>NC_048218.1:187994276-188278055 GCF_002007445.2 Ailuropoda melanoleuca | reverse complement strand
CCTGCTGTAACCATTACTACAGACTGAGTGGCTTAAAGAACAGCAATTTATTTTCTGACAGTTTTGGTGGCTGGCAGTCGGAGATCAAGGTCTAGAAAGGGTTAGGCCTCTCTCCTGAGGCCTCTCTCCTTGGCTGGGAGATGGCCATCTTCTCCCTGGGTCTTCATATAGTCTTACCTCTGCATCTATCTGTGTTGTGTTGTGGTTTCCTCATTTTATGAGGACATCATTTATATGGGATTAGGGCCCACCCTAATGACCTCATTTTAATTGAGAGAACCTTTAATCTCTTTAAAACTTTTTAATACCTTTAAAGCCCCTATTTCCAAATGCAGTCACATTGTGAGGTACTAGGGGTTAAGACTTTAATATATGAAATTGGTTGGGGGGGGTGGGGTGGGGTGGGTATCGAGGGTATACAATTCAGCCTGTAACACCTAATAAATATATTTCATGGTTTTTTTTTTTTGTTCCAACAACTTTATTTTTTTAACTTTATTTTTTAAAAAAATTTTTAATAATTTTTTTTATTATGTTAGTCACCATGCAGTACATCCCTAGTTTTTGATGTAAAGTTCCATGATTCATTACTTGTGTATAACACCCAGTGCACCATGCAATGCATGCCCTCCTTAATACCCATCACCAGCCTATCCCATTCCCCCACCCCCTTGCCCTCTGAAGCCCTTAGTTTGTTTCCCAGAGTCCATAGTCTCACATGGTTCATTCCCCCTTCTGTTAAACCTGCCCCCCCCTTTCTTCATGTTTAATCCTATCTTGTGTTTGAGGACAGGGACCAATATACCCAGACTCCAAACTGGGTCTCATGGAGTTCAGAATGCAGTGTAGCAAGTTTGCTAATCCTAAGGGGCACTGAAACAAGTGGAGTGAGAGATTTCCTTCCCCACGAGCTGTTTTGATGAGTTCCTAAAGTCTTTAGTTTTAACTCAGACTTTCAAACATTTCATGTGCTTTCACCATATAGAATATGCCAGTTTTGCTATGGTTATTTTGATTATATGAATTTACTAACAGCTGTCATTATTTTGGTTGTCATCTGATCAAGTACAGTCATTATTTTGGTAGGCTCAAACCAAGAAGGTGAAGAAATACCTCTCTTAATTTATCTACTCTATTTGGGCAAGGAATATAAGGTTTGTTTGTGTCATCCACTGTTGGTGATTTCATTATCCTATTTTTACAATAAATTATTTTTATTATTTAAGCTTTATAGGCAGCTTTATGGCTTCTGAATTTTTCATTTGCTTTCCTAGAAACTAACAGTCAAGATATGAATATATATTTCTGTAGGTAAATAAATAAAAATAATGGTTTAAAGTTCTTCTTTATAAGAGTTCATTCAAAGCTTGTCTTATTTCATTATAATGTAATGGGTACATTAATATGAAATAAAGAATTCTTTAAAAACTTGAATATCTTCTATATCGCTGAAAACAATTTTTCTGCCTGGCCTGGAATGCCCTTCCACCAAATTCATATCCTAGATTTTCTATAAGGCTAATTTCAAAACCCACTTTCTTCATGTAGCCTTCTTATTTTGGCCCATTGTTGCAAATTCCCTCATTTTTCTATAAGTCATGTGTACTGTAATCTTCTTACACATTGTCTTAGATTTTTCTCTAGTGGTTTCAGATATGTGTGCAAACTCTGGTCTCCATAGTGAGATTATCAGTTCCCAGGCATCTCTTGCTGTGCTATTTAAATGATATGGAAGAAACAAAAGGAGTATAAAATAGGGTTCCTGTCAATGTCTCCCTTAATGTTGGAAATTGTGAGCAGCAAATCTTGAGACCCAACTGACAGGAAGCAATTTTTAGCATGCAAATCAAATTCAGTTTATAATAAAATTAATGATATATATGTATTCTACCATGCTATTTTGCATCTGGTAATTAGTCATAAATGGTAAATATATTTTGTATATGACTATAATTGCCATTTCTTTTACACAGTCAAACCATGTTTTCAGTTTTTCTTCTCTTCATTAATTCTTAGGTCTATATTAAAAGCATCAGAGCTGGCAGTTTTTTGCTGATATTATATATAGTGTAATTTTAAATACACACACACACACACACAGACACACAGTTGGAATTCGGCATCTGTCTATTCATGGTTCCTTGGGACCTTTGTGCTCCGCAGGGCTGAGATACTACTGTTTCAGACCCTGCTTCTGGAAGCTCCTGAGGCTGTCTCTCTGTTCCCTCATTTACAAGGTCCTGATAGCCCCTGCTCCTTGTTCACATCTGCCCACTATTGAAGTTGTGAGGTATAAAACTTCTAAGTTGAGGCTTGGGCTGGTGGACACAGCAGAAATTCATACTTGGAGAAAAAGGAGGTGGGGGTGGGAGTGGGGAGTTTGTTAGGATGCCATTTAAGGTTGTGGCATGAAGTGGGGCACAGACATAGCAAGAGGGACTGAAAAGACCATCATTTCACAGTCTTTGGGCAGGGAGGGAAGGTGTGGGTGGGGGGACTCAGGTGGGTGGGAGGCCTGGGCCTCTGCCTTGGTGACAGGGGCTTGGAAAACTCAGTGACCTTCCATATTGCTGGGCTTGCAGCAAGTCCTGGGGGGCAACTCTAGGGCCCTCGTGCATTTACTCAAGCAAGGGTTTGTTCACTGCAACCCATGGACCATGGTCAGATATTCAAGAGCTAATGGATATATACTCAAACATTTTGGATGGGGGTAGATATTTTTTTCTAAAGAGAAGACATATCTATGCATTTAACAAAGGGGTCTATGACTTAGGAAATGGTTAAAAACCATTTCATCATCATGTAAAATGATTTTTTAAAATCCATTTTTGAGCAGATGATGCTGGGGGAGAGGCGGGGAAAGACATGAAAGCACAAATAGTTGGGACTGGGAGGTTGAGAGAAGCAGAGGGATAAGCAGTATTCTATCTATTTTAAATTAAAATCAGGGGGAAAATAATAGGAAAAGTAAATGTGGGGGATTAAGAAGGATTTGGAACAAGTAAAGATGACTATAAAACCTGTTCACTCACTTAGGATAGATCACAAATTCACCTTTAACCAAAAAAGGAAACCTGATTAGTTAAAAATGCTTTAGGGTCTGTAAGCAAAGAGAACAATTGCTTTGGAAAAGTTCCTTCCTTGGTACTAAGACCAGACAGGACTCTCCCCCAAGGATCTTCAATGAAGGGAACTCTGCAATGTAACTGTGTCTTCATGTCCTTTTTAACTGTGGACCCATAGTTGTATCCCACAGAGTTGGCTACTTGGCAAGTTGCCATTTGGCTTGATCAATAATAAAGCCAACTCTGTGGCTCTATAATGGGTCAGTACTGTGGGGGTCCAACTGCCCAGTTCTCTGCTGCTCTTGCTTGTACAGTGGGTAGTGGATTTTCTAGCATATGGAGAATATATGTGCTTTAGGCAGTCTTGTTTAGATAAAGGATTCCTTCCACCTGGTTGATGAGACATATAGGGTAGCTATAAGTTTGCATTAAGATTGTAGATTCTATGTTAAGACTCAGGTGTCTTAACAATAATGCCGGGGAAGTGGTAAACATCTCCTTAGGAAAACTGAGGGGACTTTGTTAGAATATGTGCCTAAACAGAAAGATATCCCACTTCTACTAAGAGGGATCCAAGAGAGACTTACTATTTATATCATTATAAGCAAGTTCCTTAACTTCTCTGGGCTCAAGATTTCTAATATGTTAGATGTAGGCATTAGAACTGCCCTTATACTGAGTGAAATAAAGCATAGAACACTGGACAACTATTAGATATCATTTATTATTTAATTGATCACAAAAATATAAAAACAGCTGGATATGGCTTAACAGATGTATTGGATCAAATCTCAAAGAGCTTAATAATCTTTGCAGTAGGTGATACCAAATATATGCTAATGAATACAGAGCAAGCCAGCAGTTTGTGATTAAAAGCTCAAATAGCTGCCATAGAGAAGAGGAAGTCAGAAGGGGGAATCACTGTCAAGTTGTCAGGTAATGCTTCGTAGAAGGTGTGGCATATGAATTGGAAGAGGGAAAGGCTTGAGTGAGAGAGCAGAGTGCAGAAGCCACCTGATAAGTAGGCAGGCAGAGTGTTGTAGACATGGGAAACTGTGTGGCCCCTTTGGGGGAAGCACTTAACTAACATTTTTTATAGGACCCTCTAGACGGGATGAAACAAATAACATTGAGAGATTAAGAAATGTGACAAATTCCCATCACACCACAAGGACAGCTTGCCAAGAGCCATGCCATTGACTGATTTTCCACACTATACAGACCGTGACACTGGACAAGGTAGAAGATGGATAGGAAGCTGCCCCGGCCTTTGAGGAACTCGGTGTTTAGTGAGGGAGATAGACTTGTAAATAGGTAATTACCTACCGTACATAGCATAGAAATGGGAAGTGAGGGCTGTGGGCGACTGCTCCAAGTGGACTAAGAAGAAGTGGGAGAGCAGACAGTGTTCAACAAAGTGACCAGCCAATCAAACGAATCAGCCAATCACTTGGTTAATGTAGGCAAACAACATGGACATTGAGTAAATGGTTCATTAAACTGACTGACTGCTTGAGTGCATCAACCTCATCAAGTGTTTGCTGGCATCATACAGACACAGCCTTAACAATGCAAATATTATTATAATCCCTTGCCTTTGAAATGATTCCTTGGGACTTTCCAAAGAATCTGGGCTCCTAGTGTTGTCTGGCCTTGTTTTGACTTTCTGCCCCATGTGAGAAGAGGATTATTTTTTACGGAATATCATTCACCGTCTAAAATATAGCTCTTCAAATATTTCCAACATTGACGTTATTTCTATGATTTAAGAAGTTGTAGTTGAAATCTTTTTTTTTTTTTTTTTTTTTTTTAAGGCGGAAGTTCTTTGCCTGGCTGTTCACTGGGAACTGATCTATACTGAGCTGCTTTAGTTTATGACCATAACCACCTTCCTAGGTTCTGCTTTTAAAGCTCTGCGGATATATTTTTTTCTATGTCCACCCTAACCAAGGACTTTTAAAATGATTTGAGTGAAAGCTCAGAGTTTTATGGGCTTTCCTACAATATTGCTATTTTTAGGATGGAAAGCAGGATATTCATTTCTTTTCTTTACCAAAAAACCAATTTTGTCTCCATGATCCACTCTACAACAGTGCTCAAGGTTATTTGAGGGATAGAGTGAGTGCAATTTTGCTTTTATCCCTTGGAGTTCGTGCCATACACCACACAGTGAAAACACCGGATTTGTGGAAGGTCACAAATGTACCTTTGTGACGTGGATTGTGTAACCAATTTTGTAATCTGACAGTGCAGCCTCCTAGTCATTCCTGAGTGAACCAAAAGCATAACTAGACAGCTTATCATTTTAGGGTTTGGTATGGAAAGTGAAAGAGGGAGTAGGGAGAATAAGGGTTGGGATAGCAGAATGACTGTTACTGTTGGTTGATTGAACAGTAGGATAGTGGCTTTATCTCAAGTTAATTTGGGGGGGTTGCAATGTGTAGTAAGCTCAGATTACAGGGGCTCTAATATGGGCTTCTGTCTCACTGTCTTCATGATCACACTAGACCTATTAAAGGACCATAAACTCAAATGTTTGTAGAGGTGGGGCCAGGTTACATAAATATATCACATCAGGTCAAGTGTGATGCAATAGGGACTAGTATTGCCTGTGGCAAACTGGAGAACATATATTCATTTGTGTGGAACAATTAAGACTTTTCCGCAGGCTGACTTTGGATGGTGAGCATTACCAGTTTGCAACTCCTGAATTAAACTGTATGAGAAGAAAATATATTTATATGCAACTGATAAAGAGATGTGCAAATTAATTATGCAGCGGTATCCTTGTATAGTTTGCCTTCTTTGTCCATCTTCAGTTTGATTAACGAAATGTGGAAACAGTGGGTAGGGATATTCCATCTTGGAGATTCAGAATTTTCAGTCTCTCAGAAAACTATTCCATTAGACTATGGCAATGAATCTTCCAAGCTGTAAGTTTCGTTGTATGTCTTCTAGACAGCATAATTTGTGATGCACAGTTAGTGCTTATGGGGAAATAATTGAATAGATTAAAAGCAATGTGTTTACACATGTGATTTTAGCTTTCATTATTAATGAGTCTATTCTTTTTAATGTATGTGTCCAGAATTTATATGAGAGAGGATTGTTCTGTGGGTCATCAGTACCATACTTTTTTAAATGTAGAGGTTGTGATTTAATGTTTAGGAAGTCCCTTCTAGCTAGAGGTCTGTGGGAGAAATGTGCATATTTTTTTTAAAGCCAATAAAATGCCAGGATTATGCATATAGGTTTTTCAGCAGAAAATCCAACTTCTTAACTTTGAATTCTGCCTCTGGCATTTGTGATTTGTAAAACCTTGAGCAAATGACTTAACCACCTTAATCTTAAATTTCCTTATCTATAAAATGGTGTAGTCTTAAATGAGATGGTACAGATAAATAACTAGATCAGTCCATGGTCCATAATAAGTGTTCAATAAATGTTTAGATATTACTATTATAATTAACATTAGTGATATAGTTGTTGAAATCTGATAAAAGGCCATGGAGATGATCTGGACTAAATCTCAAGGATATATAAGGCTCAAAATATAGAACCTTGGGAAAAACTGGGGGAAAAAAAAGGTTTAAGATTTTTAGACCAGAGAAGATAAGTCTGAAGAATGAAAATTTTGCTTTTCAATTGATCAAAGCATGTGGTACTTTATAGGTTAAAAGAATTAGACAGTGACGTAAAAGAATATAATTTTGGGGTAGGGAAGACATCATAAAAAAAAGTCAAAAAACAAGCAGTAGACTAGGAGACAAAAATCATGACACATATACCAAACAGAGGATTACTATATGTAAATAAACTATCTTTACATTCAATTAAAAAATAACATCCAATAGCGGATAAAAGCACAAAAATATATTGAGACAATTCACATGTGAAAAGATATTTATCTCCCTTATGGTCAAGAAAATACAATTACAACAAGATACTATATTGGCAAAAATCAAGAAGAGGAAGGCCTTAAGGTAATTTCTAGAAACCCACTGATTAAGAATATTCAGAATGGCCTTTGAGAGTAGTTTTGAATAAAAGCTCTCCAGATCGTACAGCAAAAGATCTTTCCCAATTCAGTCTTCAGTAGAAATAAAACAACGACAAAAAAGAAAAATTAAAATTTAAAAATAGAAAACTCTTATCCTCCTTACCTTATAGAAAAAAAACACAAGCTCTTTCTCTCATCCCCTCTCATCCTCAAATCTGGATGCCATCCAGATTGGGAAAAGTGGAGTTCTAAGAAGGGAACAGGTGATTTGAAGGCTAAACGGTCTTTTTATATTTTCTTAAATTTCCTATGTTCATGCATAGTTAAAGATTTGGGCTATTTATCTCCAGTGGGAATTAAGATTGCTATTGATTTTTTTAAGTACCCCAAATTGAGGTAGTAAATGAACCTTTACAAAGTACAGGGCTTCAATTTTCTTTAAGGAGCATTGCTAGAAAAATGGTAGGGATGGTCTTATTTGGTGGTAGGCTGCAGAACTCAGGTGTCCCAGAGAGTGTACCTTGGGTGGGTGACAGGCAGAGGTGAAGCATTGCCCTTTCTGAATAGCTGCTAGCAGCTGGTCAGCCATCAATGAAAATGAGTTAAATGTGACAGGGTTGTAGGGCAGAAATCCTGGGGGAAATAGTGATGCATGATTAGGGGAAATGCCAAAGCAGAAAGTGTGCGACCTGTTGGAGAAGAATTGATGGCTCTGAAAAATGCTGTCTCAGAAAATGTCTTTTTAAAGATTTAAATCTGGAATAGGGAATAATGACAGAATAGGTTCTCTACTTGGAGATGATGCTATAATAGGACAGATTATGGAGAAAAGACAGAAGACTCAAATCTTAATTTTCTTTGATTTTATCCTTTCCAGCAGAGCAGATAATCTTCAAATTGAGAAAGGGTATGGCAAGCCAAACAAATAATTTGAATAACGAATTAATTCCCGCTATGGACTGAATTGTGTCTCTGCAAGATCCATAGTTGAAACCCTAACTCTAGGTGGTGGTATTTGGAGGTGGGGCCTTTGGGAGATCTCTGGTTTTAGCTGAAGTCCGAGGTGGGAGCCCTCATGATGGGATTAGTGCTGTTTTAGGAAGTGACAACAGAGAGTTCCGTCTAGTTTCATCTTCTCTCTGCCATGTGAGGGTACAGTGAGAAGGTGGTCATCTGCAAGTTAGGAAGTAGCTCTCACTGAAACCCAGCCATGCTGGCACCCTGATCTGGGACTGCCAGCCTCCAGGACGGCGAGAAAATACATTTCTGTTGTTTAAGCTACCCACTCTGTGGTATTTTCTCATGGTAGCCCAAGATGACTAATATAATTCCTGAGGAGATAATAGAAAAAAGTCTAGCCACTGTCAATGCTCAGACTTAGAACTTCCTAAATACTAAGGAGTGGGATGATTTGGCCCTGGAAATGGTGGGGTTCTGTGGGCATTTATGGAATTTATGAGTCTGAAGATGGACATGTATCTAGATTTTCAAAAAAAGGTGCAAAGATTTTTGGAAGATCAGAACAGCAATACTGATATTAATCAGGATAGGTTGTGATAATTTATAAGGTAATTAATTGGGCTTTTTAATGAGAAAACAGATAACTATGCATATATCATATTAACTTAAATATATCTTTGAGGAGAAGGTGATCTTATTTATTAATCATGAATCTGCTGTAGATGTATCATTTTTACATTTCTCCAGAGCATTTCTTAAAAGCTCCAGGTTTGAAACAACAGAGAGGGAGAGAGAGAATTAGAATGTGGGCTGCATGAGACTACATTAGGCAGATTTAGGTAGATTTGCAGTTGGATGAGCAGCCGTATTAAAAAAGAGCCTGATCAGAAAAGAAGAACACCCCAGGGCTCTCTGACTTGGCTCCATTCTCTGCAGTGCTCGGGGAAAATGTGGCTTAAGTGAAGATAGAAAATATGTTTGTCAAATTTGCAAATAATGATAAATTGAATATCTTAATGTGTTAACAAGGTTTTAAAAACTTCTAGAAACTAGAACGGACAAAAACAAAAGGAAGAAATGTTATAGAGCTAAATGTAAGAGTCAACATTAATGTTTGAAAAAGCCACCTAGCTAGCCACTAGCTAACCTAGTGTTGGAGGTGAAGGTCTGACGTGACAATAGTCCATATAAAGAAAATCTGAGGTTTGTTGACCACACATTTAATGTGAGCCAACTCTGTGGTTCCTTCACTGAAAAAATTAACCCCATACAACAAGTGCCCAAATCTTAATGCAAGTGTAAGCTCCTTTAACAGAAAAGGAATATCTAGCTCTTGGGAAGTGATAGTCCAACTACTTGTCACTGGTAGACCACATCCGAAAAGTAGCATTAGTGCTTTGAAGAAGGGCAGCCAAGAGGGTCAGGGAGTCTGGAAACCTATGTGTCATGAGAAGCCTGGAGAAGAAAAGTAGTCAGGATCATCATCTCTATCTGGAAACATTTAAAAGGGATGCCATGTAGAAAAAAAAAAATAGTCTTCTGTTATAATGGGCAGCAATATGGTAAAAAAAAAAAAAAAAAAGAACTAAAATGGGATTCTTTTGATTTTGAACCACTAGTGCTGTTCAGCCATTATGGGCTTCATTATGATACAGTTAAATTCTCATTTTAGCAGTGTTCAAAACAGGATTCATTTAACAAATTTTTTTTTTTGGAGATTTTATTTATTTATTTGAGAGAGGGAGAAAGAGAGAGAGTGTGCAAGAGAGCAAAAGCGGTGGAGAGGAAGAGGCTGCCCATCGAGCAGGGAGCCCAGTGCGGGGCTTGATGCTTGATGCTTGATGCAGGGTTCCATGTGGGGCTCCATGTGTGGCTCGACCCAGGGACCCTGGGATCATGAACTGAGCCGAAAGCAGCTGCTTAACTGACTGAGCCACCCAGGTGCCCCCATTTAACAAATCTTTAATGAGTACCTGTTATGTGTCAAACACTTCTCTAGGTGCTGAGGGTAGACTGAGATGATGGAGATTAAGAAAGGAATGAGTTGAGCTTGACAGAGAGTAAACCAATACATGGCAATGGTATTTTCCCCCTTAGTCTTAGAATTGGGACTTCATCTCAAAGCTGAGGACCTGAAGAACTAAGTTTACCTCCAGATTCAAGGTGCTGCAGATCACTGCCATAGCCTTCTGCACTAAGTACTGAGAGGCATCAAGTAAGAATGAGATTGGCCACTAAACCCGGTCAATATAGGAAGATGACTGAAGGGGTGGGAGTCAGCATTTTGGGAAGTGCATATTCAGAGCCTGCTTTTCCTTTCCCTCATGAGAGGAGGAAGGTCTTTGCCATTCCTTGGAGCTGAGTGACTGGGACTTTGAATGAACCAATATTGGGGGTATTGCCAGAATTGTGGACTAGCATCTCATTCCCTGGCAGAATCTGTAAGCCTTTTTTGCTACCATTGGAGTAGAGTGGGAGATGAGAAGAGTTGTGGAGAGCATTCATGGAGGTTCTTTTCTGTCCCTGATCCCACTCTAAAGAGAAGAAAAGTGGGTGTTTGATAGGTACTTCTGAAGATTAGGGGGAGGTATGTCTAAAGGTAGACTCTGGAAATCCACTGGCAGGACCCAGGTGAATGGTGCCTGGAGAGATGGGACAATGTTTACACTGTCCTGGTTCCTGGCAACAGGGTGGTGGTGGTGTGTGTGCTAGTTGTTAGGGTGGCTCTACTTGCAGTCATTTGGGGAGTAGCAAAATGCGGGAGCTGGACCATGTCTTGGGGCTCTTAACTTGGAGAAAGGCAAACGTGTCAGGGCTGCTATCTTGGAAAGGTAAAGGAGAGGGTACTTCCCTCAAAAAACATTACTTCCCTTCTCAGCAGGGTCATAGTTAGATTCATCTTAAATCAAAAAAAGACACCGAAAACCTTTTACCACCAATGTGTGTCCATGCACATAAAAAGATTCTCTGCAATAATAGTGGGGAAGGTTGTGCATGTTGTGGGGGCAGGGGCATGTGGGAACTCTCTGTACTTTCTGCTCAATTTTGCTGTGAAACTAAAACTGCTCTAAGAAATAAAGTCTATTAAAAAATGATAGCTTATCTGACAAGGAGGCTCCCTCTCTCTCAGAGTTGTCTAGAATTGATATGATTTTAATTGTTAAACTAAAGCAGCTATAGCTGTTTCTACTGAGAGCAAGGCTAGCTCCTCTATTTTTCTGAATTATAAAGATTTAGCTAAACAGAGATAATGGAGTTTGCTTCTGGCCAACTATCTTGTGGACTGTCTTTGAACAGGATATTGACTGCCGGTGAGTTGTACATGACTTGCAAGAGAAAAAAGAAGTAAATGTTGGAGATATAAGAGACTCCAAGAAATGTTTGCACATGTGCCTCTGCAGAGCCTGGCGCGTACTGAGCACCTGATGCATGGCTGCTCATAGATATGAATGAGCAAATGAACTAGTGAGTTAAAAGAGTCAGCTCTTGATCCCTAAGCCAGCTCATGATGGAACTAAAGCACCACACTTTCGTGGGCGGGGGTGGGGGTGGGAGTGGAGGATATGGTCATATCTCAATAGTCAACCAGAATAGAAAAAAAGAGAGTCTCTTCATTTGTGTAGCTCTTCTCTGGGTGTGGAGGGTGAGACTGAGGTTCCATGAGAGTCTTTTGTCTGAGGGGAGAAAGTGGGGAGAAGGTGAAAAAGAGAAAGAAAAGGAGAAATGTGTGAAAAGAAAGGATTTCACTCTATACTGCACCATAAGTTGCTATGGTCTGGCCTGTGATGGGGAAGGGGAAGAGAGTAGCTTTGAATTAACTCTGTGATGTGATGGATATTTGAAATGAAGAGGTTCAAGTCTTAAACAAAATGAGACTGTTCTCAGTCACAAGTGGCTGAAAAGCTATGGAGTTTGGCTAAGATGCCATAAGGGACCTGTTTCCTCTCAAGAAAGGGAGGTTGACATTGTACTGTTAGGTGGCAATGTTTCATGTTTATATCCCAAGAAGTGGAGATTTCTCCATAAATTGGTTACATAAAAATAAAGTCATGGGGAGAAGTGAAGGAAATGAAATAGAATGGGTAATAAAGTATGAAGGGGGAACAATGGGATGGAAAGATTTTTAGGGAAGGGTATGGGATGGATTTCCCTGAGAAAGTAGCCTCTGTAGCTACTTTGCAGAAAGAAAGACTCAGCCGTGTGAAGACACAAGTAGTGAACTCTATAGGCAAAGGCAACTGCAGGTGCTAATGCCCTGAAGTGGGAACAGGCTTGGCCAAGGGTAAGGACCATAAACAAGACCACTGTGACTAGGAGGAGGGAAGACATGCCATGGAATGATGTGAGAGATTGGTTCGTGGGAGGCCTCAAAGGCCACGAGACTAAGTTGGACTTCATTCTCAGTGTGAAGTTAAGTCTTTGGAGAGTTCAGTCCGGAGAGGGACATGGTCCGATGTACATGGTAAACGATTTGAGTGCTGTATGGAGAATGGAGAGAATGAGGGCAAGAGTGAGCAGAGAGGCTAATTCAACAGCAACTAGCTCTATTTTCTCAATTAAAATAGAGAAAAAGTATTAAATCTCAATTGTTAGTGTCATCATGAATGATGAATAGAGAAAAGCCCCAGAAAATAGTGGAAACTCCTGGTGGCCAATGCCGGGCAGATCATTATCTCTCTCCCTCTGTTTAACTGAAGAATAATTGCTGGTAAATATTAACAGCTGCCACATGCTGATGCTTATTATGTGCCACGCCTTGTGCTAGTCATGTTAATTCATCTTACCTTATTTAATGCTCGCAAGAGCAGGAACCAGAAATGCTGGAGAAGAGGTGGCAGCTGTTAATAATCAAATATAAGACTTGACAAGCTATCAATTTAGTCAAGCAAACGATTAGCCATGCAGGGATTTGAAACCAATTCCATATTTGACTAAATTCCATCTTTTCTAAAAATGACTTTATTTACAGGCTTAGCCTTGGAGAAAAGACTTTCATATCAAAAGGAACACTTGAAATATTCTTCTCTAGATGCAGAGATATTTTGAAGTCGCAGGCATTGTCAAGAATACATCTCAGAAAAATTACCAAATCATTTTCTAAAATGCCCTTCAGATGTTATGGTTTTTAATATTCTGAAATTTTATGGTCTATAGAAAACCCACATTGAAACCCACTATTTACGGAGGGCCTCACTTTAATGAGCAAACGAAATCCCATGGAGCTGTGCAAACATTGAATGAAGGATGACCGTGGATTTAAAATTGGAAATTTTTGTCAGGCAAGGAGATTTTTTTTTTTTTTTTGGTCTGTCTCCATGAATTCAATTTTACAGTTTTTACTTGATGAAATGATCAAAGCCTTTTGCTTCTGAGCTAACATCTCTTTGAAATGTAAAATTAATAGTTTAAAACTTAAAGGAGAAAAAAACCATGGTTTTAGGTTTCGGAACATAACCAGTTGTGAATATTTAGGAAGAGAAATTCCTCCTTAAAAACAAGTTTCCAGGTTTAGAAATTGATGTCTTTTCCGTACAGGTGAAGGTATTCTCAGAGTTTGTTCCTTTTGCATAGATCCTTGTGGTTCAGCTGACAGTGGGAGGTGGTTGGTGCTAACTCATAAGGAAGACTTACAAAAATATGTCTTGCCATAATAAGAAACTATAAATAATGGATGAATAAACAAAATTCATACACATTTTAATTTCATCCTATATAAAGAGAAAACATCTGTGATAAAACCAGAGAAAGCCTGTTATGAAGGAAATGGCTTTGGAAAAACAAAGCTTTATGGAAAACATAAAGGAAGAGGTATTCCTTCTGAGTCTTAGAAAAAGTGCTCTTGAAGTGAAGTGTGCAGCTGCGTACAAACGGTGATGCATACCAGAGCAAGGGACACAGATGGGTTTCTAGAAAGCCAGTTAGTATTTTCTCATCTCCTATATTTGTTATTACCATAAGTTGAGTGTCTACCTTGTGACATGCTCTTTTAAAGGCACTAAAAAATATGTTATCATAATACAGATACTATTATTCCCAGTTTATAGATGAGAAATTAAGTGGAAGACTTAGGTTTTGAACTCAGGTCACTATACTACACTAACTTTGAGGTGTTATAAAAAGCCATAAAATTTAGGTGGTTGGTGAAATAAGATGTATAGAAAGGTACAACATTCTGCCATTAAAATCAATGGGATTTTATTAGTAAAAAAAATTCTTGGTCACTGCTCTCTTCTTTTTTTCTTGGTTTACATGCTTCCTCCTAGAAGAAATGATCTTAAAACCGGGCTTGATCTATTCTTAATTGCCTTTTTGCCAGGGACTGAAATCTTTGCTCTCCCTTCACCTCCTGACCCCCCCCAAAGCCCTCATCTCTTTTCCCCTGCCAAGGGTGGGTGAAGGAAGCAATCTGTGGAGCCTTGGGTTGGATAGTCATTATGAACATTAGAATTTTAAAAACGTTGTATTTTATATCAGAAATTGGCAGTTACAGTAGACACTTCTTATGTACTTGGATATTTCTTCATTTTTTAATGAATTAAATTTTCTTCTAATTGTCCAAACATCTAGATGATTCTTATAAGCTATAGTGGAACTATACTTAAAGAACTACTACTGCAAAAATGACTTAGAATTTCTATATTTACCATGCAGTGATCTATACAATCACAATAACATTTTTGTTGGGGGAAAAAAAGAAACACCATCAATAGAGAGGAAGATAACAAGTAATAGCATTCTAAGAAGATCCAAACACAGTTTTAACTATGAATTACTATCATGTTTGGGCTGTGAGCCAGCTAGTTCCTAGACAAAAAAAAAAGTTAGAACTGATAAGTGCAATTTTAGTATTGTTGCCAGTTATTAAATGCCTAAGGCATAGGACTTAGGTTTGGATGACATATTGTTTTATCAGAATTCCACTCAATTATAAAGCTGGTATAGAAGGAAACAAAAATTTAAAAATACTCTAAAAGCCAGAGAGATAAAAATTACCTATATTTTTCATTGTATCTTGTAGCATTCTTTTTAATCTGAACCTAATCTTGTATTTACCACCTTAAAAATATATTGAATTTGGTTTAATAAACTTAATAACTAGGAATTATTAACTATGTGGCTAAATTCATCAATTTACTTTTTTTTTTAAAAGATTTAATTTATTTGAGAGAGGGAGGGCGTGCATGAGCAGGGAGGAGGACCAAAGAAAGAGGGAGAAGCAGACTTCCCACTGAGTAGAGAGCCCAACACAGGCTGAGGCTGGATCCCAGGACCCTGAGATCATGACCTAAGGCTGAAGGCAGATGCTTAACCAACTGAGCCACCCAGGCGCCCCTAAATTCATCAATTTTATAAAAATGTTTGTACGTGACTGAGGTCCCTGTGTTAAAACACCATGAAAAACAGTAGGTTTTCTAGTGGTATTATGGATGGATATTGCCTTTTTCTAAGTAAAGTCTACTTAGGGATATTTCATTTAGGTATAATTTCAGAGTCAGAAGATCTACCACTTCGACTCGTTGACTGAACTGGATTATTAACAACTGGAATGATTCATTTTTTTTCTCTTATACTACCACAATATACCTTTGGTGACTAAATTGACCAGTAGTATTTAGTTGACTTGCTGGAAGTTAGTCTCACTTAATTTCTACCTTTATTTAGTAGCATAAAAATTACCAAGGAGAGAAAATAATTTAATAGTTTAAGTTTGAGCTCATTATATTTCTTAGAGGTTGGTTTCTGTTAAAAAAAAAAAAAAATCTCTGCAGTAGCTCTCTGGTTTCAGGTCCTTAAAGGAAGTAGTTGGTGAGGTGTGGGGCTTCTGAGCCTGGTGGTGAAGGCAGGGTTTTGTTGGAACACATTCCTGGTCTTGGCCTTCTACAGTGTGAAAGCTAAGACTTCAGTCTCTCTGCTTCTCTTGGTTTCTGGCTTTGGCTCTGTCTCTGTTTCTCTTCTCTAAATAATAACTGCTGTATTTGCAATACTTGTGAATATAAGTGAGTGTAAGTGGCTTTCCCCTATAGCAGCCTTTTGAAAAATGTGAAGATATTATTCCTCTTAAGCATTTAGAACCGAAGTTGAAAGACTAGACAGTGTTGGCAATTGTACATCACACAATTGCTTATCTCTTTTTCAATAATGTACTGATCAGCACAGCATACGTTCCCTTAGGAAGCTCGGTGGAGTTGCCCTTTCTTCCACTTAGAAAGGGAGCTTTAATTTCCTTCCTGTATCTACTCTGAATGGTAATTGGACATTGAGATTCTTGTTTCCTGATTTATGATGATGATTAGGGCAACAGAGGAATAATACAAATTTGGCCACTCTAACATAAAATAAAACGAAACATCCCCTGAATAATTACAAGGCGATAATGCTGGTTCTCCTCTCCTTCTCTCTGCCTGCTCCCCCCTCCACCTTCCTAGGCGAGAACCAAGGAAGCAGAACGTTTGTATTAACAAACAAATGGATTGACATTTTTGAGACTGGCCAAGGAAATGCTACCATTCACAGTTAAAAAAGAAAAAAAAAAAATCCTCGGTACCCATAAATAGTACTGCTGGTTCAGCACTAGGTCCTCCTTAGAATCGTTTTACTCTCACTGTCCCTTGCCTGTCACATTGCCCTGAGAGGAGTGGAATAATCAGAAAGACAACTCATCAGACTCATCAGGGAGGTGATGCCTGGTAAGGGACTCCCCTCTGCTCTCCTAGGGGAGGTATTTGCTGTGCTGGTTCAAGCAGAGGGAGATAGACAGCTGAGGGGCAGACAGCCGTGAATGTAAGGGTCACAGGAAGATGAGAGCAGGGGGATTTGTCAGGAAGCGTCCCCCATCTTTAACACTCTCTGCTCAGGGCTGTGCCCAGAAATATCCCCCACCCCGTGTCTCTAGGACAAAGAAAGTGAGTCTTCCAAATTCTTTTCTGTGAACTGTACTGTATGCTTTGTGATTACATAATACTAACTTAGCCTTTTTGAAAATGGAAACAGTCTTTAAAATATTCTTTATGTGGTTTGCATGATGTTTCAACAATGGCCGCTATTGATTTTTACTGTCTTCTGTATGTTTATAATCCTTGCTTCAGAATTTAAGTAGAAACCCTCTCTTCATGTTGCACTTAATTAGGTTGGGATCTGTTTTGTAGGAACAGATTTTACTAGCTTTTGCCTCTGTTTCCTTTACTGAAAATTCCTCAGATGCTGTTCAGTATAGGAAATGGGCAACAGAGAAAGGAGATGATGTTTTTGAGAGTTTATAGGAGTGAAGGCCTTTGTGTACAATGTGTTTGTTTAGAAAGGATCTCATTTCACACTCATACAGTGTAGGTATTCAGGAAACCAGAGCTCAGACAGATTGAGTAACTTGCTTCAGGTAATACAATTAGCATGTGATAGAACAGGATTCAAACCCTAGACTGGACACACTTTACAGTGACATCTGTGTTATAGTGGACAACATTGTAGAATGTGCCAGTGTAATGATTCTTGGTCAAGCTGGCCAGAGCTGACTTTACATATGTTTCAAAATAGGAGTGTCATGACAAATCAATGTGTATAATTAGGAAAAGGAAAATGTTGAAAACCCATTTATGCTTTAATAACTAAAAAAGCACTGGTCTTCTGCCAAATTGACATACATTTTTGGAATCAGAGACTCTAAGATACTCCTTTATATGCTACTTATGATAAATAATGCCATTTAAATGTCCACCACCTGCTATAGCACATGGCTGAGTTCTCAGAACAACACTTCCATTGCTTCCTCAGATGGTCTTGATTAAAGTACAAGGATGGAGAAAAAAAAATTTTTTTCAAGAAAATGTTCTGATGTGACAACTAGATGTCTTTAAATATACCAGTTTTCTGTGGTTTAAAGCTAAACAACTTCCAGGGGATAATTTTTATAGTTCCAAAGTATTATCCTACATGATACAGCACTTATTTGAGTGTATAGCCTGAATATCCCATGTATTTGTGGCAGTAACAGTGTCCGTGTGGTCAAAAGGGACTAAAAATGGTTTTATAGCCCTATTTCTGTCTATGTCATCTCAACTTCAATCGTCCTTGACAGTGATTACTCCCCTTACCCCTACTGCACCCCCGTACTAATTAAGGATTACATTTGATGCAAGTAACAGAAACTGGTCTACACTGGCTTAAGCAAATGGGAAGCAGCTTTCTCTCCTAACACAACACCCACAGGTAGAGGGTCTGGAACTGTTGCAGTGATTCCAGGGTGTCATCGAAGTTCAGGCACCTTCAGCTTTCAGTTCTGTCACCCTTAGTATGTGGCTTTCATTCTTTTTTTTTTTTAATTTAAGATTTTTTTAAAAAAATTATTCATTAGAGAGAGAGAGAGGTAGAGAATCCACACATGTGAATGAATGGGGGTGGGGGTGGGAGGAGGGGCAGAGGGAGAAGGAGAAGCAGACTCCCCATTGAGCCGGGAGCCCTATGCAGGGCTCGATCCCAGGACCCTGAGATCATGATCTGAGCCACCCAGGCACCCCTGTGGCTTTCATTCTTATGGTTGCCTTACTGTATAAGATGGCTTGACTGCTTCACCCCAGGCCTCACCGTGTCAATAAAGATAGGAAAAAGAAAACCAGGTTGCCCACAGGAAGGATCTGTGCTGCAAATGGGAAAGCAAAACTTTCCTGAAATCCCCAGCAGCATTATGTTTTACAGGTCAGAATTGCCATCAGTTACCCCTAGCTGCAAGGCAGGCTGGCAAAGTTAATACTTCAGCTGGGCTCATTGCTACCCTAAAGAACTTAGGGTTCTGTTTAGTAAGGCAAAAGTGGTGAATAGATATTGGGTAAATTGTTAGCAGAGTCCACTCCAACCCCAATTCCACCTTCAACTGCCTCCTTCTACTTGACTTTGGGATTAGAGTGGAAAGAGCAGGAGGAAAGAAGAAAAGGAGGTTCCTAAAGATTTCCAGGGCGTCTTTATTGCCTTGCACTGTATGTTTCACTCTTTTCTTTCTTAGTATGTGCTTTCTTTACTCCCTCTGACTTAGGTGATCACTTTTCTTTCTTTCTTTTTTTATTACTCGTTTGGCAGGTAATGTCATTTTTTTAGGATAACCTTCACTAACACTTCAGACAAGATTAGGCAGCTCCCTTTTATATATGTTGCCAGCAACTGGACCTTGTTTTTTTTCTTCTTTTTGGAGCTTTATCACAATTATTCATATTTGCGGAGGGTGGAGAGGGAAAGAGGGGGTGATGCTATCCAATGTCTTGCTCTCTTGCTCTTGCTCTCTTGTCTGCTAGACTGTAGACTCCAAGAGGGCACAGGCTGAATTTATTTTGTACCTGGATACTCGCCTCCCCTCCCCTATCTCAATGTCTAGCACAGAGTAGATGCTCAATAAATATTTGTTAAATAAATTAATAACAAATGAATAGATTTTAAGGCCCTTCTCTCACCCATTGTTCTTCCTTCTTTTTTTTGAGAGAGAGAGAGAGAGAGACAGTAGGCGGGAGGTTGAGAGGGGCAGAGAGAGAGAGAGAGAGAGAGAGAGAGAGAATCTTAAGCAGGCTCCATGCCCAGCGCAGAGCCCAACTAGCGGCTTGATCTCATAACCCTGAGGTCATGACCTAAGCCGAAATCAAGAGTCCGACGCTTAACAGACTGAGCCACTCAGGTGCCCCCTTCCTTCTTTTTTCTTTTTTTTCTTTTTTAATGCATCTTTTTTTGTCCTCATCTGCTAGTTATAATCATGGGGGTATTCTCTCTTTACTCACAACTCTGCATGTGCGCCCGGTCCTTTAAATCGGGTTTCAGTATCCCATGTCCAGTTGTCTACTACTTTTAACTGGGATGCCTCTCCATCACCCTGCGCTCAGTAAGTTCCAGATGAATCTCATCAGCCCGCCATTTCAATTTCCTAGTCTCTGAGAGTGTTGACACCATCTAGTTACTGAAGCTTGGAATCTTGGTGTCACTTGTGGCATCATTTATTTATATCATTAAATTGTTGTTTTCTTTACCTTGGCAAATAGCTCTAGCTGTTCTCTATTCTTGCTGCTGCCCCAGTACACTGTAGGTTTGTGGGTGCTGGTACATGTGGGAGGGCAGGAGCAAGGTGACAGGAGTCCATGGACCAAATGCTCCCCATCAAGCATAGGGCAGAAGAGGCTTTTGCCCTTTCACACCACAGTATATGCCTTTAAACATGATGTTCTAGTGCTCATGCCTCATGGCACAATCAATTTGATAACCTGAGATTACTCTGAAGTAAAATTTGAGTAGATTTAGCTACTTAAAATAGGTGGTGCATTTTAGGATGGTAGGTATGGACAACTTCAGCAGTATTGATGAAAAGATCACAAAATGATACTAAAAAGTTGCAGAAGTATAGTTGCAGTAATAAAGGACTTTGTAAAGACAGATTAGATGTTCCCACTCAATCAATTTCATAATGCAGAAATTAGTGAAAATTTATTGAAATTAATAGGTATGAAATTTAGAAAAGTTAGTGCAATTGCTTCACAGATTATCTCATTAATCAAGATGTGCATTTTTCTTTTACAGAAAAGTAGTGAATCATGTGAATAGATTGGATGAGTAAATGGATATGGCAGTGTTTCTATAAGCCCAAAATGATTGGTTCAAATGAAAAATTTGGACAAACTTTTTATTTAGCCTTTGTAGTCTAAAACTCTGTTGTTGGGGGATAAAAGTAGTATTTGAAAAAAACTATGAGCAAAGAAAGCCACAGTTTAACATGAAACGTGGGAAAGCATTTTACTAAAGGATAATTTCTGCATGCCTTTAGACTGATTGATTACTCATGCAGTATTTCAGAAATTTAGTGAACACCTTCTACATTATCCTAGTTATTTCCTAGAGAATGTAAGTTTCTTTAGGATTTTTTTTTTTTTTCTGTTTGGATTGAGAAAGAGCAATGGTTTATGATATAGTTCATTTTTTAGTTCACTGCATTTGTCAGATTGAAATTCATCTCTGTCACTGTGTTATTCTTTAGGATATGTTCTTTTGATAGATAGAGGTTTAGATATATAGGGCATAGAGGCAAAGAAACACAGAGCTGGTATCAATAACAGGCTCACATCATTCTTAATTTCCCTGATTTTATATTTTTTCCTTGTTTTGCCATTCAAGGATCCATTTGATTATAGGGATTTCATATAGAGAAATGTATTGTAATGGAGCCATGAGGCATTTGTTTCCTTTAAAGTTTAGTTCAGCTAGTTCTGGTCCTTTTAAAGTATCTAGCATGGGAATGTAGGAATTAAAGCTGTGTTTAGATTTCTGGCATAGTCTTACATTCCCATCAGAGGAGTAATACTTGAAAAGGAGACCAGGGACCAAGATTCTATTCCCCTTTATTGGTGGATGTATTTCATTTATTACTTTTAGAGATTTTTCTCCTCTGGACATTTTCATGTTTTTTTCCAATAGGACAGAGTAAATATTATTTGGGGTTTCATCCATCATAATAATAGAAAGCTACTGTCATAAGGAGAAGCTTGCTGTTTGAGAACTGGGGCAGTGTTAAGTCAAAAATCTAAGCTTGTTTGTATGACAAGAACAGTGAATAAAAGCCATGCAAGAGGTACCTAATCTTTTTCTTGGGTCTCATCTTCATGAATGTCTCAAAACAAATGGTTATAATTCAGTCAGTCAGTTCAACTACAGTCATGCAAATTGATTGTCATTCCTCAGCAATAAAATTGTTCAAGTTCTTTTCTTTTTAGCTTGTTGGGCTGGTGTTTTTTTTATATACACAACTAACCTTCTGTACCTTGATGTATGTCACTATAGTGAAATAAGAAAATTAGCTCTATCAAAAAAATACAGTAGGAACTGATACTGGAGCTAGTAAGATATTCTATTTATAAGGAAATTTCTCTACCATTTTTATGGAGGTGGAAAATCCAAGGACAAGAGTAAATAGCAGCCAATATCATCTTTTTAATGTAATATGGTACTTAGCAGAATTATAGGCAGTCAAAATGTTAATCATGTCCTTTGCTGAATAGTCTGTTTCTTATAGTTTGAGGTCAACAGATGTGTAGAAGCAATGGTCTTGAAACTATAAGGTCCATTGGTAGGTTACCCACCTAATATTCACCTCCTCTCTTCCCACCCAGACCTCTAATTTCCCAGCCATCCCAGCTCCATCCAACAAGCATATCCCAACCCTCTCGCCACAGGATTTGGTCTGAGGATGTTCATGTGACTTGATAGGAGACATATGTTGGAGGATCAGAAAGACTCTTCCTCTGGTGTCTCCCCCTCTCTCCATCCCTTCCTTCCATATTGGATATGTATGAGGTATTAAACAGCTTTCTTATACTAGTCAAAAGACTTTCAATCATAAGAGGGTTATTTGTAAGACAAAATTGACACTTAAGTGGTCAAAAAAAAAAGAAAAGCATCTCAGCTGATTTAAAATCATCTCATTTAAAAACAAGGGGTAGAACTAATTTAATTGCCTAAATTTCTTTATTATATATTTAAGACGACTTTTAATCCAAATTATGAATGGAATACTTTTCAAATCAATAATAATAGCATCTATCGGCTATTTATCTATAACTGTGTGCCAGGCATTGTAATAAATAATTTATATGTTTTAGTTCATTTAATCCGAAAAACCATATTATAAGTTAAATATTACCATCTCCATTTGTAGATGAGGAAACTGAGGCATGAAGAGTTTAAATTGCTTGTACAAGGCATACAGCTAGCAAGTGGCAGAGTTAGAATTCAATCCCAAAGACCAGGCTATTAACCTCCTAAGCCATACTCAGACCTTGAATTTGGGGAAGCCTATTCTCATGATCATTTAGGTCTTTGTCCTGAATATCCTAAAAACAGGCTTAGAGGACAGTTTTGCAGATGCAGCTTTTGAGACATTAGAGGAATTAAAGTTTTAGTAATGGTTGTATAATAAATGGGATGAAAAAGGCCTGGTGGTGTGGTTAGGAAATAATTTGGCTGTGTGAACACAATTCATCCCACCGTCTTTGAGGTCAGTGGGCTCTGTTTGCTGTCTGTCTTCCCAGTATCCCTAGGCATCCTGCCTTTCCATCTTTGACCTTGTCATCATCAATTACCATGTTCTGGGAACCCAAATGTTGCCTTGTCTGATTAGCCTCACTCCACTCTATGAGGAATGATCCTTTACATTTCTGTAGAGGCCTATAACTCACTCGAAGTCTTCTCATCTGTGATCTCATTTGGGCCTTTCAACCACCCTATGAGATGGGCTATTGTACTCATTTTCCTTATGTCTTAGGTACTTAGATGTCAATTTACTTTAAGTTAACTTGCTCTTGTAAGTGTGTTGCCTTAGGAGTGATTTTTGGTTCTATCTTGGAAAGGTTGCTGAACTTGCCACTGGACTACAAGCTCCATGAAGAGAAGAGTTGATTATGAATTTTATGTGCTTGACTTTCCTATAACAATGCCTCCTATTGGTACACAGTGATTTCTCAGAAAAAAGAGAACTTTATTAAATTAATATCTGAAGCAAGGAAATGTATAGTTACTTTTAGTGATGTGGAATTGGCACTGGCTTTCCAGAGCTGATTGCTAAATATTCAGGAATTTTGTTAGCCAGTTGTTAAATTGTTGGTACATTGAAATCTACGGTGAGATTATTTATATCATGAAACTTGGCAAAGTCTACCTATCAGGGCTGCCCTCCATTCACTTCCACCTGCAGAAGAGCTGGTTTATCTTGAGACTTCTGTCTACAACCTTTCCTTTGGTAGACAGGCAACTGCCCTGGTTTCTTCTTTGTGGATTAGCTAATGGCTGTGGCCCTGGGGAGAGGAGGTGGAGGTGAAATCACATGGAGATCAGTCTCCAAGTCTTTACTGTCCTGAGACTGAGCAGAAGATGACAGTTTATGTTCACTGTAGAAAACCAAACTACAGAAAGCCATCAGAGAAAACTTGGTTGGGAAGACCAGAATAGGCATTGGCAGAGAGCTGCCTCTTTTCCTGCTCCAGCCTGTGACTCTCCTCTCCTTTCATGTTTGACTGAACCAGTAAGTTGATATAGCTGTGCTAATAGGGGTCTCAGAAACTGTAACAGAATACTTTGGGTTTCAGGTAAAAGAATTCCATTAAAAGTGGTCTAAACCACATGGATCTTTATTGTTTATCAATGGCTTCAATGATCCTGTTTTGTTTTCCTTCTCTGACACCCTCGGTGTGTGAGTAATGTTCCCCCTTCTGTCTGCAAGGAGGTTTTGATAGATCCAAATGATAGGCCACTAAACCTTCAAAAATATCCTGGATTTGTGATAGAAAGCCTCCCACTTTTTTCTAATTTCCTGTAGTAATATTCTTATGGAATATTAAAAATAGCCTAATGGTAAAAATAATTTTGAGGTATTCATTTCCACTTAGCAAGAAACTCTAGTGATTCCGTGTGATGAGAAGTTAATTAAGGAAGCCAGCAACCCAAGACCATCATAGAAGCTGCAGTAAGAACCCAAAGAAATATACTGCAAGAAGCAAAAGCTTTCATTATAAGATTCAAGGCACTAAAATGCTATTTAAGTGGAATTAAAGACTGAAATGGCTGCAATTATGTAATGTTGTAAGTTTTTTCACATTAAAAATATTTTTACTTTTATGGGAAGCAAAATTAGATGAAGATGCCATATGACACAGGATATCTATAATGGTAGGAATTAGTGAGCACCCCATCCTAAGGGATTTGTTCTTCTTGGTTTCCCATTGCTAACACAGTACCTGGCACACTGTTTGAATGTTGACTGAGAAGAAAAGACAGGGAAGGATGTAGATAGTAACTATGGTACTAGGTAGGGATTGGCCATAGTGAAAAGAGCCCAGGCACTGGTTATCAGTACTGAGGTAGTTAGGCTGCAGATGGAGTTGGGAGGTTGCAAATGTTTGGACCCAAGTTTGCCTTATTTGCTGCAGGAGGAGCAGATTGGCCCCAGAATCTGGTGAAATAACCATGAAGGCCTGAGGACTTCAGGGATGGATCATTATCCCCACTTTCATTTGTAGGGTCATTTTTCTGGCTTAATCTCTTTGACAACAAATATTACTTCTCCTCCCGTCTTACTGGTTGAAATGAAGCAATGAAACAATTAAACTTGATTCCCAGGTGGCTAATATTTGAATTTTTGGCTTGATTGGCTGTTTCATAATCCTTTTGAGAAGAGGGGGCAGTCCATACAAATAGAAGGCTAGGTTAGAGGGCTGTCATAGCATTTATGCCAGCTGTACCATCAGCTTCAGATGCATTGGGAAGGCCTTCTGTGCCAAGGTGGTGCAGAAAATACCACCACACAGGATCTAGGGTACAAAGAAAGTCTTGTAATCTTTCTGTAAGATTTTTGTTGTTGTTGTTTTTTAATAAAATGATATTCGATGTGTGAGTACATATGCTACAAAATTTCTTTTTGAAATCTGCCTTCAGTGCATCAGAAATGAAAGTGTCCTTTGAGTGTTGAACATCAAAATCCATTTTCATATCAAAAATTACCACTCTTTCTTAGGACACAATAGATTTCGTCTTTTTCTGTAGAAGTCCTCATAGACTTCAGTCACAGAGTAAAGAGAAAGAAAAGAAGAATATAAATGCAAGTAATTTAATAACTATATTATAGTTTCACAACTCCACTCATCCTAAGTGATATATACACACATAGTAAAGATTGAAAGCACCATCTTTGTGAAGAATAGTGGCTTCCTTCCAACGAAGTTAATTTATATAATTAAATTTCAAGTTATGCTTTGTGGGCTTTTATATTAAATGCATATGTTCAAGTTAGTACTGTGTTAGTATCATGACTTTATTTTACAGATTTTGAGTTCTGTCCTTTCTGGGGCAGCATCACCTCTTTCACAAAGAAAATGTGAAAGGCCAACTCTGCAGAATTTTATAAACATCGCTATGGGTTTAACGTTGTCCTGTTTTGTATTCCATGAATTTGTTATTGAGTTTCATAGAATCTGACACTCAAAGGAAATGTCTCTTAAATATTACCTCTTACTGAATAATACATTACCTTTCTTCTAAAAGGCAATATATGAGAAAATGAAACAGTATCTAGGACTGTAAGTAAAACTCAAGGACAATAATAAGTAATAATAACTAGATGGTAATCTCTTTGAGATCAGAATCCTTGTTTAGTAATTATTTCCCTCCCCATCTTTCTCCTCCTCCTCCTATGCATCTTCCTTTCTCTCCTTCTTTTCCTTTAATTAAATCCTTTACAGCAAGTGGCTTTGCATATTATAGCTGCTCAAAAAGATAACTTTTGAATAATGAGTGGACACATAGATCTTTTTATCCTTCCCCAAATCTGGCTCACCCTGTCGGATGTACTGAGTGATTGATAAGAATTTGTTGAATGAAGTTTTTGAATTACAGACCTTTTTTTTTTTTTTTCCCCTCTAAGCAGTTCAGTCTTGTAACTCTGAGGCTTGTACTGTACTGAATAAGAAGCTTTCAAAATATTGTTGAGTAAGGATTTTGATGGGATCACCTGAATAAATAAAGAGGAGTCATTTAGAATTAATACAATGGTATGCAAATAAATACTAGGAAAGGGATTGAAATTAATTTGTTTACCCAAGTAAATGGTTTTCCTTTTACTGTTTTGTACATAATTTTTTATGTATTGGTTGTATATATATTTACTTCCCAACATCTACCCATTTTTACCACTGTCATGATTTTTACATATACTTGCTTACCACCTGTACAGTTATTACTCAATATTTTCTTTAAATTGATTCACTTTGTATTCTAAATTTATTTAAAGAGAAAACGTTATATTAGTACTGTGATAGAAAACCAGTATTCTCTGCTGAAAACAGAAGGCAACTATAAAAATAAATATAATGTGATGAAAATGACATTATTAAATTATGGTCAGCTTCTGTTGCCTGGAGAAAGACTGAGCTTGGGATAAATTTTCTTAGAGAGTTATCAAATGTTAGAGAAGTGTTAGAGACATATAGGCACTGAACTGAGTCCTTGTCTGTGGCCATGTTATTTATACGGATTGAAAAACAATCCAAAGAAGAATAACTTCTCTTTACATTGGGTCAAATATAAGCTTCAAGAAAGAAAAACAAAAGTCAAATTCTTCACAATTCCAAATTAGTGGGGCTGTTATTTGTGAAATTTTAGTACTCTGTAATTTCTGTGATAAAGTGAAAACATCCTCCTCATTTTAAATTTCATTTAAAACATTTGACTTAATACAAACAAAATTAAGAATATAATTTTAGGGGTGGGGCACCTGGGTGGCTCAGTCGTTAAAGCGTCTGCCTTTGGCTCAGGGTGTGATCCCGGTGTTCTGGGATCGAGCCCCACATCAGGCTCCTCCACTGGGAGCCTGCTTCTTCCTCTCCCACTCCCCCTGCTTGTGTTCCCTCTCTTGCTGGCTGTCTCTATCTCTGTCAAATAAATAAATAAAATCTTTAAAAAAAAAGAATATAATTTTAGGGGCAACTGGGTGGCTCAGTCAGTTCTGTGTCCAATTCTTGAATTCAGCTCAGATCATGATCTCAAGATCATGAGATTGAGCTCTGCATTGAGTTCTGTGCTCAGCTCAGTGGGGGATCTGCTTGAGCATCTCCTTCTTGCCACTCCCCTCCACGTGCCCGCATGCTCTCTCTCTCTAAAATAAATAAATAAATCTTTAAAAGGAATATCACTTTATAGTGAAGCTTCCATTTTCCTTCCAAGGTTTTTTTCCCCCCCTGCCCAATGGGTCATACGAGTAATGTTTAGGTTTTCTGTGAAGGTACCATGTGCTGAGTTAGGTTTATGCTTTCTGTATCATTAATTCTTCATCGGTAATGTCACACTAGATAGTGGCCATGAAATTATGATGTTTGGGAGAGTAAAATTTTATGATTACTTTAGTGTCATATAGAACTCACCTAGAGAATAGGTCTAAATGATCAAAATTCCAAATTGATGTAGTCATGGGTAATGAGTATTTTGAAATACTTCATTCTTTAGTGATTACTTGGACTGGTTATCTCAACATTGATAAAGATCATTTTAGGTCATATCTGAAATAAAATCAAGACATAAGTCTTGATTGAATGAATTGATTTCTAAACAGGTAAAATAATAGTCTGTCAATTCAGTCGGCCCCCTGGTGGTCAGTCACTTTAATCAAAAACAAAATGATTTTGTGGAGAGATGGAAAAGAAAACTTTTAAGTTCTGCGTGGTTGATCCCTCCTGTCACTCCAGGAAAAGCTATGTGGCTCAAAAGTCAGCCTAGAAAATTTAAATAAGAAGAAGGCAAATGGAAGGTATGATTTAGAAATCTCAGATATGATGATGACATGTGTTATGTAATGCTTTCTAATGAGAGTTTCATAAATGATTTATCTCACTGATGCATGTAGAAATATATTTGAAATTCTGAAAAAGTCAAAGCAGTTGACTTTTCAATTGTTTTTTTTTTGGATGAGCAATTAAACACTCTACCTGTGCTACATGAAAGGCAATGTGCAAATATATGGATAATACTCTCATGACCAACGATTGATGCTTTATAGTAACTGGTAACAGAGGCTGTTTTTAAAGTGGCCTTGGAATTTGTAAATATTATTTTGTACTACTATTAGATTTAAAACTAACAAATTTAACTTAAATCAAGCACAAATGCTATTACAAGACAAAAACAAGGGTTAGGTGTTTTACTTTTAATAGTTAATCTGAACAAACACTGATAGTAAATTTCAACATACAAACATAAATAGTTTTAAATAATTTAGAGAACAGCACATAGTTTTCACAAATACATCACAGACAATTTAGTACCCAGGTCCTGAGACATGAGGGAGAATTTTAATAATGGTATAACTATAAGCATGAATTTGTTTTAATGTGTGGATTGTTGAAATTTTGGCCTGTTTACCTTCTTCCTTCATGTCCTCATGTCCAGTGTTTCTAAGATTTTCTAGAAGGAAGCTTATTATTTGAATCCGTCAGACGTAAAGTGGAGCAAGATGAGGGTTGTAGTTAAAATTCTTCTTATCTATCAACTAAGTTAAAATGTTAATTAATGTTAAAAGGTTATGTTTAACCCTATATAGATATTTGGGCCCATATGAGTAGTTCCAGAAAAAAGCCATTTACTCTTTGTACCATAAAATCAAATGCATCTTAAAAGCCCTAGCCTGAAAGATAAAAATGAAAATACTAGTAGAGACTATACCTCTTAGTTTGACTTTCTTTGCTTGCTTGTCTTTATATTTCAGATCAAATCCAAAGAAACAATTAGCCTTGACAAGCAGTGTGGGTGATCTTCAAAAATTGGGTGCCTACTATCAATTTAAAAAGATTTGGTGACATTGCTTGTTTAGGTTTAAAAACATGTCTTATGGCAATGTAGAAGCCTGGCAATGCTCTGAAAAGTCACTGTTAAATCTGCAGAAGCTATTCAAAGTTAGAGACTTTAACAATAGTTCTGTTATAATGAATTCTATATTGGGGCATCTTCGACTTGAGTCCTGTAATCTTTTTGGAGTTGTTTGAGCAATAGCTATGTGTATGGATTTCTGCTAAGGAGATACTTGATAACATATTTTAAGGCACGGTTTCACTTGGCATCTTTATAAAAGCGATGAAAAAGCTTTCCCTAACTATGATTATAAGAAAATTATCTTGGCCTGGAACTTTCTAAGAATCTAAAAAAGTTATTCTTCTTTATTAAGATGTTAATCCTTACCATATTACTCTGTGGTTGTCTGAAAGAATTCACTAGTGATAAAACATTGCTAGAAGTCAAAAGTTAATAGTAAAATTAATGAAAAAAGTTATTAATATAAAGTAAAGCAGAGTGATGGGAAGAATTAAGGATTCTTCCCTAAGGGATTAAATGTTTTCTTGTGAGAGGATTAACCTTTTTTGAGAAATAAAGTATAAAATGGCACTAGGAACCTTTATATTTTTACCACCCATATTGAGATAAAATCTCTCTTATGGTCATGAGTGATCACTGCATTCTGTATTTTTTAAAAGGTATGAGTGGTAATTAAACAAAAACGACAATCCATTCTCTTAAGTGAAAACGACTGCTGTATCTACCATACAAACCCATAATTTGTATTAGTTTCAAATACAAATAGTTCTGAAATAATCTGGGGAAAATGATGGTCCTTAAAAGAAGATAAAGGGAAAAAAAAGGACGAATAATTTGTAGCTCTCCATCTTTGCTAGAAAAAGGAGTTGAAATTGTTTCTCTCTGAGATAGATTCTTAGGGATCTTCCTGCTACCAAAGATGCCAGTGTCTATCTACCCTACTCTATTTGACTTAAGCTGGCCAAATACAATGAAACGATAGATAGATAGATAGATAGATAGATAGATAGATAGATTATAAGGGATTGTTTCAAAAAATGATTATGGAAGCTGAGAAGTCCCAAGATTTGCAGTCTGAAGACCTGCATGAGAATAGTTGCAATCTGGGAAGCATGAGAGTCTTGTGGTGTAAGTTCCAGCTCTACATTGTCAGGCAGAGAGAGCAAATTCTCTCTTGCTCAGCCTTTTGATGTTTTCAAGCTTTCAATGCATTGGATAAGGCTTAACCACATTGGGAAAAGCAATCTGCTTTACTCAGTCTATCAATTCAAATATCAATTTCATTCAGAAATACCTTCACACCCAGAATAGTGTTAAAATATCTAGACACCCTGTGACACAGTCAAGTTGACATGTACATTTAACCATCATAGGTATGCTTTACAATTTATTTAAAACTATCTTGAAGACTTTTAGCACCCATAAGTTGCTGGAACTTTCTGTTCCTGCTGAAAAATGAGGAGGGATTGGGAAGGCCGAACTTGTAGAAACAGCTACATCTTGGGTACCGCTTACCATGACATTGTGGGATTGCAATATGCTTGTTCTCCTGGAGGAGGTGCTTTAGAGGTAGCAGAGGCCCCGGCAAGGGTCATGTATACATGTAGAGAGCTACTGGCTGGCATGAATATGCTGAATGCTAGTAGGTGAGGGAGAAGAAACACTAGAAAATGGGAAAGTGGTTAAAAAATGACCAGGTTGAGCATTGCCTACATTGAAATTTCATCCAGTTTACACTGTCACCACATAGAAGACAGAGTAGTTGTCATTTAATACTGTTAAAAACTTGCCCTCCCCAGGCCAACAGTGAGCTGAATCAGCCATGTTTTTTCAGTAGGGAAAGAACATTCTTTCACTCATTTGTTCAGGAAATAATCTCTTGAGCACTTCCTGTGGGGCTAGTATTAATTTCAGCAGGCATGGGGATATGGCAGTAAATACAGTAGAGTCCTACTTCGAGGGGTTACCTTCTAGTGGAGAAGACTGCCAAGTAACAGGTAAAGAGAGGAATAACAAAGCATATTGTAAAGAAAAGAAAGCAGAATCGAGAAACAGAGTGATAAGAAGATGGAGTGAGTGATGTTTTACCTAGGCTAGTCAGACAAGGCATCTTTGAAACAGTGATGTTGGAGAAGATATTTGAATGATGTAAGGGATCCATTTATGTGAAGGTATTAGGGGAGAGAATTCCAGGAAACACCATGTGTAAATGACCTGGGGGAATGGAAATTTTGTATGTTTGTGGATGCAAGAAGGCAGATGTGGCTGGAATGGAGTTAGCAGAAGATGAAGGAAAGTGGTAGGTGAAGTCCAGATCATGTGGAAACTGTGGGCCATGTGAAGAGTTAAAATCTGTCAAGAGTCAATGGATTCCTGGGGCGCCTGGGTGGCACAGTGGTTAAGCGTCTGCCTTCGGCTCAGTGCGTGATCCCGGCATTATGGGATCAAGCCCCACATCAGGCTCTTCTGCTGTGAGCCTGCTTCTTCCTCTCCCACTCCCCCTGCTTGTGCCCTCTCTCGCTGGCTGTCTCTATCTCTGTCGAATAAATAAATAAAATCTTTAAAAAAAAAAAGAGTCAGTGGATTCCTGTTACAGTTTTCAGCAGAGGAATGATACAACCTAATCCATGTTTTTGAAAGTTAAATTTGATTGTTTAATGGAGAATAGATTATAGGGAAGCAAGAATGGAAGCAGGGAGTCTAGTTATTAGGCCATTGTGGTTGTCCAGGTGAGAGATGATGTAGTTTGTACTAAGGCAATGACATTGGAAGGATTGATAAATGTTGGATTTGCAATATTTTGAAGGTAAAACCCATAGGACTTGCTACTAATTTGGGTCAGGGTGAGGAAAAGGGCAATTAAAACTATTTGATAATCAATATGATAAGTAATCAAAAATTACACTTTGATTTTTGACTCAAAAAACAATAAATGGTAGTACTGGTAACTGAGATGAGGGTGACAGGGAGAGGTTCAAATTCACTAAAGATAGAAATAAAGAGTTGTTCTTTGGCCATTAGTTTAAGAGGTCTATTAGACAAACTACTGGAAATGTTAAATAGGCAGTAGTAGGATATCAAGAGTTGTAGCTTAGGGCACAGGCGAGAGCCTGGAAATGGAGTACAAAGATTAGAATATGGACCGTAAAGAGTATGTTATATCTATATTGTTTGGGAATCATCAGTATACTGGTAATTATATAATACCATGGAAGTAGATAAGGTTATCTAGGAAGAAATAAATATAAAGAAGAGAAGGCAGCCAAGGACTGAACTCTAGAGAATGCTAACATTGAGAGCAGGAGGAGTCAGCAATGGAAACGGAGAAAACATGCCAAAGAATTAAGAGGAAAACCAGTAAAGTGCTCTTCACTGTGAAGTGAAGTAAGTAAAGTGAATACTTACAAGGGAAGTATTTCAAGAACAAGGCTATTATCCATTAAGTTAACACTTTTGAGAGGTTAAGTTAATTTGGAAACAGATGGGGCAAGATAGAGGTTGTTGATGACCTTGATTTGAGCAGCTTCACGGGAGTGGTGGAGAGAGAACCTGATTGGAGTTGATTAAGGAACAGTAGAGACACTCTTTTCCCAAAGGAGAAACAGAGAAGTGAGCAGAAGCTGGAGAGGCAAATAGGATCAAGGAAGTTTGTTTTGTTTGCTTTTCAAATTGAGAGACTCTTTGTTATAGTGTGTTTACATGTTAATGGAAATGATACATTTGAGAGGGTAAAACTGAGGAGGGCATGAAAAAGGAGGGGAAGAATACCAGTAGCAAAATTCTGAAAAGGAAGAAGGGATGGAATCTGGTGCACCATGGAAGGTTGGTTAAAATGGACCAAGGAGAGGTCTGCTATTATGTCTGGGGGAAAGACAGAATGGATGGGTCAGATGCAAGTAGGTTAGAAGATTCATTGATGGGAAAACCAGGACTTTTTTTTCCTGATTGCTTTTAGTTTTTAGTGAAATAGAAGTCAAGATCATCATTCAAGAATGAGAAGCAGAGGAAGGAGGCAGTTTTGAGGGTTTGAGATGAGGGGGAAATATGTTAAGCAAATTTTTGGCTGAGTGGGAGAAAGAATTTACTGTGTAAACATAGAAAAATGCTGGGTGGTGATGAGGTCTTTCTTGAGATTTGTGGTCATAAATTTATCGTAAGAAAATGAAGAATTTTCTTAAAATTCTTTCTTAAAAAGTTTATATGAGATGGAGTAACTCAAGTGAGTGTTCTTCTCCTGCCATTTTCAGCAGTCAGGGTCTAGTGTGAAGCAGATAGAAAGTTGGGTTTTAAACAGTTTGGGTTTTGCTAGGTGAACACAGTGGAGAAAAAGAGAACAAGGAATATTTGAGTAACTAAAAGTAGTGTCTGGAGTAGTGGTTGAGAGGTTTACAGTGAGCCAGTTGCTAAAACCCTAAATGAAATGCAAGGGAATGATTGAGAAGAGAGTAGATAATTTTAAGAGACTCATTGCAAATACAATTGTAGTTGGCAAAGTCGCTTAGATCTGCAACTTACTGGAAATTATGTCTGGTCAAGAGAGTTCACAGCCTGGCCTTAGGGGGTTTAAAACAATATCATTATAACCATAAATGAGCTTACAATTTTATTTTTTATTTTTAGTACTTCCACCACGCAAAGTCACACATTATCTGGAACAAAGAGAAAGCACAGCCTATGTCTTTGGGAATTGATATTCTACTAACAGTAATCTGGCAGAAGAGATAATTATACATAGAAAATGATCCACAATTGTTTTGTTGAGTAGATATGTTTAAGTGGGAAAGCAACAGGCACACTAAGTTGTTTCCCTGTCCTTGTGGAGCAGGATGTAAATATTTATGGAATACAGACCTCTTTTAATCAGTAGCACAGTTGGGCCTCTGCAAATATGGAGTTCTCTTTCAAATACTTCAAATTGGAGACAAATATCAGGCAAAAATCACTGACAGTAAAATTCTCATATATCAGGTATAAGCGGATATTCTCAAGAATTCGTGTATCTGATTTGTGATCAGTATAAATGAATGATGATTTTTCTCTTTTCCTCTTCCTTCTTCTTTTGGAATGATTAAGTAACTAGGAAAATGATAAAATAGTATCTTGGCAAATTCATGGTCCCTTTCTCCCTTCCTCCCTCCCTTCCTTTTTTTCTTTATATTTATAATGACGGTATTGCTTTTGTAAAAGTAAAATGTGACAAAATGTGTTTATCTTTTTTGGGAGGGATTTCATGTGACCTTTCAATCTACTTATGTATTATTTTCTTTTTTTTTCCTCACACATTTTATTTATTTTTTTATTTTTTTGCCATTTTATTTTTTTAATGCAAGAGAAGTTTGTGCTATATCTGTAAATACTGTTCTATTGTATTTGCTGTGTTCTCTATCTTTTCTGCCTTCTATACGTATTACTTTTCTTATAATTGGTTTAGGGTCTGTATTTTTTCTGTGCATTCACTGTGATTTTCTCAAATGTCTTCTCTCGTGAGTAATTCAGTTTACAACTTTGTCTATTTAGCTCTTTGATCTTAATAATTTGTTATTTTATTAAGTGTTCTTTTGACCCTCATCTTTCTTTCTGTTTCGTTTTGTTGTTTCATCATATGGTTCTTGAGCTTGTTTAATTTAATTCATATTAAAATAATTTATAGTATAAAGTACTCAGTGAATTTTCTTAAAACTCTTAAAAATTAAGAACCACTAATAAAAAGAGGTGCTCTTATTGTCATTGTAATTGTTGATTGGATTCACCTAGTTTGAATACTTTTTAACCCTTAGAAGGATTTACTGAGAAGGGGGGAGCACTCCCTTCAAAACAAATTGTTTGAACTAAACAGTTAATTAACTTAGGCTTATATTGAGAAAAATCTATAAATAAGTGTCATACAGAAATAACTACATGGTGTTCTGGGATTAACTGTCAATTTCATTCATTAAGACATTGGTGGAACTCTTAACCAAGGGAGGCTAAGAGGTTGTTTCTGGCTGGTGGTAGTTGATACTCTTCTGTTATTCTCCCTGTTCCCCCCATTGACTGATCCTCTCCTATGTCCCATGCTAACCCATACAAGCTTATGGTAGACCAGATATAATTGTGAAAAACTGTCAGTTTGTCTACCATTGCGTAAAGTTCAGACTTTGATGTATTACTTCTCCATTAACTCAATTTCTGTAGTTCAGTTATCTGTTCTATTTGACACTATACAGTTCCACACGATCGGGATTGCTCCCGAGTTGCAGTTCTCTTCCAATGTTCAAGTTGCAATGTTTCTTGTCACAAAATGTCTTCCCTTTCTTTACTGCCATGGAAGAAGTTTAAAAAACTTCTTTGCGTGGGTGGGAAGGGACTAATTTTCCATCTGGATGCCACCTGTATTAGTTCACACCTTTTCTCAGAAGAAATTTAATCTATAACAGCAAGCTATTTCATGTTCTTTTAAGCAATCCGAATCTCCATTCTCTAGGAGTTAAGTGTAAAGATTCTTTATGTGTTGTTTTCCTAGGGTGTTACTGTTTATAGAATCAATGCCACTTGTATTTAAAATTTGTTTAACAGAAGCAAGGTCAACAACAATCAGTTAATAAATTGCCCCATATCATGAGGGACAGTTTGAAGAAAGTATATAGTGACTAAATTGAATTTGATTATATATTTGATTATTATCTAGCCTGTCAGTCAACTCACTCCAAGCAGCTGGAGGACTAAAAGTTAAGTGTCTCTGGCAGGGCAATGAAACAGTGAATCCATTAGAACATTATTTCTCAAACCACGTTTGAAGGTTATCTGTGCTAGAGTTACCAGGGCGGTGTTAAAAGGCATATCCTTGGACCCTAATTCCAGGCCCATCATAGACCTCTAAGGATTTGGGTTAAGACCATGAATTGTTTGAGAACCATAGTATTAGTATTAATAGTATTAGAAATTGTATGTGAGATCATCAGAGAAAATGGACTTTATCAAGAAATTTAGAAAAGCTTCAGGATGAATTTTTATCTGTACAAAGAATAATGCATAAACCACCACTTTAATTATGCTTTCAATGTTTTAAAATCACTTCTGGTTAAAACCCAAGGTTTTTGAACAAATTCCTAAGGCACTATTTTGGAGAGGGGGATTGAGAATTAGTGGGCTGTCCTGGTTAGGGAAGCAATGGAAATGACAAAAATGCACAAACATCTTATTATCACCCACAGATCAAATAGTTCACTAAAGAATATAGCTTCTGGAAAGCTGTCCATGGTAGAGGTTTCCTGAGTCCTGTCTCAGGTACACACTGTCAAGAATAGCTGTCTTCTTTCAGGAGGAAGGTACCGCATAGACATTCTCCTGGCTCTTGAGTTGTTTACCTGGGATAAGTACATTGATGGTGGAAAAAAAATGTGGACATTTCCCAGCTGGGCATGAGGGAGAGATTGTCCCTGGTGCTGCCAATGACTCAGAATTCTGTTTATCCTCAAACTGAATTTACACCCACACTTCAGCTTACCTGTGGGTGTGCTTGGCTATGTTGCTTTGACAATCTGTTTTGTCACAGCCTCAGCAAGTACATGATACGGATTTAGTAGTGGTTGTAGATATTTATTTCCACTTTTCAGAATTTGATTAAGGTATGATTTATGTTCAATAAAATGCACCCGTTCTAAGTATAGAATTTGATGAGTTTTGACAAGTGAATGCATTTGTGTAACTACCACCACAATCAAGACAGAATATTCCAGCACCCAAAAAAGTTCCCTCACGCCACTTTGCAGTCAGCTCTGTCTCCTACCAGCCATAGCCCTGGTCAACCACGGATCAGTTTTCTGTCATTATAGATTTGTTTTGCTTGTTTTAGAATTCCATATAAATGGAATGATACAGTATGCATATCTTTTTTTGTTCAGTAAAATGTTTTTGAAATTTATCCATGTCATTGCATGTATCAATAGTGAAACAGCCTATTTCTTTCTTTCTTTCTTTTGCCTATTTCTTTTTATTGCTTAGTAGTAGTCCATTGAATGGATATATCACAATTTGGTTATCTATTCCTTTATTGATGGGTAGTTAGGTTGTTTTCCAGGGTTTTGGCTATTATGACTAAATCAGCTGTTAGTATTTTTGTAGGGTAGGGTTTAATCACTCTTGGGATTGTCAGGTCATATGATAGATATACATTTAACTTTATGAGATTCTGCCAAACTGCCTTACAAAGTCATTGCACCATTTTGCTTTGACACCAGCATGGTGTGAAATTTCCACTTGCTCTAGTATTTTTATTTTTAGCCATTCTAGTGGATTTGTAATGATATTTTACTGTGGTTTAAATTTGCATATTCCTGTTGACTAGTGTAGTTGTACATTCTTTAGTGGCCATGTATGCATCTTCTTTTACAAAGTGTGTTCAAATCATCTGACAATTTTTAAAATGAGTTTTTGTCTTTTTGTTAAGTTGTAGGTTATTAAATTCTGGATACAAGTTTCACACACACCCACTCCACACCACTTTATATATATATATATATGCTCATATATGTGTGTGAGTGCATATATATATGTATGTATGTATATATATAAAATAAATATAAAATATAAATAAACATAAAAATATAAATAAATTATATATATATATATATATATATATATATATATATATATTACATTGTCCCAGTTCCTCCTGGTTTGTGGCTTATTTTTTCATTTTCTTGTGAAGATCAGATTTTAATTTTAGTGTAGTTCAACTCATCAATTTTGGAGTTTTCAAATTGTTCTATTTAGGAGACTTTCAGTTTTTACATTTAAATCTATGATCCATTTTGAGTTAATTTTGTGTGATGTGAGGAGAGATCAAAGTTCATTTATTCATGTGCATATCCAGATGTTCTACACCATTCATTGAAAACATTCCTCTCTCTGTTGAATTAACTTGGCATTTTGTTGAAAATTAATTGATCAAATATGACTCTATTTCTGGACATTTTGTTCTCTTCCGCTCTTTGTATATCCACCCTTACAGTAATACTACACTGTCTTAATTATTGGAGCATTATAGTGAATCTTCAGGTCAGGTAATATAAGTTCTCCAACTTAGTTCTTTTCAAAATGGTTCTAGTTATTCTAGTTTTTTTTACGTTTTTATATATATTTTACAATAAACTTGTAGATTTCTATGGAAAAGCTTCCTAGGATTTTTTTGGAAGTAGTTTTCTTTATTGTAGTAAAATATATATAACAAATTTTGCCATTTTGCCCATTTTTAAGTATACACTTCAAGTGGCATTAATTACATTTACAATGTTGTACAGCCACCACCAATATTTCTGAAGGTTTACATCACCCCAAACAAAAACTCTGTACCCGTTACACAGTAATACCCAGTACTCCTCAGCCCCTGGTAATCTCTTGCCTACTTTCTGTCTCTATGAATTTGCCTATTCTAAATATTTCATATAAATGTAATCATACCATATTTGTCTTTCTGTGTCTGGCTTATTTCATTTAGCAATAACGTTTTCAGTATTCATTCATATTGTAGCATGTGTCAGAACTTCATTCCTTTTTATGGCTGCATAATATTCCATCGTATGTATACACCATATTTTGTTCATCTGTTCATCTGTTGAGGGACACTTGAGTTCCTATCTTTTGCCTATTGTTAGTAATGCTGCAGTAAATATTGGTATACATGTATCTCTCTGAGTCCCTGTTTTCAGTTATCATATATATATATATATATATACACATATGGAATTTCTGGTCCATATGGGCCTGCTGGGATTTTAATAGAGATTATGCTGAATTTGTAGAATAATTTGGAGTGAATTGATATGTTAGTCTTTTTTTTTTTTTTTTAAAGATTTTATTTATTTATTTGACAGAGATAGACACAGCCAGCGAGAGAGGGAACACAAGCAGGGGGAGTGGGAGAGAAAGCAGCAGGCCCATTAGCGGAGGAGCCTGATGTGGGGCTCGATCCCATAACGCCGGGATCACGCCCTGAGCCGAAGGCAGACGCTTTAACCGCTCTGCCACCCAGGCGCCCCTGATATGTTAGTCTTAACAACATCGAGTGTTCTGATCCAGGAACATGGAATATCTCTGTCTTAGCTTGGGCTGTCATTACAAAATATCATAGACTAGATGTCTTTAAAAAAGAAATTAATTTTCTTACAGTTTGGGAGACTGGGAAGTTCAAGGTCAAGGTGCGAGCAGAGTAGATTTCATGGTGAGGCTGCTTTTCTCTTGACTTGGAGGCAGCCACCACCTTGCTGTGTGCTCACATGACCTCTTCTTTGTGTATGGAAAGAGAAAAGCAAGTTCTCTTGTGTCCCTCTTTTAGGGCACTAATTTCATCATAAGGGTCCCACACTCGTGATTTCATATAACCTAATTGCCTCCCAAAGGTCCTATCTTCAAATACCATCACATTGGGAATTAGGGCTTCAACATATGAATTTTACTGGGATACAATTCTGTCCTTAGCAATCTCCACGTCTAAATCTTGTTTAATTTTTCTCAGTAATATTTTGTAGTTTTAAGTGTACTACCCATGCACACATTTTAAATTTATTCCTTAGTATGTCATGGGTTTTGGTGCTATTATAAATGTATTTTTTGTTTCATTTTCAATTATTTGTTGCTTGTATGTAAAAATACAAATGATTATTGTCTATTGATCTTGCATCCTGCAACCTTACTCTGCTAACTTATTTGTTCTAGTGGATTTTTTTTTTAAATGATTCTTAAGGTATTCTACATACCCAGTCAGGTTGTTTGTGAATAAGGATAGCTTTGCTTCTTCCTTTCCTATCTGTTTGCCTTATTTTCCTTCTTCTGTGCACTATTGCACTGGCCAAGACCTCTTGTACAGTGTTCAATGGAACTGATGTGAGTAGATATCCTTGCCTTGTCCCCAGGCTTATGGAAAGAGCATGCAGTCTTTTACTATTAAGTGTGATATTAGCTGTAGGACATTTGATTTACATTTTTATATTTGTAGCTAATATGATCAGCTTATTGGCTACATAGGCCTTTTCCTTGCCCAGATTCTGTAATCCGTGGTTATGGTAGCTTCAGGCCCCTTAACTCTGCTTCAATTAGAGAAGTTCTTATTTATGTATTTTATATATTAAGCTGCTGCATAATATTTTATTTTCTAGGTTCCATGGCTAAAAATAATTTTAAAATTACTGGCATAATGTCATGCTATTGACTTTTATTGAAGTTCAAAGTAGCCACTGAACCTCATTGATGAAAATACTGTGTATTATGAAACTCAATTTTCCTTGAAGAAAGGCCCAAAAGATAAATTCCTACTGGAATTTAGTACCACAACCACAATTAGAATTAGTATATAAAAGTATTACAGATCTGCTTTATAAAGTAATGAGAATTGCTTAATCAATTGTATTTTCATTTTTGCCTTAGTCTCATGGAAGCTCAGAGCTAAATTTTGTGTATAATCAAATGATTTTTATATTTGCAGCATCTTTTCCAGTGCTTTGATATGTTTTGATTTATTTTAACAATCTTAATCTATTTATATCTTTTGTTGTAGGTCAACTCAAATCCTATTAGAAAGGATTTCAATGTATAAATAATTATCCCTTTTTGAATTAACAAAATCCATTTCATAAAAGGACCTACCTTTTAAATATTTAATTGGAATAAATACCTACCTGTAAGAGGCTTAATGGAAAGCTATAAATGGAAAGTCTCTAGGCTTGGGAACAGTCTTTTATTGGCTTTGCAAGATAAGCTTCCAAAGAAACAGTTGGAATGATGATCATGTTGAACTGAAGCTAAAATGGTTATGACTAAAACAAAACAAAGCAAAACCCAGAGACCTGCTGTTTTCTTCAGTGATTCAAGAGGCTTGGTTGAATGTCCTGAAAATATCCAAATAATGAAACACGAAAGATTCACAATGCTCGGGTTTCTGGGTGATATGATGAGAGATAGTTGTGGGGGAACTGCAGGCCATTTCAGTCTATCCTTGTGCTGAAGAAAATGGCTTACTTTCCTGTGACAATACTTAAAACAATATAAAAATTTAAATTATAGTAATTATTGATATTTGTACCGCCTACTTTAATCATACATGAGTACATTTGTGATTTTAATGCTAACTGTAGATGTCTTGACCTAAAAGATGTATAGAGTGGGAATTATTTTATGAAGAATTGAATTCTCTGCCACCCCTAAATACTTTATTTTTAATATGTAATTATTTGGGAGAAAAGAAGCAGCTTTTACTTTAAAAACATTCCTAAGTGTGTGTATTTTAGTATCAAAGTATGTCTTTAAAGTTTGAGAGTAATACTATGTGTCAAGTTCAATCCAATTACTTAACATGCATTATTTCATATTTCTTACCATAATTCACAACAATTCTGTGGGAGCAATTGCACTTATGCCCATTTTATAGATGAGAAACTGAGCTTAGAGATGTTTAGCAAATTGCCAAAGGTCATGGTCATGATATCTATCTATCTATCTATCTATCTATCTATCTATCTATCTATCTCACATCTTCGTTTTCCATTTATCAATCAGTAGACACTTGGGCTGCTTCCATACTTTGGCTATTGTAAATAATGCTTCTATAAACACAGGGGCATGCATCCCTTTGAATTAGTATGTTTGTATTCTTTGAATAAATACCCACTGGTGGATTGATAGATCCTAGGGTGGTTTTATTTTTAATTTTTTGAGGCTCGGTGGCCGCAACAATTTGCATTCCCACCAACAGTGCAAGAGGGTTCCTTTCTTTCCACATCCTTGCCAACACCTGTTGTTTCTTGTGTTTTTGATTTTAGCCATTCTGATGAGTGTGAGGTGATAACGCATTGTAGTTTTGATTTGCATTTTCATGATGACAAGTGATGGTGAGCATCTTTTCATGTGTCTGTTGAACATCTATATGTCCTCTTTGGAGAAATGTCTGTTCATGTCTTCCGCCCATTTGAATTATTTGCTTTTTGGGTATTGAGTTGTATCAGTTCTTTATATATTTTGGATACTAACCCTTCATTAGTTATGTTATTTGTAACTATCTTCTCCCATTCTGTAGATTGCCTTTTAGTTTTGTTGATTGTTTCCTTAGCTGTGCAGAACCTTTTTATTTTGGTGTAGTCCCAATAGTTTATTTTTGCTTTTGTTTTCCTTTGCCTCAAGGGACCTATCTAGAAAAAAAGTTGCTACAGCTGATGTCAGGAAATTACTGCCTGTGCTCTCTTCTGGGATTTTTATGCTTTCAGGTCTCACATTTAGGTCTTTAATACTGGTTTACAGTTTAGTGGGAAATAAGGCAAACATGTATTATAGTAGAAAGGGTACTGTACAGCATGATTGGAGGTGCAGATTTCATATTATATTATCAAAGGCATAAAAAGGGGATAAACTTGCATAAGTCTGCATTGTTCATAGAATTTAAGATGGTAACAAAGAAACAGAGTTATAATTTATCATTTTGTTAACCTCTATCTTAATAATCAGGATAGCCCAATAGATAACAAAAAAGTAAAAACCAAAACCAAACAGAGTCAGGGAAGACAAATACCATATGATTTCACTCAGATGTGGAATTTAAGAAACAAAACCAATAAGCAAAGGAAGAGAGAGAGAGAGAGAGAGAGAGAGACACCAAGCAACAGACTCTTAACTATAGAGAACAAACTAATGGTTACCAGAGGGGGGAGGTGGGTGGGGGAGAAGGGTGAAACAGGTGATGGGGATTAGGGAGTGCACTTGTCATGATGAGCACTGACTGATGTATGGAATTGTTGAATCACTACATCATGCACCTGAAACTAATATAACACTGTATGTTAACTATACTAGAACTAAAATAAAAATTTAATAAATAAAAAATTGTAAAAAAATCAGTGATGAATAATTAAGACAGTTAAGGAAATCTCACTGAAATTAATAGGTGTTAATAAAGTTATAGTTTGTCTTGGTTAATTAATCTAGTTAGCTTTTTTGCCTTAAGAGCCTCTATATGATTTCTTCATTTAGGAAGGGTTAATATTATTAAGGTAGTGACCAAATACCCATTTTCATGTCTGGTACCTAGGGAAATTTTTATAAATGGGTTATAGTTTTGTATGTTACAGAGAGGTTACATGGGGTCATTCATTCATTCTAACAATCATATATTGATGCACGGTCAGTGCTAGGAAATATTTCCAGCCCCAGAGCTACAGAACTCATTTTTTTTTTTCAGGAGCCTGTGGTTTAGGAGGAAATTTGTCTTCCAATGCCCATTCAGCTCCCTCATTTTATCAGCCTATGGCCAGCCCCATGCCAAACTCAATTTGACTGTTTCAGTGAATTGCCTGCTCAAATTAGGCAAAAATGCAAAATGAGCAGTTGATCAGAATACTCAAACTGCATGTTTAAGCTGACATATAACTATATATGTTCCTGACATCCAAGGTAAAATATAGAATTGTTTATGTCACCTATAATTCTGTTCTTCTTCCCATGTATACTAAGAACTTACTCCCTAATGCTATTAACTTGGACCAAAAATCTGGGAGTTAGTAACCCAATTAAAAAATAGTTTTATTGTGAAGATGGATTCCTATTAAGTATACCCAATAGAGTACCTAGCACATAATAATGGGTCCATAATTAACAATTTGTTGAGTGAATGTTGCTGAATGAAAGCAAATGCATCATTGTTTCTCTGTAGAATTATATTTTCCAAGAGTTAGTAGGACTTTGCTAAAAATTCTTCCACTTATACAGAGGTAGACATTTTAGAAAAGTTATAGTTTGTGTTGGTTAATAAGTCTAGTTAGGTTCAAATTATTGTGCCTTAAGAACTTCTGTAGCAATTTTCCTGGAAATGCTTAAAGTGGTACATGAAAGGCTTCTCGTGGTGTATCGAAATCCTGTGTTAAACTGACACGTTGTTTTGATGTCCTTTGCACAAAATGACATCACGTCATTTCTTGTGGAGAGCAATGTGCTAGTTGGCAATTGTTTCCTTGTTGCAAGGTTTTGATAGAAGTGTTTTGTTATTGTAGCTTCGTATATATTCTTTGACTTTTAGCTTAAAATGCTCAGTGCAGCTGTGCTGGCGGTTCATCAAATGAGGGACTTTAGTGTCTCTAAGTTTGAACACTCCCAATTTTGAAACCTCTGTGACAAGACAGGGGTGAACCATCCATTAACTTATTTTTCTGCAGTATCATTTCCTTTAAATCACAAGCCTATTTCCACACACTTGGTAATTTTAAAATTGGAATGTGTGCCTACTCCCAATGGTAAAGAGAAGAAATTTATTTATTATAGGTGTAATAACTTGATAAGAAATCAATTTAACTCTTTGGCTGCTGGATGATTTGTAACAATGCTTAATCAGCTCAAGGTACACATTGGAGTTGCAACTGTGAACAAGACCTACTCCTTGCCCTTAAAGAACTTAGTATTTAATATGCAGAAATCATGGAAGGTGCTGCCATAGGACAAAGCACAGAGCTGGATGGGTGCACAGCAGGAAAGCATGCAAGCCAGGGGGTAGGGGATCAAGGAGACCTTTAGTGTCTGGATGGGAGTAGCCACAAAATGATTTCATATATCAAAGGGAAACCTCCTTTCCCCACATAATTAAAAGCTATAACACCCTTCTACTGAAATTAGATTTCAAATGTAGAAATAATATTGAATACCGAAGGGCAGAGCCCTTCAGAGCTCAGACTTTACAGCCCAATTTCTAGGCTCAAATTCTGACTTTGCCATTTACTAGCTCTAGGGACTTGAGCAAGACACTTACTTCTCTCATGCTGCAGTTTCCCCATTTGTAAAATGGGGATAATGATACTAACTAACTCACAATGTTAAATGTTTTTAGCATTTATAAAGGGCTTAGAACAGTGCATGGCATAGCAAGTGCTGTATGTGTTTGTTAAATAAATATTGTCATAGAGATACAGAAGCGTTTAAATACAATTAAGGGTTTGCCTGTGACCTGTGATATAACATGTCTTCTGTTCTCTTCCAAGTCAATGCAATTAATTCTAGTACCTGAAGCTACTGTAAAATGGTATTGGCAAATGGTTTAAACATTGATTTGCTACGATCTAGTCTTGTTTAGGGAAATTGTTTATGATAATTTATCTTATATTGTGTATACATATACATGTATGTATATTAATAATTTTGAACATTTTTCAAGGGATCTGAGTAACAAATATAAAAGTCTACATAGCTTCTCAGAGTCTAGTACATTTATGACAGTAATTATTATGCAGAAAAAAGTAAAAAATTGGTTTTAGTAACTATCATTTAGCTTGTATAATTGTTTTAAGGACATACTATACAAGAATTAATTCAACCACAATAATATATAACAGAAAGATAAGAAAAAGGTCCTCTTTGATTGCTAGATCAGGTTATGATCATAATAAATGAGACATGACTTTTGTACATTTAATCCTCATGAAAAGGAAATAGATATTTTTGAAAGATAGCTAGAACAGTCTAAGAAAGAATCTTTTAGTACTTTTAATTACTAATAAACTCAGATCACAGTTTTGCTCTTTAGACATCTAAAATACATAGAAGATAAATATTTAGTTTGAGATCACAATAAAGTAGTGGATTAAAGACTTGAGCGTAAGACCTGAAACCATAAAACTCTTGGAAGAAAACATAGGTGATAATCCCCTTGATATTGGTCTTGGCAATGATTTTTTGGACCTAACTCCAAAAGTAGAAAGAGCAAAAATAAACAAATGGGACTACATGAAACTAAGAAACCTGAACAGCAAAGAAAATCATCAACAAAATGAAAAGTTAACCCATTGAATTGGAGAAAATATTTGCAAATCAAATATCGATAAGGGGTTAACATTCCAAAATATATAAAGAACTCATACAACTCTATAACAAAAAAGGAAACAATCCAATTAAAAAATGGCAAAGGACCCAAATAGACCTTTTTCCAAAGTAGACATACAGATGTCCAACAGGCACCTGAAAAGATGCACAATGTCACTAATCATCAGGGAAATAGAAATCAAAATTACGCTGAGATGCCACCTCATGCTTGCCTATTATCAAAAAGACAAGACATAACAGGTGTTGGCAAGGATGTGGTGAAAAGGTGATTCTCCTGCTCTGTTGGTAGAAATGTAAATTGGGGCAGCTACTATGCAAAACAGTATGGAAGTTTCTAAACAAAACAAAACAAAACAAAACAACTACCATATGATCCAGCAATCTACTACTAGGTATTTACCCGAATAAGATGAAAACACTAATTTGAAAAGATATATGCACCCCTATGTTCATTGCAGCATCATTTACAATATCCAAGATATGGAAACAACCCAAGTGTCCATTGATAGATGAATGGGTAAAGAAGATGTCATGCTTTTATACTATGAAATACTACTCAGTCATAAAAAGAAGGAAATCTTGCCATTTACAACAACATGGATGGACCTTGTGTGAATTATGCTAAGAGAAATAAATCAGAGAAAGACAAATGCTATATGATTTCTATGTGGAATCTAAAAAAGAGCACAAATGGACAAGCAAAACAGAACTAATCTCACAGATACAGAGAACAGAACAGTGGCTGCTAGAGGGAGAGGAGCTGTTGGAGAATGGTCAAAACGGGTGAAGGTAGTGTATAGGTACAAACTTCAAATTACAAAATAAGCAGATTGTGGGAATATAATAACTCCATGACTATAGTCAATAATATTGTAATGCATATTTGAAATTTGCCAAAAAATAAATCCTGAAGATTCTTATTACAAGAAAATTTTTTTTTATAACTTTGTGTGGTGATAGATGGTAACGAGACTTATTGTGGTAATCATTTCCTAGTGTACACAAATATCAAATCATTATTTTCTATACCTGAAACTAATACAATGCTATATGTCAATTGTATCTCTCTCTTTTTTTTAAGAGTTTGATTTTTTTTTTTTTATCATCCTGGCCAGTGGTGAAATTATTACTTACCAGTAGGTCCTTAGGTTAAAGGCTGAGATGATTTTAGTTTGTGGATATTGATGCAAAATTTGCCTGCAGAAAACCATTTAGTGACTTACTCCCAAGCTACTGAGCTTGGGACCCTATGGTAAAAGACATAGTGTAGACTTCAGTGTAGACTGCATGTGGGTGGCAAGGAAATGGGAAAGGTATATAAAATTGGCCAAAATAATGCTGAAATAGTTTGCTTGTGCTTCTTAAAACTCCCATTTGTATCAGTGAACTCAGTAAATTATCTTTAAAAGCTTCCCCCCCTCCCCCCTGTGTGTGTGTGTGTCTGTGTGTGTGTGTGTGTGTGTGTGTGTGTGTGTTTATGTTGTGGAAGAAGAGTTTGTGGAAACTGTGGGAGGAAGATGATTAGGAAAGTTTTAACTTTCTCCTATGACATAATATGTCATAGGAGTTGAGTGGTATATCAGCCTGAAAAATCTAAAATCATTTTTAGATATTAAACAGGATATAATTCCTACTCCTAAATGAAACACTCATTTTAATAACAGAATCATTCTGTTTTAGCCTTATCTTTTCAAAGCAGTAAGTTCATGAAAAAGAAATTCTGTAGTTAATAGGGAGCCAGGATAGATTTTTGACCAGGGTAATAACAGGTTATTTATTTTTGTCATTCATACAATATTTATTTATCTTTCCTCTGTTGAATCCTAAACCAACCGCTTTCCCCAGGCTGCTTGGGGAGGTATAGGGAAAGGAACATACATGGCATGAGAGATGTGGAAGAAAGAAATATGGGAAATGGAGATGGCTCTTTCACATGGCAAAGAGCATGAGAGAGGCTGCTATCAGCAAAAGACCCTCATGGGGGTCATAGGAGATAAACTGCTGTTTCAGAGAACATTTCTGCGCACAACCAATAATGAAGCTCCCAAACACGGTCCCAATCCCAGCCCCAGAGCCAACCATTTTGACCATGCCAGCCCCAACCCCAGTGAACTTGGCTGCTGGGTCAGTATCCCTTGAAATGGTGCCATTTTGGGAGCTTCTGCTGGGGATAAGTGGGGTGGGGGGAGGTGGGGCTGCCAGGCTACTGAGGCACTCATCTGTCAGTGTTGGTCCTTTCAGCGCCACTGCTGGGAGGTGATCCCAACCAGCGAGAGGATGGAGACAAACATGGTGTGGGCATACATTTTAGTATTTTGGGTATGAGTAATGATTTTAGTAATGAGTAGTGAGTTTAGATTGTATGGCCCACTGGGAATAGAAGAGAGGTATGAGTTCAAGAGGCATTCTGAAGATCTAATGATAAGATTTAAGAAACCAAGGTGGAGTCTTCCAAGAGGGGATGTCTAGTAGTTGGTTGTACTATTTAGGAATGTAAATAATTAAGAGTAGTCACACCTAAAAATGTGATAATTGAAGCTATAAAGCCTGGAGAACCCTTTGTGAGGAAATCAAGAGCACAGGCAAGAATTAAGCTATGGGCAGAAATTCTAAAGAAAAAAAGACTGAAAAACACACTAGACTCAAGTAAATCCTAAAACTGTCAGTGTTTGCCATCTGAAGAAAGTCAAGAGAAAGGCTGACCACTGTAGGGATGGGCTCTCTTGAATGAAACAAAAACACCTTGTTACTTTGAGGTTAAAAGGGAGATATACTAGCATTGAAATTCATAACAAATAATCTTTTCTATTAGCTGTTCACTTGTTTATTGTTGGTCTTTCACTAGAACATAAGCTCCATGAGAGCAGGTACAATGTCTGTACATGATTATATATCCAGCAGCTAGGAAAGGAACTGATAAATATTTGTTAAATGAACAAATGAGTAAACAGTTGCACACCAGATCTTTGGTGGAAGGTAAAGTCTGCCTAACTCCAAAACCAAGGTTTGCCCAAGTCAGGAACAAAATGGGATCCTAGAGCAGTGCTGTCCAATAGAGCATGATAAAATGTTGTATATACTAGCCACTGGCCGTATGTGGCTGTTGAGCACTTGAAATATAACTAGTACAACTAAGGAACTGAATTTTAAAATTTATTTAATTTTAATTAACAATGTATTAAGTGAACAGTGGCTACTGTTTTGGACAGCACAGGTATATAGAAAGACTTTACCAGTTAGGAAAACCTGCCTCCTCTGGGTAAATATAATCTGTGCCAGAAAAGAGGCTTTGTCAGGAGCTAGAAGCAGACTGAGACTTGGGAAAAGACTCAAGGATTAGCTGTTGGGGCTGTTTTTATTAATCTTTAGCCCAAGAGACAACAGGAGTCTGCCAAGCTCATATGAGATCCAGCCCAGTTTATCAGGGAAGGATACCAGAGGGGTATTTGAGGCCAAAGCCCTAGTTAATAATAAGGTTGTGTTTACTCTGAAAGTCTTTATGGACATATCTGTTAGGGAACTTACTGTGCATGGGAGAGCCTCTGCAGATGACTATAAAGAATTCAGGATTTAGGGATTTTGTTTACTTTTCTTTGTGCCATGATAAACATTAATTGTATTCGATTATTAAAAGATGGGGTAGGCATATATAATAGACTCAAAACAAGCACTGAGGTACCCTAGAACTCACAGGTTGGAAAAGCAACATTTTTGAATATGAAAGTACAGCAGATGATAAAAAATACTTATATATCTTAAAATATTTGTTAAATTAGAGAAATATTTATCATACTTACTATATTTATCTAATCTATGTTAGGTTTTGGAATGTTCTACTGTGGTTTTTGTTTTATCAGACTTACCTGGTTAGTTACAGCTTGCATAGGCAAATATTAGAATTCTGATTTCCTTGAGTTCCTATGACTGGGCCGTGGGAGGAGGAGGAATTTGTTCAGAAGTGTGTTAAATTTGCTTGTATTCAGACTTCACCCAATAATAATACATATCAATATCATGTATTGAACTATGTGCAGGAGCAGATGTTTGGCATGTTCTCAGGCTACTTTTGGAAATAGTTTCTATTGAAGAAAGGAAAGTACGCTTCAGATCCATTCATATAATTTATGAAAGTGAATAGGGATTTCTCATAAAGGAAGAATGCTGGGCAGACTATTACATTTAGCAAGATAAAGTGTGCTGTGTGCAAATTCTCAAAGTCAGCCAGTATAGCAGAGGACAAACAGATATTAATACATTCCAGGGGAAGGAGATTAGTTCTCTAAAGAGCAAACACACAAATAGAAGATTCTCTTAGGGTTTCCTGAAGACTTGGATCACCTCCCCGAGGCTGTTTGTTTTCCTTGTTTTTATAAGAGAAAATCTCTTGCAAGAACCTACTTTACACCACGGAAAAATGTTTGAATATTGAAACCTTGAGTTTGGGAGGGACTTTCAAAGATTATCTAGTCCCCGCCTATCTTATGCTTGAATTAATGTGGCAAAAGCTATGCCAAGGATCTTCCAGTCATGGCTTTAACATCTCCTGGAGAAAGTGGTTAGTAGCTCCATCCTTTGAGAACTGAGCCATTCCATCTTTGGAGAATTTTGACATTGAACTACTTTTACAGACTCCAGTTCTGCTGCTTTGTGCCTTCCATTCATTTGTCCCACTTGTAAAAAAATTTATGATGACTCTCTATAGTTTCACCCAGGACATTGAGTGAAGTGTTAAGACAAATGGAACCTAGGACAGAATCCATGATGCTCAACACCTAGAACCAGATTGATGTGGTTCCATTCATTAGTACCCTCTGGGTATTGCTGTTGAAACCGTTTGTGACTAATTTGCCGTCTTATTCATGCACTCAGCTTATTTCCTTACCTTCTAATTTTTCCCCATTAAAGTTCTTAGGATATTTGAACATGATTATCAAACCTCCAAGGCTAAATGTGCCTGAGTCTTTCAAGAATTTCTTGGATCTTGTTGGTTTGTTCGTTTGACTGTACGTCTCAGGTCACCCCTGAATGAACCCAGTTTGTCCATTCTTATACTGCAGTCATTCCAGGCTGGTCTGGTTTGCACAGAAATAGATGGAGCTATTGCTGCTTTTCATATAGATTCTCCTCTCTGCCTCCCCTCCTCTTTCCCTTTTTCCTCCTCTCCGCTCCCTCTCTTTCCTTTCTTTCTTCTTCCCTCCCTGCCCTTCCCTACTTTCTTCTCCTCTCCCACTGATTCTACAGTATTTTATTCATTCATTCAATAAACACCCTTTCTACTGTCAATTCAAATTAACCTTTCTATAGACTAAAATCTCTAAACATGGATTGCTACTAAACCATTGCTGCTGTTCACTCTGTACAAAACAATTGTTCTTTTGGACTTAATCACCTCATTTAAAATTTATTTCAATTACTTTTCATTTTATTATATTTAGCCCTTGCTTCTAACCTGTCAGCTTCTTTTCCGATCCTTTTTTTCTTTAAAGATTTTTTTTTAAAATTTATTTACTTGACAGAGAGACAGACAGCGAGAGAGGGAACACAAGCAGGAGGAGTGGGAGAGGAAGAAGCAGGCTCCCAGCAGAGGAGCCTGATGCGGGGCTTGGTCCCAGAACTCCAGGATCATTTAAATTATGTAGGCATTTTTGTATGTTGTATGTTGTAGTTCCAGGCCTTCCAACCTGTGCGCTCTCTTAGCTTTGAGGCATCTGAACTTTGAGTTGCCTCTGCAGCTATCACATTGACTAGGTCAGTGTTTTTTAACCAGAATTGTACATCACAATAGTCTGGGAAGCAAGCCCAAATTTACATCTCTACCTACTGTATTTTATTAATTCCAGGAGGTACATTTTATTTCACATTTTCTCATTTCCAAAATGTGGATATACTTCCTATTAGTTTAATCCTGGTATAATTGCAGAATTTCTTTCTTAGTACATAAAATAATGGTGCATCTTATAATCAGTGGCATCTTAGAGTCAATGAAATCAGAATCTTTGAGGCAGAAGGTAGCTCATTGTGTGAATTTTTCAAAAATTTTACCTGTGCAGCAGGTGAGTCTGATGCACAATGCTGGCTGTGAATACTTTGAACTTGCTGTTGATATGTTTATCCAATTAAGAACAATAATAATAATAAACTGATCACTTCCATGCATTGCTTTTTCTCCCTGCTAGGCACTGGGCTAAATACTTTCCATATTTTTATCTCATTTAATTCTCACAATAAACTTATTGGATAGGTATTGTTATGTCCACTAAATGGATTAAAAAACTAAGGTGTAGGGGCACCTGGATAGCGCAGTCGTTAAGCGTCTGCCTTCGGCTCAGGGCATGATCCCGGTGATCTGGGATCGAGCCCCACATCAGGTTCCTCCGCTGGGAGCCTGCTTCTTACTCTCCCACTCCCCCTGCTTGTGTTCCCTCTCTCGCTGGCTGTCTCTCTCTCTGTCAAATAAATAAATACAATCTTTAAAAAAACAAAAACAAAAACAAAAAAAACTGAGGTGTAGAAAGATGAAGTAGGCTGCCCAAGGACATACAGATATTAGAAGAGCTAGGATATGACAGGTTGGTTTGACTCCAAAGCTCTAACGACTACGTTGTATAGCAGTGGTTCTTAAAGTGAGGTCTGCAGATCAGCGTCATCAGCATGCCCTAGGGACATATTAGAAATGCAGATTTTAGAGCCCTTCCCAGATTTAAGGAATGAGAAACTCTGGGAGCCTGGTTCAGTACTGTCAAACAAGCCTTCTGATGCATCCTAACGTTTGAGAACTACTGTTACATAGTAGCATAGGAGTCTCCTACTAAAGGAATAGGAGGCATTGCTAATAAAGATAGGACCTAATAAAGTTTACTGGATAGCTGGCTGGCTCATATTGTAATCCTTAGATAATGCTATATTTGCAAGGTTGACTAAGCTTTTAGTTGCTTAATAACAAATAAAATTGCATTTGCTCAAATGTACTTTAATTATAGTTCCCAGTAGGCAGAACTATGGTAACAAAATATACTAGGCTCTAATTTTTTTTTTTTTTTTGCATAATGAGAATACTCAAAGCATTTAGCACAAATGGATTACAATTCCCCATATAAAATGGGAAGACTCCAGAAGGACTACATGCTTTTCTTTGGCCTGACATCCTCTTGTCCTCAATCTTAGTCTAATCCTATTATATTTCTTTTCTTCCAAAGTACAGACTACAGTATCTTGTTCCTGAGAGGAAAGGGCGAACTGACAGGATTCCTCCTTGTATTATCTTGGATTGATAGATTGGTTAAATTTAGCATTTGTAATGCAGATAGAAATAAACAGTTCCTGAACAAAAGCTGATTAAAGAATTTAGTTGAAAAAACAAAGAACTTGCTTGCTTAGTGGGAAAAAAAAGATTGACATTAAGGAATTAAGCATCCCAAAAGGATAAATTTGATTCCAAGAAGAAAAGTCAGTTTAAAAAATAATATACCAAAACAACAAAGTGTGGAGATGCCTGGTGACTGTGTCTGCCCAACATCAGTACAACTATTGAAAAGCACAACATTCAAATAGTAATTTATTTTTTTCTCTGCATGATGCAAAATAAGCGATTTGATTTTTCTTTTTCTACTGAATTGACTGGTTCTTGAATGTATCATTTGACCCATAGTACAGTATTATCCATGGCATTTCCCATCCCAAGTAGATGTCTTGTTGTTGTTGTTTCTAATGTGGGGATGAGGACAGTGATAATTGGAAAAGAGGAAAGCACCACATTTGGAACTCAGTGGAGATTTTAGAAGCATGAGTGGTCCTCAGCCTAGGAGATCTGGTGTTCAGCTGCAGTGACTTGCAGGCCGCACCCCTGCCTCCATGGACTTGTACACACTTAATTAGCATAGATTCGTGCCTTATAAATCAGGCCAAAGTGTCCAGGGCCTTTTTTCAAATTCTGAAATCCTCCCTTTTTCGTATGTTTCTAAATTTGCTCTGATGTGAGACTTGAATCTCAACATGGGCCCTGATTTAGACCTTGGAGCTGTTTCCTTTTATGTCCTTCTGCCTTAAATGAATCTCTAGACCCTGCCCTGTATGTCCTGATTCTGTGGCTGCCTGTGTCCCTGCCTGACTTGGATCTCAGCACTGGAAGCCCAGATCACCTGTCCAAGCCTTGGACTTTGCTTACAAGCTCCAGTTTGACCAGTCTCTTGGAAATTAGCCCTCTTTCATAGACGTATGGGGGAAAGGGAGCAGTATAGTAAACTGGTTAAAGTGCATCTGCTAAGGCTGGCCTGTAATTGAGGCCCCTATTGGCAATTCACCAATTGTGAGATCTGGAGTAACTCCGCTCTGGACCTCAGTTTCCCCATCTACTTCATATCCAGTGGTATGTGTATGTATGTGTAGATATATATTCACACATATGTGTGCCTATGAATGCACTTGAATGAATGAATGAAATGTAGATGAAAATAGAATAATGTTAAATACACTTAGCAAAGTCTAACACATAGATTAAGTGTCCAACATATATTTCCCATTCTTTTTATGGCTTTTCCCCTATCTCTTGGTTATTTGTTTTTAGCTTTGTTATCACCCAGTCCCTGTCCATATAAAGGGGTTGCTGGCCATGATTTCTTTTTTTTTTTTTTTTTTTTTAAGATTTTATTTATTTATTAGACAGAGATAGAGACAGCCAGTGAGAGAGGGAACACAGCAGAGGAGAGGGAGAGGAAGAAGCAGGCTCCCAACCGAGGAGCCTGATGTGGGACTCGATCCCGGAACGCTGGGATCACGCCCTGAGCCGAAGGCAGACACTTAACGACTGTGCTACCCAGGCGCCCCTGGCCATGATTTCTATTCTGTTGACCAGTCTTGGCTACCCCCATCCCACAACCTTCCACAACCTGCCATTGACAGGCCAACACAAATTTAACATGGATCAAGTAATTTATTTAGAAAAGTTTATTGTTGTCAACTAAGGCTTATTAGCATTGAGCCATTGAATCAAATGGTTTCTTTAATCTGTGTAATAGGAAAACCACTTTAGGACTTTTCCCTCCTAAAATTCTTTGAGAACTTTTGTGGGAGGAAATGCAACACAGTCCAAATGTTTAATTTCATTGTTCTGGCTTCCTGGGTTGAGTAAATAGTAGAACTCAGGGAGCACTAAAGCTTAACCATTTAATGTGGAGCCTTGCCTGCTTCTTAATTTGGGCAACTCTATCGATTTAATCATTGGTTTGGATTTTCAAAGCTTGGCTTTGGCTTGATCTTGTAACAGCGGTCAGCCAATCTAAACAATTCGTCATCATTATAACAAGGATGCAGAGGAAGGCCCAAAAGTGGTAAATGGGCTTGGAAGTCATTGCAGCTAAAACTTGATGGAGTTGGAGGATTAGATTATGATGGATACAGAAATGTTTTATTGACCATGATTTAATGGCTTCACAATTTTCTTTTTATTTCCAGAGCCTTTACATACCTCTGAGTTATCTAATAGATAAATCTTAGATAATGACATTATACCGTGATGATGACACAATGGTAAACTCATATATTACATCTAATGGATATCAAAGTGGCAGTTTCTCCAAGACCAGTATATGTCTATGAGACATTTTCATAAGCTGAAGTCATAAAACACATTTACATTTGCATATGTATCCTGTGCATTTATAGGTGCACATTTAACAATGCATGAATATTTATATATTCACACACATGAATTGGGATTTATTATGAGTGCTGAATATGGAATTGTAAAATCATGGAGGCTTAAGGCAGTTTCTTCAAGACCTACTTTTGGTTGATTATGATTTATTAGTTTAACCTTAACCAGTTATATATTAACAGTACTGTTCTTTTTGAAGAGAGGGCTATTATTTCAAAGCTTATTAGGGCTATATATGAATTTGGACCTACTTAAGACTCTGAATTGGATTAAAGAAATAGTATGTGAAGTACCGTAAGTTTCTAAACATGAAGGCTGCATTTGGTTTTGTGATTAAACATGTTAACATGCTTTCAGGCATTTTTAGGGATGCAATTGTATTTAGGAGCAAAAGGAAGAGATGATTTTCTAAATAAAGAGAAAATGAAGAAGGAAGGCCCGTGTAATGTGTCTGAGATTGTTGCATTTTTTTTTCCCAAGGAGGATAGATTTAAGAGGTTTGCAGATAACCTTAGCTTTAGAGTTCTTAATCTGGCATAGGTTATTGTTATTCATTGAATTTGTAGAATTATGTATATGCTATATATACAGATCATATATATATATGTTATATGTATATATATATGTTTTGTAGAATTTGTAGAATATGTATTTGTAGAATATATATATATATAATATAATTTGTATGATATATATATATTTGTAGAATTTGTAGAATATATATATATATTGGAATATATATATATTTGTAGAATATATGTATATTTGTAGAATATATATATATTTGTAGAATATATATTGTAGAATTCTATATATTGTCTATATCTATGTAGAATTGTCTATATCTATGTGCAATTCTATATATTCTATGTAGAATATATATTGTAGAATATATATAATGTAGAATATATATATTTGTTGAATATATATGTAGTATATATATAATATATATATTTTAGAATTTGTAGAATATATATTTATAGAATATATATATGTTTTGTAGAATATATATATGTTTTGTATAATTTGTAGAATTATCTGTGAGATAAATATATCTCACAGATATATATATCTAACATATATATATCATATATATCTAACATATATATGTTATATATATAGATTGTATGTATATGTTATATATGTGTTATATATACAGGTATGTATATATATACATATATATGATATGTATACAGATATATATCTAACATATCTAGCATATATACCTAGCATATATATATGTTGTGTGTGTGTGTGTGTGTAAAATCTCATATATCTTGAGCATTGTGAATAAATGAGGCAATGCCAAGAACTACCAAACACCCACCTTACCTATGGACCCAATGTAGTATATGCTTATGGTCCAGGCATTCTGTGTTTCAGGATGAATGAGTCCCACAGCAGATATAGTATGAAGGAGTCTCATGGAGCAGGGCTCTACTCTGTAAGTCCCCTTTTTTTTTTTTTTATGTCCTAGGGAGATTGGGATGGTAGAGTTAGACCCTATGAGTGACATTAAAACACTACAACAGACACCCAACAGCCCTGGTCTGTGAACAATGAATCCTTAACCCCTTCTCCCAACCCTTGTCCCTGCCGCATCCCTCTCGTCCTTCAGAGCAGGCCAGAGACACAGTGGTCCTTTTCTCTCAAACGCAATTCTATTTCTCTTTGACTTACTTTTTCGGAAGATCTAAGGAGAGCCTTGGGCAGCACTTTATTATTTCTATTGTCCCAATTTGTTTTGTTTCACTTAGGAAGATAAGTTTAGCAAATCAAGTTTCCTGGCTGGGTCATGCTGACCAGTATATTAGTATCTCCAGTTATTTTGCTGTTTGAACAAACCATGTTCACTCCCTAAATACTCAGTGTAGAAATCATGATATGTATGTTTCCTTCTTTCAAGGGGAGGAAGTCATAATATTACTTTGTAGGAAAATTTACAGTGTACAAGCAGATGCCTGCTGTGTCCCTTTCCTTTTAAGGTGAAATATTCAGAGTTTTAAGAAATCTCTGTGCATCCTTGCTTAATGAGTAAATCTTTTCTTTTTTTTTAGTGTGTAAATCTTTTCTTTTATTCTTGTGGAAATATATTTGGCTCTTAGTTTGGTCCTATGAGGTGTCATTTCCTGTTTCAATGTAACTTGAAGAATATTTTGGAGTACTTACTGTATCTCACTTTTTGTGCTGGTGCTGGAGATAGGAAACCAAAAAAGACATGAAGCTACCCATAAGTAGCTCATAGTATTGCAAGAAAAAGATTATGGTTTTGTGCTTAGTTGTCTATATGAGTAAGTGTAATGAGAATCTCATCCACAGTGTACCAGGTGACACAGACAGAGGGGATGTGGGGGATAGTCAGGGACGGCTTCATGAAGGAGGAACATTCTGAGCTCATTTTGAGCAAATAAGGTAACGACGATATATTAGTTAGAAAAAGAACTTAGGGTAGGGAGGATGCTGGAAGCATATTCTTATTTTACAACTATAGTAGATAAATGGGAGAAAACTTCCTCGAAACTTATCATACTAAGAAGCATATTTGACAGTAGAAAACCTGATTCAAGAGCATTTGTGCTCATATCACAAAAAGACTCGTAAACTTGAAATAAGTCTGAATTACTATGCTTTTCTCTACAAATATAATTAAATAACTCTGATAACATTTTAATGTATACAGTGCATTAAGCTAAGAGATTAAGAGCTTGCTTATGAATATGCCAGTTATTTTTATTTATTTAGATAATGTATTAAGAATTTTAAATTTTCTGTTAAAATCTTCTTTTCCTTAGTAGACCCTTCCCCCCCACCCATATATAGGGCAAAAGCAAATTGTAGCTCAACATCCATCAGAAATTATAAAATCTGAATTCAGTTCTGATTAATGAGGTTTTTATGGTATCGGCTAAAATGCCTTTTGCTCAGGTCACTGAAAACCACTTAACTGCCCCCATTCAAAAAAAACTCTTCAGTCCTGATCTGTCGACATTTAACAACCTCTACCAGCCAGCACATGAATATTAGCTCTTTATCAGGCTACTGATTGGTGTTCTTTCCCTCTCTGTTATCTTGTATTTTTTCACATTTTTATTTGAGGAGTTATCACGGCATTGTGAATACTTGTTGTAATGTCTCTCTTGCTCTCATTAGACCTGTGCTGTCTAATGTATTAGCTGCTAGCCACAGATGGCATTGAGCACTTGAAAAGTGGCTCATCTGAATTGAATGTAAATACATATACCAGATTTTGAAGATATACGAAAAAGTATACTATATAGCAGTAATTTTTATGTGATGACATATTGGAGTTGGTAACTTTCAGATATGTTGTGTTAAATAAAATTTAATTTATATTAATAGTTTAACAATAATGATAATACTAATTTCACCTGTTTCTTTTTGCCTTTACTAGAAAACTTAAAATTACATGTATGACTTGCATCATATTTCTATTGAGCAGCACTGAACTGAGTGATAAATTTCTAAGTGGAAGGAACAGAGTTGTTTAACAAAATATATGCTTAATAAATGCTTTCTGGAAAGTTAATAGTGCTTATGGTTTGTACAATATTTGGTACAAAAACTTCCTCTATCTAGCTCTATATATGTATTTAAAATAATTCAGTCAACTGATACTATTGATTACATGAGTTGTAGAAATTATTGTGCTGAGAAGAGAAATAATGCTTGTGATTGAAACAGAAATAAACCAGGGACTCTATGGTATCACTGTGTAAAAATGAAGGAGAGCTGTTGAAAAGGAGATAGTCATTTGAAACTGACCAAAATAAGGGCAATTGAGAATAAAGAGTGCTATTTTGTTATTATAATTGTGTTACAAGGGAAGTAAAACCATTCTTCCTGAACTAGAGTCTATCTGGTGTTTAAAACAACAAAAGCCTGAGTGAGTTACTTGGTTTACATACAGAAGAGATGAATAAATTGTTTACATAAACATATGTAAACATTTATATATGTTTACAAAGGGTAGAAAGTGATACACAGAAAAAGAAGTTGGGTCAAAGATGTCCAAGGTTTTCACGAATGGAGAGATGGCTATAGAATTGAGAATTTTAGACAACATAACCCTCTTGAATACTGAGCATGTAACTCAGTTTGAGGGGAGAGTACTCAGGAATAATTTGACCTACAGGGCAAACCACTGGACAGAGCAACCATGTGGGTGGTAGTAGTAACACATTTACTGCAGGCTTAGCTGATCGGGTTCTCATGGTGGGCAACATTTGCTCTAGCCCCAGGTATTCAAAGTAAACGATGTTAAGTGTTTTGAGCAGGCTCTTATCGAAGGGGATTGGTTAAAATTGGAAATTGCTAACTGTGAGTTATTAAGAGACACAGTATCCATAAATCAATTATGGTGCATTATATTCTATTCCATTACCAGCATTCATTTAAACATAAACTACTGTATGTTCTTCTCACAGTAGCACAAATCAAAAGTTTAGGCTACTTGAACTTATTCTACAGTGTTTGTCTTTTGTTGAAAGAAATTAAATACTTCTTTTGGTTTGGTTTTTGATAAGCTTTTGAAGGGTAACAAATTTGTATTCAGCAAATTCCTAGGGCTATAATCTTATTTTTGCCTTGCTTCTCACATCCTGACCTTGTGAAGCAGCGGGGTGTTTTGAAAAGCTGACCTTTGGCACCTGAGCAGACCTGGTTTGAATTTTGTCTCTATCACTTGCTGTTTGACCTTGGTCAAGTCAAGGATTGACCTACCCAGCCCTTAATTTTCTTGGCCCTAATACCTGCTTTGCAGGGCCATTTAGGGGAGGAAATGTAAAATGCATTGCCTAGCACATGGTAAGTCTTTATAAATACTGTTGTTGTTATTATTATTACTACTACTACTATTATTACAAGGTTGAAAAGCATTCCGAGCAGGAGTTTTTGTATAATCAGAAATTGTAATTAAAATTAGTATTTTACATGTGAACAACATTATTTCTACTTCTAGCCCCCAGAGTTTGGAAGGAGGAGAGGAAGGGTGTAGAGAAGGGTTGGAAAGGGAGCAAGGGGGCACCTGGCATCAGCAAGAAAGCTTCTCTATTTATAGTTTGAGCCACTGGGGAGTTGAATTGAGTCTCCTCGACAGTGGATATAGAGGAATATTGAAGACCAGAACAGTTGAGTGAAGAGGTGGAACAGAACTGGGTGATCCCCCTGTGATGGGGCCGCAGAGCCCAGTGGTGCTTGACTAGCAGATGTCCAAGCAAAACAGGTTTGTGCAGGGAAGCCCTTCTCCTTCCCTCTGCTAGCCTGGGACAAGTGCTTTTCTTCAGATTCCTGGAGCTCTATGAATGTGCTCCCTGTGAGCAAACATGACAAAGATATGTCAGGAAACACCTGCCATGTGGTGTTCAAAGGCAGGGGTAAAGCCAGCATCAACCTGCTTACTCAGAGCCTGGCACATAGAGGGATGCTAAAGTGTTGATAAGATCCAAATGAATGCACACATCCTATAATTTACAGACCCCATGAGTATCTGGAGCTTGAACGGTTCAAGCTAAATTCTGGACAAATGAGAATCTTGTTATATTCCCTTACACATGGTGATAGTATAAGAGAGGAAAGGAAAATGGAAATCAATGATAAATTAAGCAAAGGGTATTAACTTCCAAAAGACAAACCCTTTAAATGCCTCTCAAAATTCTGCATTTGCTTGTTTTACAAAATGCTTTGATCAATGAAATTCAGTAGGTGAGGAGTTTCACACTTAGCAATTCTTCCTCCAAAGCCTATTTAGGATGAACCAGAAAATTTCACTTTTTTTTTTCTGAGCTTAACCTTTTTACATAGAGAAAGGATTTCTGTTATCTTCATTTAAAGTAAGACTTAGATAACTAAGATCAATTGAGTTTTGAGAGCTATACACTTTGTCCTTTAGCTATGATAGTATGGTCAGAACTGTCTTTATGAAAATGAGGAAAGAATTGTTTGATGTGTGAATATTTGCAAGAGAAGAACTGGCTCCCATTCTAGGCATCACATTTGTTTATGTGTCAGTCATCCATAATAATGAAGGAGAGGTATCTCCTGGAGGTGGGAATGTTCTTTGCTGAATTTTAAGTATTGCTAAACCATTTAGGAGTGGGATTTACAGTACCACTCAATTCATAGAAAAAGGGGGAGTAGCAGGGAAAGAAAGTTAAATGACACTGTTTTCAAAATAGGAATAGTTTGGATTTTAAAAGTTATCGCTTAGAAGTGACATAGTCCAGGGGCGCCTGGGTGGCACAGCGGTTGAGCGTCTGCCTTCGGCTCAGGGCGTGATCCCGGCATTATGGGATCGAGCCCCACATCAGGCTCCTCCACTAGGAGCCTGCTTCTTCCTCTCCCACTCCCCCTGCTTGTGTTCCCTCTCTCACTGGCTGTCTCTATCTCTGTCAAAAAATAATAAATAAAAAAAAAATCTTTAAAAAAAAAAAAAAGAAGTGACATAGTCCAATGCCATTCCCATATCTCAATTCAATTTCCTTTTTATATTTATCTGGGAAATAGCATACACAAATAGTTTTTCTGGGTCTAGAACAAAGCCAAATTTAGGTCCCAGTTTATTTTTATTTTTTCTAAGCTTTATTTATTAGAGAGAGAGAGAGAGAGAGAGAGTGAGGGAGGAGAAGGGCAGAGGGAGAGGGAAAGAATCTCAAGCAGACTTCCCACTGAGTGGGGAGCCCAATTTGGGGCTCAAGCCCATGACCCTGAGATCATGACCTAAGCTGAAATCAAGAGTAGGATGCTCAACTGACTGAGCCACCCAGGTGCCCCTAGATCCCAGTTTAAAGCGTTAATATTTCCTTGGGTCTGCCCAGAATATATTAAGATGATTGCCTTTAGTTCTGTCCTGATAGCCATCTTCTCAGAAAATGTAACTTCATACACTCTAAAATAATTTCATTTTTAGTTCTGAACCAGCATTCTAAGAACAGTGTTGTGTCCTTGGATGGGAATATTTTTATTAGTTTATTTTTTCATGCCTGTTCTTATAAAATATTATCTACTTTTTGGAAACAGAAGCTATGTTTTCTGCTTTATGCATTTCTTCAAAAGCTAAGGCATCTCAATTGTTTTTTGAGGAGGAGTATTTCATTTATTTATTTACTTTTTGCTTGAGTCTTTGAAGAAGGCTGAATGAAATAGCATTGCATTAGTACAGTTGTCTTCATTTGTAAAGAGCCCTGCTAACTGTGATATCATCTCACTCTGTTCTGATAACAAAGATGATGCATCTCTGTAGCAGATTTTTGTTTTTTCTCACTACCAGTTGCCAGGATCTTGTCAGGGCAGAAGAATTGGAAGATTGATTGGTGTCCTTTTCTTAGTCATTGATTTACTGGGGTTTCTGGCTGACTGATGTATGTGCAACGTCAGATACCATGGATTATGTGTGTGAGAAGAAAAAATAAAGAGCTCAGTAATAAAAATAATAAGAGCTACCCTTTGTTAAATGCTGGTGATTTTCTAGGCACTGTGGCAAGTACTTTATATACATTGTCTCTTCCAATCTTCTCAACAATTCCATCTTTCAGATGAGGAAGCTAAGTTTAGAAAGAATAATTAATTTATTCAATGTCACATAGCTAATGAGTGATGAAGCTGATTTCAACCTAGGTTTATCTGACTTTAGAACTCAGACCAGATGGCTTCTGATCAAATTATGATTTATGATCAAATTAAGCTCAAGATATTTGAATCAGGTATTTTACTGGGCATCATGGAGAATGCAAAGATCACAGGTTTAGAGTCCTTAGAGGAAAAAGACATATACACAAATAATAATTGTAAGCAAGTTTTACAGGCAAACTTTAGGTTTTTCCCTTTTGCCAGAAATCTCTGGCTCATTCAACCTTTTCTCTTTAAAATTTGGGTTCTGTGCCCTTTAGTTCAAATGGAATATAATGAAAATATAAGTTTCTATGACTTTCTCCCAAGCTCAGGATAATGTTGCCATCTTTCACACAAGGAATCAAAAATAGTCTTTAAAGGATTTCCTTTGTTCCTCAACTTCACTTTTGTCAAATTTTGCCTGTGAACACTCCATCTTTCCCTCTCTTCCAGGCCTCTGACATAGATTTAGCTTGAGGACGTTCTATCTCGGTCTGGTCAGTTGTAGTTTTCCTTCCAGCAGCTGGCACCACTCTGTATGTCTGCCCTTACTCCTTCTTATCATTGTGGCATTTTTCTCTCAACTAAAGATCGCACCAAGCCAGTCCTTACAGCTCAATGGATTCACAGCCTTCACTCTCTTTCCAAGTCTCTTCCTAGGGTTACTCCTACAAGCTCACTAACCCCCTCTCCTTTTGTCTTCCAGCTTTCTCCTTCCATCTGCCCACATTAGATTTCACCGTGTTTTGGATGCTTGTTGAGGAGTCAATAAAGTAAATTCTCCATGCAGGTCACTCCTTCACAGTTTTGATGACATTGGACAACTTTACTGAATGTGCTTTGTGAAATACACTGGGTCGTGTGCTATTTGTATTTCAGTATATGAGGTTGAGGGTGGGGGTGGGTAGAGAAACCCTTTAATACAGTAGACAATGGCTCTTTCCCATGTAGAATTCTGACATGATTCATCTCTCCTCATCAGTATTGATCCCTTCCTACCACATGCTTGTTGTTTTCCTTGTTCCCGTTCCTGCAGGGTTAATAAAGAAAATGTATGGAAGTAATAAAGGAATCAAATTGTGGCCTCTTCAGTTTTATTTTCATTTCAAAAGGGAATGCTGAAGAAGAGGAGCACAATGGAAATTAGCCTTCATTGAACTTCTACCCATCAGACACCATTTTTGGTGGTGTTATATATACTATTATGTTTGATCAAATAAACTCTGAGGGAGGCATCATCATTTGCCTTTTATAAATGAAACTAAGGCTCAGAGAGAGAGAAAATAATAGGAAATAGAGTGGAGTCCACAATACATTGTCTTTTCTCTCGTATTTCTTCTCTGGAGACTTTCAAACCTCAAAGGTAGCTCTCTATCCATCTTTCTCCCCTTTCTTCCCTAAATAAAACTAGTAACACCCTGATTTTATGGTGATAAGCTTAAATTTTATAAAGTATTTTCACATGCACGTTTTTGTTCCTATAGCTCTAAAGTGCCGTTTATTCTTAGATAGTTGATAACATAAAATTGTCTGAACTTGCTTCTCTCTGCTGAGCAGGTCACACATACATGTGCAAAGGCTGCCGTTTAATCTATTCAGCTCTCAACTTGACCACCTCAGGTTCCTTTTAAAGATTACTATTAAAATGGGAATGTGATGAAATTGATGTGAAATTGATGAAGTTGTCAGGCTGATCTCTTATTAAGGAAATTGGCGGGGGGGATTGAAGACCTTATAAAGAGAGTCACATATTTTTTACAGGCAGAACAACTGAGCAACAATGTAATGTAGGGAAAAAAAATCCCTTAAAATGTTGGAATCTGGAGTTTATCTGATAGACTAGGGAAAAGGATCCACTGGGATTCGTTAACAGGAAGACAGACTTTCATTGACAGAAATAATTAATCTCTTGAGGCAAGATAAAGAAAAAGAACTCATTTGAGTCTGTGGGATACCCTCAAATACCTATGAATACTAGCCATAAAGACAGTGAATCATTTATGTTGATCCTGGCTCCAGGGAAAAAAAGGAACGATCTTTGGAAACTGCTGGTATAACTGGAGACTTAAAGCCCCCTTTATTTATTAATTTTTTTACCCATCTAGTCAGCAGAAAGAATGAGTTCATAGTGATTCAAAGAATTTTCATCGAGAACCTTTCTGCTGTTCTGGTTTTTGCATCCAGCCAAGAGGAAAATGTTATTTTACAGCCTTTGTATTGGTGTTGATGGGTTCTTAGGAGACTTCTTGAGAACATGAAGGTGGAAGGGACAGATAGGACACTTCGAAGAGAAGAGCTTAAATATTGGCTGCTATCCAGGCATAGGTAATCTTGGAAGGGATTGTAAACCAGCCTCTAGACTGAAATATTTCACTAGAGGTCCCTGTCAATTCCTTTTTTTTAAAGGGCCAGCGATAAGGGTGTTCTTAATTTACATATTTTTCCTTTTCCTCGTTTTTGTTTGGGCTTATCTCACTTGTTTCACTCCAATTCTTTTGCCTTTTATTCTGAATTGAAATGAAAAATGGAACGTATAAAACGTTGGAAGAAAATTCTGTAAGAGTTCCTCATTCTGAAGCCTGACAGTAATTATTATTAAGGGATTACAGGAAAATCTTACAGTGTAATTTAGGGAGTCTCAATTTATTCACAGACTCTTCTTCTCCCTCTACCTTGCTCAGCAAAGATATTTTCTATCTTTCTGATAAAACCAAATTTTGCTTATTGACTTGTTTGCTCTTTTAACAAATACTTTATTCAATGTAAACATAATAAGTTATTACAATAATAAGAGCAAGCATTTATTGGATACATAGTATTCTGCTAAGCACTGTATAGATTGATTTACTTCCCACAACAACCCTATGAGCAAGTTATAATAATTATTATCCCATTTTATAGATGAAGAAACAGAATTAGAAAAATAAATTGCTTGAGTACCACAGTGAGGAAGTGGTGGATTTATAGAAAAATCCAGGCCTGAAAGTTAAGTTATAGCATTACTTATTCATTTCTCAGAAGGGGGAAGGGGCGTTGGCAGATTAAATGTAGGACACTCAGTTAAATTTGAATTCCAGATAATCAACAAGTAATTTTTAGGGTAAGTATATTCCACATATTTCACGGGACACAGACATCTGTATTTTTATTTGCTAGATCTGGCAACACGAGGAATATTTGACTGCAGAATCATTTTTGACCTGGGAAGTTCATTCAAGGCCATCTAGCTCCAGTGTCTTAGTCACAGGCAAGGAAAGACTCCAGGAGCCTTAAGATGTTTGTGTTCCCGTGCCTGGCAACAAAGTGAGGTTTAGGACTTTGCCATGCTGCCTCTCTTAATTCCTAATAAAGCAGTTTTTCATTTGACTAGGAGATTTCCTCTGTTATTTCTAAGAGTGTTTATTCTGAATTGTTGTCTGGAAGGCAAATCTTTGCAAACACTTTTCCAATAATAGCATGAGCAAAAGTGGAGGGAGGGAAGGAGGAAGCAACAAGTAGGAGTTACTGGCTGCCCCTGTGTGCCAGCAACACACAAGATTCTTTCTACATGGCATCTGCTTTGGTAGAAACAAGAAGCATGAGTATAATAGCATATATTACATATCTACTTGTCCTAGTCAAGTTTCTTTTAGGACCTTGGCCAGGGGGTCCAATTTGAATGACTACTAGTGTTATCAGAGAATGAATAAATAGGAATGCATTTTATAAAGTAGTCTTCCTTTTAGCAGATAGTAAATTAAAATGTTGTATAATCCACTGGAGTTCAATATTGGGTCATTTTCTTCAAAGAAGAGAGAGGTATTAATTAGTCTGTTGCTTGGAGGCTTCATTATATATGCTTCATTCCCTTTGCTGTTGTAACAGTTCCTGGGCGCTTGGGCCCTGACTGATTAACTTGCATAGCTGCCTCTTGATAGCTCTTCTTCTGACAGACACCGTTAAATAGGGGAGAGAATGGGATAGAGGAGTAGAAAAAAGAAAAAAAACCCCAACCTGGCTTTTTCATGATGTGAGAAAGCAAATAAATGCAACATCTCAGCAGATGAAAGTAAGACGATCAGCCCGGTTGTCCAACTCAGCCATAGGGTTCCGTTGGGCCCCAAATCAAATGTATTAGCGGTTTTTCCCAGTTGGAGTTGTAAACAGCTAAGAGATGACAAAGAGCTTCTTAAGGTCCCATCGTTGGGAAGGGGAAAGATGCCTCTGCTGAAACCAGGATATTAAGATTGATTATAGTTGAGGAATAAAAACTCTAAAGTGTGTTGAATACAAGAGGCAGAATTGTTGATACAAATTCTTAAGCTATAATAATTGCCAAAAATTAGGAATTTCAGACCAAATGTAGTTTTCTTGCTATTAATTTCACATTAGAGTGTTTTTTCCCCAAAATTTCATCTTTCTCCTCAAAAAATAGATTTACTTCTTCAAAAGCATTTTCAATTCTGTTGGAGTAAAAACAGTATCTTTTCTTTTACCTTTTGATATTGAACTGTCTTTAAACTTATAGAAAAGTTGCAAAACTTGGGGCGCCTGGGTGGCTCAGTCGTTAAGCGTCTGCCTTCAGCTCAGGGCGTGATCACGGCGTTATGGGATCGAGCCCCACGTCAGGCTCCTCTGCTATAAGCCTGCTGCTTCTCCCACTCCCCCTGCTTGTGTTCCCTCTCTTGCTGGCTATCTCTATCTCTGTTAAATAAATAAATAAATAATCTTTAAAAAAAGAAAAAAAGAAAAAAAAAGAAAAGTTGCAAAACTAGTGCAGAGTTTCCATATATCCTTGCCCTTGGTTGGGATAGGGGAAACCACAAGGTTGAAGCCTTACTTAACTATAGTGCAGTTGTCAGAATCAAGAAATTAACACTGGCATAACACCAATAACTAAAAAAAAGACCTTCTTCAAATTTTACCAGTTTTTTCACTAATGTCTTGTTCTGGTTGTTTTTCTGGGATTCCATTCAGTATCCCACATTACATTTTGTTGCTTTTTTTCCCGTGGTCTCCTAAAATCTATAACAGTACTTCACCTTTCCTTAAACTTTATGACCATTTCTGATGAGTATAGATCAGTTATTTTGCCAAATGTCCCTTGATTTGGGTTTGTCTGGTATTTTCCTATGATTGGATTGAGGGTATGTTGTTTTTTGGCAAGAATACCATGGAGATGATGTTGCGTCCTTCTTAGGGCATCATATCATGGGGTTTGTGATGGCAGTATGTCTTGTTACTGGTAGTGTTGGTGTTGATTGCTTGGTTGAGATGATTTCTGCTGGGTTTCTTCACTTGACAGTTACGACCTTTTCCCTTGTTATCAAATAGCTTGGGGCAGATGCTTTGAGACTAGAAAAATCCTGCTCTCTTCAAACTTCCACCCATGATTCTAGCATGCATTGGTGGATCTTGGTTCTGTAGCGATTGTTACGATGCTATTTGCTTCATGGGGATTTTCTATTTCTCTCTTTCCTTCAACACTTATTTATTGGAATTCGAAAAAAGACAGCTATCTTTCTCTCCCATCTATCTAGATAATTGATTATTTATATCCATGAGCATGGACTCATGGATGTTTATTTAATTCTATGGGTCATAATCCAATATTAACATGCATTTATACTGTTACCTCAGGCTTCACTTCTGTCTTCCCCCTTTATTTGTAACTTCACTCTCCAATAGTGAAAAATCTGGTTCCTGTTTTCTTTTTTTTTAATAATAATTTTTATTTTGTTATGTTAGTCACCATACAGTTTATCCTTAGTTTTTGATGTAATGTTCCATGATTCATTATTTGCGTATAACACCCAGTGCTCCATGCAATACATGCCCTTCTTAATACCCATCACCGGCCTATCCCAATCCCCCACCCCCCTCCCCTCTGAAGCCCTCTCAGTTTGGTTCCTGTTTTCCACAATGCATTTACTTATTTAATTCTAGAGCGCACATAAAGTTTGTTTCAAAATTGTTTAACTATATCCATGTAAGAAACACACTTACTGACTAAATTATACCATTTCTATAGTTACTTTTGTCTTCAGCCTTACAGTATCCAGGCAGGATACTATTTTCCAGTTATTTAGGTTAGTTTTATTATTCCCCACTTTACTGTGGTTTTGTGATTCATTTGTAATGGAATTAGGCTCATTTTTAATTTTTGTATTACATTTTTGCATTGCATTTTGTTCCTCATCCAAGCTTTAATTGTTTATTGCTTGGGTATATATGGAAAGTATGAACCATAACTGTGATTCTAAGAGCCAGACCTTTACAAAGTGATGTAACCAGAGAAGCGTCACTCTGTACTTGTCCCTGCCACCCCACACCCATTCTCCCCTCTTTCCAGCCCTTTCATACCCTCTATACGTAACTAATCTTTTTACTTTCAGGTTAATCCTCCTCACATTTCCTTTGTACAAATGAGCAGTTACATATGTATTTTGTTATAATCACTTATTTGTTTTACAAAAGGTACCATACTAGAGATATTCTTTTGCACTTTGATTTTTTTTCACTTAACAGTCTGTCCTAGAAATCGCTCCATATCAATTCATAAAGATCTTCCTTAATATTTTTAACAGCTGTTTTGTACTCTATTGTATAGCTGTATGATGATATCTTCTTCATGTTCTACTTTCTGTAGGAGAAAGGCATGCCAGTTACCAGGATAAGGAGGTTTAATATTAACAACAAGCATGAGAGGGGAATGCTTAAAAAGAAAAAGCTTCAAAATGGAGCAGACTGGGCAAAGTTGGTAGATGTAGCTACTGTATTTATATCAATCTAAGTAGAACAAAGGAGAGGTGGTGATAATTTACTAACTTAACATTATCAGAGATGTCTCTGCACATCTGTGATTTTTGTTCACACCTTAGCATGTTGATTAAGAGTAGCCGCTGGCATTTTGGGTTTGGACCATCAGAAGATTTGGACTTTTACAACTTACTAGTGGGTGTGAATTTGGGCAAGTTATTTAATATCGTCATGCCTCAATTTCCCTTATCTGTAGAACAGGAATAGTAAGACCGACCACCTCCCAGGGTTAAAGATAAACCATGGGAAACAGTACAGTGTATAGAACATGGTAAGCCAAAAACTGGGCATGATAATCATTACTGTGTTGCTAATTGCTCTTATATTTTATACTGATTTATACTCTAAGCAGAAGTTTTTTATGGTGTGGTTTATATACACAACTGATAACACTAGGTATTTTCTAGTAATTAATAGCTGTTTTTATGGCAAGGGAGGGCAAGAAGGAGTGGGGATCAGAGAGGGAAAGAGAGAGGGAATATACAGAAAAATGAAATTATCCCTAATGCTACTAACCAGAGAAAGTCACTGTTAATATCTTAGTATAAATGCCTCAAGATAATTTTCTATGCTTATGCACACAGTGTCTTTTTAGAAAGATATATATTTATATATATATATGCACATATATACATATATATACACACACATATATATTTTTTAACAAAACTGTATCCTATTCTATATACCTGTGTTGTTCATCATTTAAAATTTTATTGTGAATATTTTTCCACAGTATTTTTCTTCCTACCAGAAGGTTTAACCAGATCATTTGATCATTTTAGTCTAAGGTCTGATCAATCAAATGTGAAACAGAATTGAATAAGCAGAGGGACAAACTAACCAAAAAAAGCTCAGTAAATGTGGCTGTCTGAATTATGTGGGTCCTCGATTCAACCAAGTATGTATTTTTGCAACTGTGACTTTGTCAAATACTTAAAAAGACACAGTGAAATCCAAGGACTCAGTCCCTTGCTTTTAAAACTCTTGTTTGTGATGGTCATTTTAGTGGTATTACAAAGTGAAATTAACCTCAACTTCAAGCCCATGTCTATGATCTAAGAAGCTTGACAGGGACCTCGAAGCTTCCAATAAGGCTGCAGGTCTGAAAGAAGCACTTCCATCATGACTATAGTTTTTAAGAAGTCCAGAGTTTTGAAGAAGTTTTTTGAGGTAAACCCCCCTCCCCCAAAGTCTCCTCTGCTCTGTTCCTCCTTCCCACCCATCCTCATTCCTTTGGCTCCATTATACAAGATATATTGCTGGTCTCCTAATGTTTCCAACATTGTAGGTGGTGCTAAGACATGAAAATTTCCCTCAATGTAGAAGATTTAGCTTTCCTTTTTTTTTTTTTTCCATGAAGGGAAGAAATGAGTGGATAAAAATTCAGCAAAGTTCCCATCGAAAGGGATATTCTTAACCCCAACTCTTAGCTCTCAAAACCACCATGAAGTAAGAAGAATGGTGGCAGATATACTATTTTTTCCATATGAAATATAAGCCTATTATATGTATTTTGATTCTAGTACTCTTTACACATTTTAAAAGAGGGTCTACTCAATCGTACAAGGAAGAAAATAATTTAAAAAAATTTATTAGCTACTCCAAGAGTAGATCTAACCCTTAATTGAGTTTAGACTGAATCTGCTTCATAAAAATGTAAGAAATTCTGCAATGGAGCAGAGGAGAGGCCCGTTTAATGTAATATTTGTCACTTAAGTCTCTAGAGGGGAAGAAAGGGGGTGAGATATTAAGAAGAATGCTTCTAGGACCATCTGTCAGGATCCAGACTTCTTTAGGAATAGGCAGGGTGCTCGACTGCATGACCCTAAATGATAATAACTGTAATTATGGATTACTGAGTGCTTACCATGTGCCAGATCTCTGCGGAGTGCCTCACATGTGCCATTTCATTTAATATATATCCATGACAGGATGCAGATGTTAATGTATCTCCATTTTATATAGACTAGGACCCTGACTCTTAGAGAAGTGAAATAACCTTGTCAGTGTCACGTGGCTATTAAGTTAGTATACCACTTGCTAAGATTTCACCTCGGTTTGTTGAACTCTTTGCTACTTCTGTGCTACCTATTATTGAGTCTTGTGGGTCTCAGCAATTCCCTAGGCTGTGTTTCTCTTAGGATCCCCACAGCCTTTGTTCACTGGTCCAGCTGTGAGCAGCAATGTGCTCTGGCCTTAGGCTTGGCCCCGCTGAGAATCCTGAGCATCTCCAATGCCTTCCCCATGGGGTCAGGTTTTGGATGGTGAATGGTACTTTGGGGCTGGAGGGCATGAAATCCAACAGAGATAAGTGGAAAAAGCAGTAGATATGTGTTAGACTCCCGCTGCTCTCATTCCTTTCCTAATCAATTGTTCTTCTAAGTCATTAGCTGGTCTTCTTGTCTCCTCTTCGTTAGGAGCATCCTCTTTGGTAAAACCAAGGATAACTATGTCCTTTACCTGTTTTGGTCTTTTATTGGCTCATTCCTCACCTCCCTAGGCAAGAGTCAGCTTCTTTCCTTGGCGTTATCTATTCTTGCCTATTTCTTCTTTCATGTCTCCTGACATTCCTAACCTTCGTCCTAGGTTCAAGCTTATCAGCCGCTTACAGCTCCCAAAAATGTGTGTGAATGTATGTATATATATGGGGGGGGGCGTGGGGTGTGTGTGGGGGTGTATGCATGTATGTGTGTGTGTGTCTGTATGTGGTGTGTATGTGTGTGGTGTGTGTGTGTGTGTGTGTGGTGTGTGCATATGTGTATGTTTTAAAAGCCTTTGATATGCTATTTTCTCTGCTCTATCTTCCTCTGCTTTGTATGCCTAAATTCCTTACTTTTCAAAATGCAGCTCAGTTGTCTATTTCTCTTTACATGTCTCTTCAAACAGAGTAAGATATTCTTTCCTCTGGGTTCTCAAAGCATCCCACAAACAGCTTTGCCTTATGATGTGTGACTGATTCCTTCATCCTTCACTTCCACCAGGCTGTGAACTCCATGAGGGCAATGAGTTTGCCTTAGGACTCCTTGGGTCCCTAGTGCCTAGCATAGCATCTAGTAAGTGTTCAATAAATCTTATTTGAATGGATTAATGGATGGACCAGGAACTAGAAAACAAAAGTAGAGCTCATACTGCCTGCAAAGATTTTGTATGGCATTTGATAAATTATAGGACCTTTCAGGGCCTTAGTTTCCTCATCTATGAGGAGAAGATGTTGACCATAATTACCAACACATCATCCTTGGAGAACATTTGCAATGTAGACAATTTAAAAATGACAAATAAAGGAACTTCTGATGGCAACTACCTTTCAGCCTGTTTTTGGCTAAAATCTTCATCCCAGTACAAGTTTTTCAAATGAGTGATTTGGACTGAGAGAAAGGACACTGAAATCTATGGAGACTAAAGTGTAATGAAAAGGTTACTTTTATGATCCGAAGTCCTCGGGGCTTGTTTCACTGTCTCGGGATCATGGAATGTTCAAATTGGGAGAAACCTAAGAGATAGTCATCCAAGCTCTTTAGGTAAAAAGAAAGAAAAGAAAGAAAGGAGGGAAGGAGGGAAGGGGAAGGGAAAGGAAAGAAAACCTAGAGTTCAAATAACTTGCCCAAAGTCATAGCAAGAGTTTGTAGCAGAAGGCATCCTCCAAATTCTCAGGTATATACCCTTCCGCCACACCAGTCAAGTGTGATCTGTGTAAATCAAGATGCAGGATAGTACTGTCTGCTAAGATGTGCTCTGTGTTACAGTTGACTCAGTTTGGAGCAGACTTAATGACACGATTTCTCTTTATATTCATTTTGGCTAGACTCTACCGCCAAATGCAGCACCTGTTTATGAGCAATCTGTCGTCACTGTCTTTTCTTCAGCATCAGTTAGAGAAATTTGATGAAGGGTAAATGAAGGCACATGACACACCATGCTGGATGATACGCTACAAGATTCCGTTTGAGCCTAGATTGGCAGGGCTCTAGCTTCATGGAAGATGAAGTAGCCATCTTCTAAATAAGAAACTGGATGATTTGTGGGCAAAATAGAACAAGTTCTGATGTTAGACCTTAATGATGACGTTAATAATAGAGGCTTGGAGTTGTTACATGTTGTGTCTAAGTATGAATCATCAGGTCACTTTTACTAGAATGGATGGACCTTTTTTCCACTCTTAAAAATTTCCTATATGATGAATGCATGTATTAGCTATTAAAGCATGCCAAAATCACTCCAAAACTCAGTGGCTTAAAATAATAAACATTTATTATTTTTCATGAGTTCATGGGTCAGCTAGATATTTCTTCTCATCCCAGGCTTCTGTAGTCACTGTGAGTCTGGTGGGCAGATTTCTGACTTTGACTTGGTGCTCTTATATGTTTGGGGGATTAACTGTCTCTGGACAGGTGTAGAATAGTTTCAGCTGGGATAACTAGACTCTCCTCCACCAGGCACATCATCACTTCCTTTGCATTCTATTGGCCAAAGTGAGTTACAAGCCAGTCAGAGCCAGTTGGAGGCCTTAAAGTTACAGGAAAAAGGCTGTGGATGGAGAAACATCAATAAATGGGGCATCAATGCAATCAATATACTAGAACATGTGAATACATGTTCATACATATGTGAACAGCACAAAATCAGGTGGACTAAAATGAAAAAATTCCCTCTTGACCCTCTTTTTCCATTCTACTTTCTTCCTAGGGTTAACACTATTAAAAATTCTCTGTATTCTTCTAGGCTTGTATGTATGTATATATAATATATACTTAGTGTGTATATATATGCACATATATACACATATCTATCGTGTGTGTGCACACATGCATATAAACACATAGTGCATATATACACATATATATCCTCTACAAAATAATTAATAGTATGAACATCTTTATGTAATTTACTTGTTTGTCATAAGCTTGATTATGTTTTAGGGATACATATCCTCCCTTAACAATATGTATAGCTCTGAATAGACTTTATAATACACTTTTATTTAAAAGCTAATTGTAAGATACTTGAAAAATACAGAAAATGCAGAAAAAGAAAAATCTATAAACCCATCTCCCTGACTGGGCAATACAAATGGTTGCAAGATAATTGCATCAGATCTTTTCTCATAAAGAGAAAGAAATAAAATACTACAAATAGAATATATCAACATTTACTTATTGATTTCTCCTTATTTATGAACTTTTTGGTTTTCTATTTTTCACTGTTGAAAACATTTCTACAGGGAACATCCTAGTCACATCTCCCTCTGCATGTGTCAGAGTTTCTCGGGGGCAAATAGCTAGATGTGCGCCTCCTGGCTTTCAGGGCATCTTCCTTTGTCCTAGATATTGTCAGTTTCTTCTCTAAAGGGTTGGTGCCAAACTCCTTTTCCACCAGCAGTGTATTAAAGTTTTCCCCTGTCTTAACCCACAATTGGTATAAAGCTTTTTAATATTTGTCATCATGATAGATGTGTAATACCACGTTATTAGTCATTTTACCTTTTTTTGATTATTATTGAAGTTAAGCTGATTCCAAAGTCCTAATTAGAATTTGGGGTCTTATTTTGGTGAAATACCAGCATGTACCTCTTATTAATTTTTCCATAGGATTGTTTGGCTTTTTCTTATTGATTTTTGTAAGTCCTTTATATATTCTTGATAGTCTCTGTATTTTATGTACGTTCACTTAACCTCTTTTAGTCTGTGGTTTGTCTTTTAGCTTTGTTTATGTTATCCTTTGGGAATCAAGGTCATAAAAAGTGTGGCTAATTTTTTTTTTCTGTTTCCTAGAACAGCTTGAATTTAAGGTAGTAATGGCAACTATCACTTCTGAGTTTCTTTTTCTATTGTTTTAACATCTTTAGTAATTTAAGTCTATTTAGAGTAGAAACTAAACTTTACTTCAGCATATCTGGGCAGAGTTGGAATTCTTCCTGTCTTTTCTCAAGGCTCGGGAAGACCTAGTGCGCCAGGCGCTCAGTTCTAATTCCCCACTGGGTCGACGTCCAAGGCCAGGACACTATGCCTGAACTTTAGCACCCATACACACTAATAACACGACTTTGGATGTCCCAGCCACAGCTCTAGCTCCCATCTCTGACTTCTGCTTCCGTATTTGCTTATGACTCCCGAGAATCTTCTATCTTTCCTTCAAGTTCAGACAAGCTCTCATATGTATTTTGGTTATGTTTGATACAACTTGCCATGTGTGTGTCATCAGAAGAAGGTCCGTGTCAGCTTGGTCTGTCATGTTCCTGGGTGTTCTTTGGAGAGGCTTCGTGATTCTGATGGGGACTATTAGTGTCTCGTGCGTACAATACTAACTGAAGGACCTCAGTTTTGTTTGTATGCTAATAGTATTTAGCCCAGGAAGGGGGATCAGCTGAGCTATCTGGAAAGATACAGAAAGCAGTAATGTACCTTTCACCTTACACATTGAACATTTAAACTTTTGTCAATCTCACCAGTGAAATGAGTCCCTTAGAGATAAAAGTGTCTTCCTTAGACAAGGGAAAAGCTCTTTTGGCAAATACTTGACAAATGTCTAAATCAATCCGTATATGGATGTAAATATGTTGATCTATTTACTCTTTATTGAGCTCATAGCCGACTCACCCTCACTTGTGGCTCTTCTGCAAATACGATCCTCTAAGCCTAATTTCAGCTGCCCTACCACCTTCTATATAGAGACCTCAACTAGAGGGGAAAAGTGAATAAGATTTCACCTTGGATTACCCTGAGAGCTATTCCACCCTGTTAAAGTCAAATGGAGCCTGGGGCAATGATTTAATGTATTTGAGATGGGGAAGACTGCAAAATCCCAAACATCCAACAACTTTTGGATAAAATGATCTGTAAAGCTTGTGCCAGACTCTGACCGATAGCTGTACAATTCTGATATTAGCCTTACAGCAAGGGTCTAAGATTTGAGTATCTTTTACTTCCTTTTCTCCCATCAGTACCACCACACCTGTCTAAGATCAGCTGCAGTGACTTCTCTGTGCCAGTGCCCATAAGACCAGGCCCCTGCCCTGTGTCCCACAGCCCCTGGCTGCCTGCTCTAGAAGCAGAGACAGAGGAGCACCTGACTGAGTTCTCAGCACTTGTTAAGACTTACTTTTGACCATTCTTTCTGAATGATTATGAGTGGTTTGTTATCTGGATTCCTGAAAACTTGATGACCTTGACCACTGGTATTTGTCAGTTTCTTCAAAAGTTTTTTGACCACTTAGATGTTTGAGCTCCAGGATTCCTGTGCACATGCCACTCTGAGAATCTCTCGAATCCTGTTACTTAAAGCAAGGTCCAAGGGCCCAGCAGCCCTTATATCACTTGTGAGTTTACTACCAGTGCAGAATCTCTGGTCCCTCCCCAGACCTACTGAATCAGAAACTATTTAATGAGACCCAAAAGTATATCATATGCACTATTTCAATTGACTAAATTTCAGTTCAGTACTGGGTTATTATTATCTACAAGGGTCCTTTTTTTCAAAATATGTACCCTGAAAAATGATGGGGATAGCCTCCTTACCCTGCCCAATGAGTGTATTTCTCTGTTTGATGATCAGTGCTCATGAGTCTGTGTTCCTGATGGAAGCAAGGCTCTCACTTGGGTGTGTTAGAGAAAGAAACAGAAGTGAGGGGGCGCTTGGGTGGCTCAGTCATTAAACGTCTACCTTCGACTCGGGTCATGATCCCGGCATTCTGGGACCAGCATTCTGGGATCGAGCCCCGCATCGGGCTCCCTGCTCAACAGGGAGCCTGCTTCTCCCTCTCTCACTCCCCCTGCTTGTGTTCCCTCTCTCACTGCCTCTCTCTCTGTCAAATAGATAAATAAAATCTTAAAAAAAAAAAAAAGAAAGAAACAGAAGTGAAAACTAATGAGTCTTATCTTCGCTGAGCATGCTTCTGACCTTGACCACAACCTGATTCTTCTGAGTTTAACAATGTTGATTGTACCTCTCCAACCCTGATTGTAATAGGAACTTGAACTAGGATATTCACATATTCTTCATGGTCCACACCCTTCACGCCTTCCTCCCACCACAATGGGTGAGCAGCAGCACAGACCAAGGCATTTGGCTCATTGTCATGGAGCAGAAGAAATGTCCACCTGTGTCAGGTCCAGGACCTTGGCCTTATTAGCACTGACCTACAAACTAAGCTTGTTGTTGCGATGTTCCTCGTCAGGTAATGAGTGCTTAAGCACCTACTGCTTCCAATTAAAGTGAACTATTGACAATATGGGCTCAGCCCTCAAGCTACTTTTACAGTCTGAGATGGGAAAATGATATAAGGAATGAAGGACAAAAGACATGCAGAATGAAAAATAAATAAATAAAAGTATATAGGCCTGCATGGTTATCTTGACCACATGCTAACTACTTCATTATCAAGAAATTTTGGGTTTTTTTTTTTTTTTAAAGATTTTATTTATTCGACAGAGATAGAGACAGCCAGCGAGAGAGGGAACACAAGCAGGGGAAGTGGGAGAGGAAGAAGCAGGCTCCCAACAGAGGAGCCTGACGTGGGGCTCGATCCCATAACACCGGGATCACGCCCTGAGCCGAAGGCAGACGCTTAACTGCTGTGCCACCCAGGCGCCCCGAAGAAATTTTGGATTTTTAAAATAGGCACATTCTCAGTATAGTAGTGATAGACCTCCATGCTATTGTCTATAGCTGGGAATGTGGGTGTTTGGAGATTTGTTTGCTCATGTAATCAAGCTATCCAGAAAGTAGTTTTCTAACTTAAAAATTTTAAATTTAGATTTAAAATTTTAAACTTCTCACTTTCACTCCCTAGAAAACAATTCATGAGATTAGCAGGCTTTACTAATTCTCTCAAAGTTTTACTCCAACCCAGATGAGGAAAGTATTGCAAAAAGATGATAAAGTGCATTGTAACTGTAAATCAAATTTCAGTTTTTAAAGAAAGGGAAGATTTTAGTTATCCTATATATCTTAGAAGAAATTATCTGTGTCCTACCTGATGTAAGCAGGGAGGGACTTAACAACAGATTTTCTTTTAAAAGAAATGTTTCTAGGTAAATGTAATTTTCATCTTTAATATTGATTATTTATAGCTCCAACAAACTTTGGAGTTTATGACTTCTGTCACCACAGTCACATTTGAACGCGACCTTGTTTGCTGTACTTTTCTGGAAGTAAAAATTAACTGTTCAAAAAATTATGTGAACTTGTTCTGCTGATTGTACAGATTCAAATAAACATCAATTAAGGCCCTTTCTAGGAAGGGCTTTAATTTGCTTGTTTTGGTTATAGCAAGACTCTGTTTCAGAAGCTGAAGAATTAGAATTGCTCCTGCTCGGGTTGAAAAGATCCACTGGATCTCTATTGTGTGTCCTTTGGTCCAGTGTTTCCTGAGCATTTGGTGAAGGCAGTGCAGGTCCGTGGGGAGGCTCCATGGGAGAATCAGGCAAGGGGGATGTTCTCAAAGGGCTTGTGAGTGAGTAGGGGAGAGAAAACATGATGTGAACCATTTCAACACATGTTTGGAAATAACTGTCATGAGAGATATTAAGACAAGTGCTATGGCTTTTCAGAAGGAAACAGAACTGAGGGAGTGAGGGAAGGCTCAGTGGAGAGGGGACAAGTGGACTTGGTTTGGATAGATAGGTAGCATGGGTCGCATTCCTGTAGAAAGACCTGCTATAGAGATGGTGAACTAAAAATGTGTAGCACTCTGTGCCTCATTATCATCGCCTTTGTTTCAAGGTAGATGCAAACAAATAGCCTGAAAACTGGCCAAGCAAGCAAATAATGATATACAAAGCCCCCTTTCAATCACATAATCTGCAATGATTACACAGTGGGCACTCACTCTAGCCTGGGCTCTTAGCCGGCACAACCAGCCAAGCAGCAAGCAATCCAACTGGACAGAGTCGAAAACATCTTCAAAGAAAGAGAGAGGACAAAAAAAGAAGAATAAGAATAAGAAGAGGACCCCAAATGACAATCCTAGAAGACAGCCAAGACTTAATAAGGGGATATTACAGCATAGCCAGAAGTCCTAGAGGAAGGCTGTGCCTACATGAGATCACCCAGTAGAACACTTTAATTGAAGTTCTTTGATTTCTGTTTTGATTTACAGAGGATCAAGGGCTCTTGTCTTCATGGTGACAACAAAGACAATGGATTCTGGTCTTAGTTCTACCACCACTAAGCAGTGTGACCGGGTCCGCATATGCCCCTGGGCCTGAGTGAAGAAGGGCAGCAGTATTGACCGTTTCATGAAGTGCCCACCACATGTAGCCAAGATGGTTCTAGGGACTATGGCAATAGGGAACTGGAGCAGATGAACTGTGAAACCACTCAGCAAGCACCTCCACAGCTGAGAAAAATCAGCTTAGAAAATTGGGTCAGGGTGGGTGGCGACCATCATCAGAAACCTGCAAGAGAAAATACTATAAACATGTTTCCCTGGGCAAGATTGATTGTTTTAAAAATAAAGATGAAACAATGGATGAAAAGAAGCAATGTGAAATATCTTCTATCCTGATGGAAATGGGATGAGGAATTGGAATTATAGGTGGGTGAGGAAAGGTTCTATTTTAATCCAGAAAAAAAAAAGTCTCATTTTCTCTTCAAACATGTTTTTTAATTTCAGGTTCATTGCCATGAACGGGTGAAGGAGAAAGGGCCCCACTCCACCCTGAATGTTGGGTTAGCCCATGACATTAGTTGTCCCAGTCAGCATTCTGAAAGCTAGGAGGTCATTTTCTTTGCAAACTTAATTTTAGTTCTGTGAAATCATTATGTCTTGGAGGATGCTGGGTGACACAAACTTGCTGTAATTATTACTTAGCCAAACTTGGAGTGGTCATCTTAGTTGGATAGACAGTGGCACTAATAAGAAATAACAGTGCGGATACAATTTCATGTGAGGCATTTAGTTTCCCAGGGGGGAGAATCTATATTTCACAAATACATCCCATCCCTGCACATGAGGCTTATAAGAATAATGTTTTGGCATTGATGGAGATTGGGAGAGAACATGCTTAGGTTGTCAGTGTGACCCATTAACATGATAATAGCACATGCTTAGGTTGTCAGTGTGACCCATTAACATGTGCCTTATAATCAGTGGGTCTCAAACTCATGTGAGGGTGTCATTGTTTTATCACATGGAAAGTATTCTACTATTTTGTGTAACAGTAAGTATACCAATAACAAAATTTGCATTGTCCACTATCTGAATGCTTCCTATGCACTAGGCATTGTAGTGAGCCTCATGCATATTATCTCATTTAATACTCATAGCAATCTGTGAAGTAGAAATTATTGTCTCCATGTTACAGATGAAGAAACCTAGTCTCAGAGATGTCTGAGGACTTGCCTGAAATCATACAAATGGAAAACAATAGTTCAAAGACCTGATGTTCCTTCTTTAGGTGGGTTCAAGCACAGAAAAAGGGGAGTTTGTTTCTCAAAACTAGAAGCTGTGTTTAAGAAAACTTGTGAAGAGAAAAGCTGGAAAGTTTGGCAAAAAAAAAAAAAAAGAAAAAATAGAAAACTTGTTAACCTGACTTTTTTTTTTTCTTTTAAGATTTTATTTATTTATTTGACAGAGATAGAGACAGCCAACGAGAGAGGGAACACAAGCAGGGGGAATGGGAGAGGAAGAAGCAGTCATAGCAGAGGAGCCCTGATGTGGGGCTCGATCCCATAACGCCGGGATCACGCCCTGAGCCGAAGGCAGACGCTTAACAACTGTGCCACCCAGGCGCCCCAGTGAACCTGACTTTTTATCAGTATATTTATTTTAAATACATTTCCTGATTGAATTCCTGCTTTTCCTTGAAGCCTAAGGCACTAAACATTTTATGGCTTGCCAACTTGAAAAAGAAGCCACAAAGTCTGGCTTCTAATTGTGACCTTTTCACAATCAGTTGGTGATTAATTTAAACAGTATTTATTGCAATCTTACTATGAATTGGGCAATGCCACAAGTGCTTTGCGCATTTCATTTAATCCACAGGAAACTGAGACACAGGCAGGTGAGGCTTGGTGAGTCTAGGTTAGATTTCAAGGTCAGAGAGCTAGCAACTGGGGAGTTAGGATGCATAATTGGTTGGTCTATCTTCAGGAGCAGACCTCTTAACCACAAAGGTTTTTACTATGTGATTTTCCTCTCTGATATTTGGTGCCAAATATTGGAGCATGTGACCATTCACTTTTCAAGTAAGTTGCCCTTTTTTTATGGGATTTCTTTTTGAATAGATCAAATTGAATTTCAAGTAAGTTACCTTTTTTATGGGATTTCTTTTTGAATAGATCAAATTTGAATAGATCTATTATTACCTCTAACCCACTGAAATAAAAGATAAATGACTTAATTTTACAATTTCTTTTATTTCTGTAGGGAGAGCATTGCCGAACTGAATGTGGTTTCGCTTACATGGATTTTGTTAGTTGTGCTCTGATGAAGGCTACTGGATTTCAGTACACCCTACTTCATCTTGCAACCGCCTTTTCTTTTTAAAATGACAGAGTTTTTATTTCCTCACTTTTAGCTCATGCATATGGATGCACAGTCTATACTTTGTACTCAAATCACTCTGATTCTCAATTTTCCCCTAGATTAATTAGGATACAGGCTTCGCTGCTATAAAAAGAAGACTATTATTTTTATAGTGCCTCAACAATATAGACATTGTTTAGGAAGGCAGGTCAGAGAGAGTTGGAGGCTTGGCTCCAGAAAGCCACCCAGAGACCCAGATTCTTTCTGTCTTGTTGCTCTGCGCGTCTAGGGCTCTGTTCGCATCTGTGTGCTCAACAGTGGCACATGGCATCACATCTGCATTCTAGCTCATGGGAAATGGGGACAGACAGAGAGAGAGAGAAAGTTGAGGGCAAGCAATTTCTTTTATAAACATGTACTTCATTTCTCAAAATTCACATCCCATTAGCCAAAATCTAGTCACATGGCCATGCCTAGTCAGCTACAAGACAGCCTGGGCAGTGGAGGCTCAGGCTGAGGGAGTTCACAGTTCTCTGAGAGTTTCCAACCTAAAAGGACAAGGAAGGGCACTGGAGATAATTAACAAGTCTCTGCCAAAGTTTGTTCCTCTAGCATCCAAATATTCCTTCTCACTCTTTATCCCATCGGAGGACACACTTCCTTCCTTCCCAAAGGAGACGAAGTTCATCCAATTACTGTACCCAGCTGAGAAGCCAGGATCTCTGGGAGAGGTTCAGCCTCTCTATCAGTTCCGATGTGGATCTGGTGATGCCAGCACTAAAAGATGAGTTCTGTGCTACACAGTCCTCAGTTGGAAAGGGCAGAAAAGGAAGCACCTAGCTGAATCTCGTAAGTAGCAGTGTTCACATTTTGCTGGGCAGGAACTGCTTGATAGTCCTTGTTAAGCCTTCTTGGCCACCCTGCCTTATTCTTTGGGAGCAACTCCTCTGTCCTTTGTTCTTGGTGGCCCTCATCTTTTGTGGCCACATCTGTGGTGAGTGTTGGAGAGTGTCCCCTGGAGCTGTTCTCCTTTTACAGCCTGCTTTCCATGGGGGCACATATGGGGACCTGAGATTTGGTATAGTGAACAATCACTGGCTTTGTCAGGTAGACTTTTGTTTTCTTTGGCAATGCAATTTCCTCATAAATTCCAGTCATTTGCTTCCAGTCTGTTCTGTATGAAGGCAACCTTTGGCGACAGCTCTTAAGCTTGCAGATTCTACCTTTTTTATTTATTGGCTTTAGTGCACGGCCCATTTTAACTCTCCCCACTCCAGTTTAAGGGCTTCTACCATGAGGTCATCTGAAGCAATGGGCTTGAATGGGAAAGTTATACCTACACCATTTGAATCTTTGTGACTGGGCTGTCTCCCATTGTGTGGCCTGGGGAATGTTCCAGAGGAGTTTCATGAAGTAGACCTTGAGTGACAATCGTATCTTCTCCTACTTGGAGAAGAGAAGCAGTTGGCTTTGCTACCAGGGGTCACCAGATTTGCAGGCTACAATACCTGTGTCCTTACCACCTGCTACTTGGTCATTAAGCCACTACCAGATATTTTCAGTTTTGTTTTGGCAATACTCCTTCTCTAGCAACTTTATATTAGGGTACAGGCTAAGCTACTACAACAAAGAGACCCCAAATATAGACAAGATAGAAGTTTATTTCATTTTCACTTAATGGTCTCAAAGTAGGCAGGTGGTCCAGGATTGGGGAGCATGTCTGCTCTACAATATCCTGAAAAAACCTGGGTAGTTCTATTTGTTACTCTGCCCTGTCCCAAGGGGTTGCCTTCAGCTACAGCACTGAAGCTGGCACACACCATTAGTCCATATAGTCGACTGCAAGATGTGGGAGAGTGGGACACAAAGTGGAGGTAAACAATGTCCTTATGGAAACATGAACAGGAGTTACAGGATCCTTCCCGGTTACAACTCATTGGCCAAAAACTTAATCCTATGTAGATGCGAAGGAGGCTGGGGGAGGGAAGGGTGGGATGGTAGTTTCTAACAGGGCGGCTGCTATTTTTTTCCGGATTTTTTTTTTTTTTAAGAATTCTGCTTTTTGAATACAAATATGTAATATGTATAAAACAAAATATACTTTTTTAAAAATTTCAACTTTAGGGGTGCCTGGGTGGCTCAGTCGGTAAAGGATCTGACTCTTGGTTTCGGCTCAGGTCATGTTCTCAGGGTCATGAGATTGAGTCCCGAGTCCAGTTCTATGCTCAATGTGGAGCCTGCTTGAGATTCTCTGACTCTCCTTCTGCCCCACCCCACCCCCGTGCTCTTTTTTTTTCTTTCTCTCAAAATAAATAAATAAAATCTTAAAATTTTTTTTCAACTTTATTGAGGTATAATCAACATATGAAATTATAAGATATTTAAAGTGTACATCATGGTGATTTTATTTATATATTATATATTACATATAGATACATACACACACATTATAAAAAGATTCCTCCCATGTGGTTAATTAGTACGTCCATCACCTCACATATTTATCTTTTTTATCTCACATTTCAGTGAGAGCATTTAAGTTCTACTCTCTTAGCAAATTTCAATTATACAGTGCAGTGTTATCAACTGTATAAAACAAAATACACTTTAAGACTCTGTTTGGGTGCCATTGGCCAGAATTAAAGTTCTCCTCCTTTAAAATATGAGATGAGTTGAGATTTCCTTTATGTTTTAAATGCCTGCCTCCAGGATATGTAAAAATAGGAGAAGATTTGGAAACCTGGGGCTAAGGAGGATAGGAACAAGATTCCCCTAAATAAAATTCAGGGGATTCTACAATGAGCAGGACAAGGAAAGAGTGGATCCTAGAGAGTCAGAGAGTCTCTACCACAATCCTGCTGAATAATTATGAAATGAGATTAAAACGTGGCGGGACTTCTGGCATGCTCTTAGATACTTTCTTCTTCATGAGGAACCTATCCATCATGGAAAATGATAGGAAAGCATAGTGTCCTCCTGGTCTTGTTGCTCATTTAGCTCTCTCTCTCTGTTTTTACAAATATAATGTGAACTGAGTGTTAAGAAAAAATATCATAAGACAAGTGATCAACTGGGTTTTTTAAAAATTTAAATTCAAGTTAGTTAACATATAGTGTATTATTCATTTTAAGGTAGAGTTTAGTGATTCATCAGTTGCATGTAACACCCAGTGCTCATTACATCAACTGTTTTAAGTTCAAATATCCATCATTTGTTGAGTTCCTTTCAGCCAACCACGTTGTAATTCCAGTACTGAAACTTATTCATGTGTCTGTAAAGGTGTGGTCATAACTATAACAGCATGATTTATATGTGTGCATGTGTGTGTGTTTATCTTTTCTTATTGTTTAAAAAATTTTATGTATTAATTTGATAGAGAGAGAGAGAGAGTGAGCATGAGCCTGGGGTAGGGGCAGAGGGAGAAGGAGAAAAACAGAACCTCCACTGAGCAGGGAGCCTGATGTGGGGCTCAATGCAGGGCTCGATCCCAGGACCCTGAGACCATGACCTGAGTTGAAAGCAAATTTTTAACCGACTGACTGATGTTCATCTTTTTCTAATGCTGACTTTGTTGCAAGAGTAATTCAGACTTGGTAGTAGTCATGTATGCTCGAAAGCAACCATGCTTATATTCTGTTGCATGAAGACGTAAAAATGATGAGCTGGGTGGCCAGCTTACTCAGTCTGAATCTCTGTTGCCCCTGAAAACACTGAACTTGTAGACAAAACTGCTTTCTACGTTTATTTTGGGGAAGACGATTTATTTCAGCTGAAAGGAAAAGGAAAACATTGGAGTCATAGTACCTAGAAAGTCAGTACATTGGAAAACTATTTGGAAGTGACACGCAGGTATTGTTTGCTGATATGGTTAGTCCGTCTGGACACCTGTAAGCAATTTCCTCTTGAACCTGATTGAATTCTGTTTTCCTCCTCTACATACACAATTGTCAGAATTCACTTCTGAATCTGTAAGAGTGTGCATGTGTGTGCCTTTGCTTTGCCCTCCATTCACTGAGTCAGCAAGTAGCTGTAGTTCTGATGCTCTGACCCTTGTCCTACCCAAACCTTGCATTGTTCTCGTCTCCATTCCCACACCACTCTTCTTGCCTCTTATGACATACATTGCCAGTGTTTTGTCAGTTTTAGTTGCTGCCTTCCTTGCTTGGGTAATGAGGATTCCTATTTCCAGTGTGTCTGGGTTTCCCAGATTCCCTTGCTCCTGAGCAGGGTTGGGTCTCAGCTAGATTGTGAACTTTGCCCATATGACCTCTCTTCCTTTCCCTCTTCTTTCTCAGTCTTTCCCAGTGAAGTGTCCCTCTTCGGCACAAACTGCTGTGTAGCTTAAGACGATCTGCCACAAGCATAATGCTTCTTTGTAGTTTCCTGTTTTGTTTTTAACAGGCATGCAAATCTTGCATTCTACAGCACAATTTATCCACTTGTTTAAATAAATAAATAATTTAAATTACTATCAGTTAAAACATTTGTCTCTATCTGCCTCAAATCTTCAAGGAAAACTTAATTTGCAGGTAGATAAGCCATGTTTATCCTGTGGATTTGCACAATCTTTTGGCACATGGCTCCAAACCTCCATGGAATCAAAAAGTATTTCACTTTGAAGAACACAGAATTTCTTCATCAGAGGAATTGAGCTCTGATTGTGGGATTTGAGTTGAGGGATATATTTTTTCATTATAACTTATTTTATTTTTTATTTTTTCAGCTTTACTGAAGTATAATTAACAAATAGAAATTTTGTGTAAAATTAAAAAATGAAAACTACGTATTTAAGGTGTGCAGCTTGATGTTTTGATATACATACATATACATTGTGAAATAGTTACCACAATCAAGCTAATTAACATATCACCTCACATAGTTACCATTTTCTTCTTCTTCTCCTTTTTCTCCTTCTTCTCCTCCCCCTCCTCCCCCTCCCTCTTCCTTCTCTTCCTCCTCCTTCCTCCTTTTCTTTTTCTTCTTCTCCCCCTTCTCCTCCTCCTTCTTCTTCTTTTGTAGTCAGAACACTTGAGATCACCCTCCTAGCAAATTTCAAGTATACAGTACAGTATTAGCTATAGTCACATTGCTGTACATTAGATCTGCAGAACTTAGTTTGTATAACTGAAACTTTGTACCCTTTTGACCACCATCTCCCCATTTCCTCCTATCCCCAGCCCCTTGCAACCAGCATTCTACCCTCTGTTTCTGTGAGTTTGACTATTTTAGTTTCCATACATATGTGAGATCATGCAGTATTTGTCTTTCTGTGACTGGCTTATATCCCTTAATGTGATGTTCTCCAGGTTCATCCACGTATTCACAAATGGCAGGATTTCTTCCTTTTATAAGGTTGAATAATATTCCTTTGTGTGTATGTGTGTGTATGTGTGTGTGTGTATCTATATTTATTCACTGATGGATATTTAGGTTGCTTCCATATCTTGGCTATTGTGAAGCCCAAGGCTCTCTCAGAAGCCTACGAATCATACCGAAAAGTTGACTTATAGATCCAGTCCAACCAGTTCTTTTCTCTTCCCATGTCTTGTTTGGCTCATGTAAGTGTAATTGCCTCCTTCTTGACTCTAACTACAGGCACAAGGGACTTGAGATATCTATACCTGACCCTCAAGAATAACCTCATATTATTTAGTGGTCTGTTGACTTTAATACCTCCAGTCAATTGAAGATATATTTTATTTATTTACCTTTCAAATTTTTTGGTGTTGCTACTTTCTCCGGCCTAGAAATTACTGGCATGTTCATTTTTAACTCAGCGGTTTAACCTCTGTGTATACCATTATCAAAGTCAATTTTAAAAAATCACAAGCATGCTACGGAGACCCATCACTAAACATTTTTTATGAATGATTTAGAGCAGGGCTTAATAATTACATTTTGTGGCCCAAAGACCCTCAGTTTATTAGTTAGAGTGATTGAACATTTCTTTGCCTTTCTTAAACATATACTAGAGTTATGAATTTTTTATACATTTATAACGTAGAAGCATTTTGATAGCATAGTTGAGAACTCTGAGGGATTTTGCCGCCACCCGCATTTCTCTAAATTTGGCTTCTCAAGTATTGGGAAAGTGCTTGGTTAAGTGTAAGTGTGATCATCACACAAAGGGAATAATGTCTTGCCCCTAGTATTTGAGAACAAGGGGGAGAGAATGAACATTTATGGATATATATATATATATATATATATATATATATCAAAGACTTAATGAGTAACAAAGGCTAGAATGACTTTTTTATTCATTCATTCCACATACATACACTAAAGAACTCCTATATCCCAAACACTGTGCAGTGTCCCAGAGAAGTAGTAATGGATAAAATAGACAAGTTCCCTGCTCTCATGAATCCAGTGGGGGTGACTCCATATTTCTCAAAGAGTTGTTACATGCCAGACGTTGCTCTGCCACCGTCACATATACTAGCTCCTCATCTTTACAATAACCATTATGAGGAATGAAATGTATTTATTTACAACTACCAAGTGTTGGAACCAAAGTCTGAACCATAACAACTATCTCCACAGAACAGTGTCTTGGCTTCCACACTGTCCTCTTACATAATCAGCCAGCATGTACAGGTTTATCAACCTGTGAACCAAGGTAAGTATTCAGAAAGAAGAGGATGCTAACTAGGAGTAGTAAGGGATTTAGAGAAGAACACAAGAAGAATGGTTAAAAGTCACCACTTAGGTGTGAACAGAAGAGAAACTGGCCAGGTGAAAGACCTTGGTGTGTTCAGCTGTGCTTTTACTACTAGCGTGATTTCCAAATCACCTCAATCCAATCATTAATCTCTATTCTCTTAACTATATTTCAGGATGCACTACCGACAGTCCCTGACTTACAACAGTTTGACATATGATTTTTGACTTTGCAATGGTGCAAAAGCAAAATACATTCAGTAGAAGCCATGCTTTGAATCTTGAATTTTGAGGTTTTCCCAGGCTAGTGATATGCCGTAGTGTATCTCTCATGATGCTGGGCAGCAGCAGGGAGCCACAGCTCCCAGTTAGCCGTTCAGTCTTGAGGAACAACCAGTACTCTTACTGGTTCTGTTTTCATTTTTAGTAGAGTATTCAATAAGTTACATGAGATAGTCAACACTTTATTATAAAACAGGATTTGTGTTAGATGATTTTACCCAACGATAGACTAATATCAGCTGAGCATATTTAAGGTAGGCTGGGCTAAGCTACGATGGTCAGCAGGTTGGGTCTATTAAATGCATTTTTGACTTCAGATATTTTCAACATGTGATGTGTTTATTGAGTTGTAACTTCATTGTAAGTGAGGAGGATCTATATTTTCCTGCGTTGCCCTTAGCACCTATGATCGTATACAACTTAATTGAACCCTCTACTTTCTTTCATTTAAAAGCTTTGAAGCCTGTCCCTTTTACAATGTTTTCTTGAGAAGAGGTAGAGAAGTATGTTTCCACTGATTGCATCCTGCTGGGAGCTAATCCATGCTGCAGCTGTACTTGGTGTCCAGCATGGTGTCTAGGTATGATTCTGAGGGCTTCATCCTTGCAACCATGAGAGAATGGGTCTTTCTCTGAGATCACAGGACATGGTTCCTTAGGGAAAGAATCTTGGGCTTTTCATGATCAGAATTATTCTCATCCTGGCTCTAACCCTTTTCTGGATAGAAAAAGGGGTTCCCAGAATTGTGACCGACCTCTTCATTTATTGTTTTTAGATATTATACAACTCCAGAACCTGGACTCTTTCTATACTTCATTTTATAGCAAATCTAGTTTCAAACATTTGCAGGATTTCTCTTCCTCTCCTCCTTGCCTAATCTGAATTGTACAGATTCATTTTTGATAGTCCTTTTGAATTTTTCTTCATTATGTGACCTGATAATATCCATTCCTTTCTAGACACAGGACTTTCTCATTCTTTTTAAAAATATGTTCTAATTTTTAAGACCTATACCTCTTCAAGAAAAGCTTCTTTGATTAACTCAATTTATTAAACGACATTGTAAGTCTCTCGGCACTCTTGTATGCTATTTACATAATATACTTTGAACTCAATAATCCACCTTTATATACACACCTGTTATGTTCCCCAGTTAGATCATGTACTCCTCAAGGGTAAGAGCTATGCCTTTTCTTTATAATTCTTCCAGTGGGTTGACCAACTGTGAATACTGAAAAAGATTTCCTAATAACAGATACTATATTAATTCTTTATTAGTTTTCTGTGATTTGCTCTGTGTGATGCCAACCTTGACTTTAGTTTGTCAGCTAAAAATGCACCCTGGATTTGGTATTAACTAAGGATAAACAGCTTGCTCATTGATTGACTTTCTTACCTTCCAGTCTGTGGTGTTAGCACTGAGGAGTGTTAACCCTTACATACTTTGGATTTCCACTGCTTTTAAAAGTCCAAATGCTGCAGTGAACATAACAGATTCTTAAGGAAAGATTCACAATAAAGCCAAACCAGACGAAGTAGCTGACCTACCAATGGACAAACAGAATAGTGCTTCAGAGATGCTGAGGAAATTAGAAAAATTGTTTATAGCTATCTGTTGGAGATGCCAGAGAGATTACTACATTGGGAGGGTTGACCCTAGATAACCCTGAAGTTTCTTTCCAAGTAAGATGCTATTTTAAAATTTAGAGGAGAAATTAAAGAAGAGGGTTAAAAGGAATGTTAGCCAAGTGGGTATAAAAATGAGGTCTTTGGAATTTGTTGTGAGGAGGTCAATAGTTATTTTCTGTTGAGTTAGATGCTAAGTGCTGTGTGATGCTCTCAAAGCAACCATGATAAATTATTAAGTATCTGTAATTTATTACACACATCGGGGAATAATGTATTGTAATGTGAGCTGATGTCACTAAACAGTGCTGGCTGAAGCGTTTGTCTACATATTGCACAAGATTGTCTGAAAAGCAATGGACTCATTAGTAACTCAGATTGTTGCAGGAGACTGTGTTTTCTTTCTTATGAGTTTTTCAATTTCAAACTGGAAAATGAAGAATTGTAAAGACATATTATTCTAGTGTCCTGGAGAGACTTCTGCCCTCTGAAATTATTAGGATGATCACCAGTGTTTTCTAAGTGCAAAAAGTGAAGGGCAGAACGTGGTCCCTTCTATTTAAAACAAATATTTTATGAAGTCTTGATAAATATATATTTGGGCTTTTGACTTTTCAGTTATCTATGGCTGACATGAAATGCTATTAATCTGTTGTTTGTTAAGCTAGTTACAAGCTGTATTTTCTATTCTGCTCAGTATAATTTTACAAAGAATAATTCACACTGAGCATGCAAAAGCATGCCTCAGGTAAGGATTAATTCATAAGGCCCCTGGACATGACCGTTTTTCATAGCATCTTCACAACCTGAGTGGTTTCTTCTGTTGATTCAAAGCACATCATTGAATTTGAAATTTGGAGAAAAATAGAAAGTATTCTTGCATCTTCCTTCCTAGCAATTATATAGGAACCCTTGTCATATGCTGTGGCTTGTTAGCTCTGTAATACATTGAAAATCCTTAATTTATTTCACATCATTCCTGAAAATTGTTCTTTATTTATTTATACATTTTTATTATTCTCCAGTTTAATGCCTTTCTTTCTTAGTTATTCTAAATTTCACCTCCATTCTGATGTGTTCAATATCAGCTCTCCTTACAGACACATTATTCCACTCCTCTAGAGAGCTTTCCAGAAAACTTTAAAGCTTCTAACCACCTACACCAAGCAATGAGCTGGCTGGAGAGAGGAGGAGAGGTGAGGGGTAAATGAGTGACAGATAGATGGGGACAGTGAAGGCTTGGAAAAGTAGAGAAAGTTCAGAAACAGGCTAGGGTATAACCAAGAACAAGATTAGGAGTACAGGGCACACCCCAGTTGCAAGTTGAAAATCAGGGTCCTTTAAGAATTCTGACTATGAATGTCATTTATAATGCTCTGTTCACATGAAAACATTTAATAATTGACAGGAATTATCAGCTCATAATTTTAATTATCATTTGTAACCTCTTAGAATTTGGAAGGCAAAGTGGCCATGCAAACTAGATAGAATAATTAGGCTAATAGGGTGATGGAACTGGATTATCAGGAGGAGGTGAAAACTAGGTTGAAGACCATCTGTTATCATTTGTTTAATATTGTGCTTTTCCTTGTCTGAGACTTCATCTGAGACCTCATCTGATACTCATGAGGCAAAGACATATTCAGAGTGATAAGAAGGACCAGTCAAGACCAGAGCAGCGTGTCCTTCCAAAAGAGGTTTCTTCATGTGCTTGGGGGACTACTGATCCCTGGTCCCTGGGTGAATTGTTAATCCATTATGAGCAATTTATTTACTATGTATGCCTGGCACTGTTCTAAACATTTTGCATGTGTTAACTTGTATCAATCCTGTGAAGTCAATACTATTAGTGTTCCCATTAAGTTGAGGAGGAGAAATAGGCACAGAGAAGTTATGCAATTTGACTAAGGTCATCCAGCCGGTAAAACAGAACTGGGTTTTGAGCATGGGCAGTCTGGCTGCAGAGTCTGTATTCCTAATCACTATTATCTCTGCCTGTCCAGCAAGGCCTAGTAGGGACTTTGTTCCACAGGAGCCACATTCTATGTAGGTGAGGACACAGGGCTCTAATTCCTTTCTTAGTGCTTCTGTTGATACAGAATCCACATTCATCTTCAGCTTCTATACTCTTGTTAAACAAAAAATATGAAAGTACATTACAAATGATAAAGACCAATGAAAGTATTATTTAATTATCTCCCAAACAAATTAACTTGTCCCTTAACTCCTCTTCTGCCTTAAATTTGAAAGATTTCTTATTTTTTCAGGGCACCTGGGTGGCTCAGTTAGTTGAGCGTACGACTCTTGGTTTCAGCTCAGGTCATGATCTTGGGGTTGTGGGATCAAGCTCCGCATCAGGCTCCATGCTGAGCACAGAGTCTGCTTGTCCCTCTCCCTCTACTCCTCTCCCCACTCTCTCTCAAATAAATGAGTAAATAAAATCTTAAAAAAAAAGGATTTCTTATTTTTTCAAGCTGTAGGGGTGTAGAATTTGCCCAGCCTAAAGGGCATTAGCTATGTCTGGCTATTTAAATTAGAATTAAAATCACATACAATGAAAAACAGGGTTGCTCAGTCACACTAGCTACATTTCAGGTGCTCAGCTGCCGCATGTCGCTAGTGGCTCCTGTATCAGGCAGTGCAGCAATAGAACACAACCATTGGTGCAGAAATTTCTATTGGGCAGCATGAGAGTGCAAAAGGTAGTGTTTACTTTCCAGTTAGGCAACATAGTAATTACATCACCTTAATATTGGACCATCTTATTTTTTAATTGTTGCCTTCATGCTTATAGAATAAATAGGATATGGTATGTCTTCACTCCTCTTGTTTACTTCTTCCTTTACACAAATACACTTGGTCATGTCCCTCTTTTTCTGTTTCTCTTGCTTCAACTCCTTCTTCCGTTGTGAGTATGTGTGAAAACAACTGCCAGAGCGCATTAAATGTGTCAACACCTTTGCCTCTGGGCAGCCTCCTTTTAGACTTGCTTCCTTCAGACAGCTTTCCCTGATCTGCCGGAGGACCCTCTGAGACAGGCAGATTGCACCTGAGGCTCTGCACTCCCTTAAATTCAATTTTTCCTTGAAGGCTTGCTTGTTTGCTTGCTTGCTTGCTTTCTTTCTCTCTTTCTTTTGGTTTTTCTCTACTATGTGTCTATTATTAGGGTGGACTTCACATTTAATGCACATGACAAAGATAGTATCCAGTATTCTATTTAGTAAATCACTCAAAATAACCAATTTCATGTATGTTTCAGGCCACCAAATACTTTAGCAGGATCTTGTACATTTAATAGACCATTTGCCCTGTCATATGCTGCAGAAACTTAATAGTAGCTCTCTGGTTTTTAAAGGTCACAACCAATAGTATGGGAAGTTTGGTAGGTACCTTCACTAGAAGGCATTGAGCAAAGCCTGGACCATTCATTCCTTTATTTATTCATCTACCAGACTTTTATTCATCATCACTAACAATTCACTTTTTGCAGGGCACTGAGGATTCCCTTAAAGGCACAACTTTTTTTTTTTTTAACAATTTTATGTAAGTTTTATTTACACTTTAGGATTTAAACAACTTGCTGGGAACATTCTTTGTGAGGCAACATAGTCTTTTTTTTTTTTCCATTTGAAATTATTTAAGCTTCAAGTTAGGCTTACTAATTTTTTTCAAGGGCAAGCAACAAATGTGTTAGCTGAAAATAGCCAGTGTAATGATTATTTGTTACAGAAACTTGATTATGTGAGCCCAGAGAGCCTCCCCACCCTGTGAAGGAGGAGGTCTTTGTGTGATTTTGTGTGGTGGTTCCACTGAATTCATTACATTAGAGATGGACATATTGTATTCATAATGATCCAACATCTGAGCAATCTTCTTTCAAGATACACCATGTTTATTCCTCTTTTCTAATTCTTCAGGATCAAATTTCCACCAGGTTTCAGGTTCATGAAACTGTACTCTGTACCCTTTTCCTATGGCCATTTCCACATATGGTTTCATTTCCTAAGCTTGTGTATTAGTGTTGCCTGTTATAACTGGAGATCTCCCCTGATTGATAGTTTGTTTTGCTCTGCTCTGGTTCCAGTCATGGGCATCACCAAGTTGATTAAAATTATACCTGTACCCATTTTGATGGTGAAAATAGTTATCTGTGCTGAACACAATGCCATTACGACTCTGACCAAGCAGAATTTGCGACAACATTGTTTTCCCAGAACCAGGCAAACCTCTTAAAAGAATAAGTAACTTCTGCAATTTATTTAACTTTTCCTCTTGAAACTGCTGGTTCATAAGGCAGTCTGTTCCATTGTGCTTGTCCATTGAAGGATCTTTCCAGCATCCTTCCGTGGTTTCACAGAAACCATTACTCACATATCCATCTTGCACACTCACTCAAAGGCACATCTTAACCTTAAGGAGCCAATAGGCTAGTTGGGAAAATCAGCAGCTAAATAGGCAACCACAATACAGTGGAATACGTGCTCCAACTAGAGGTTTCCAATCTGCTGATGAAATTATGAATGACCAATCAGTACCGGCAGGAGGTGGAGTTAGGGAAGTCTTCTAGAGGAGTAGACCCCTGAGATGAGTCTTGCAAGATGGTAGTCATCGAGGTAAAGGCTATAACAGGATAGCGTTTGGATGTTGAATGGGTGCGGAGTTAATTGTAAGAAGACTAAAGACTGAGCTAGATTATGAAAAGCATTGTGTGCTATGTCACAAAGTTCAGATTTTGTCCTGAAAAAAAAAAAAAGCATGTTATTGGCGTATATATGCAGAGGAGTAACACCCATCTTCCAACTGATATTTTAGACCACACACAATGCCAACCATTGACCTGGAAGTGGAGATACTGGATATTGTAATCCAGGTGAGGACTAAGGAGGGCTTGAACTAAGGGAGAGAGAGAGAGGAGTGGGCAGGGTGAAGAAGGATTTGGGGCTTGAAACAGCAGGGCTTGGTAATGCACTGAATGAGGGCAATTAAGCACAATGAGGAGTCAAGGCTAATCAATGAGTTAATTATCAAAAAGTTCTCTCTGGGTGAAACACTAAGTGAATTTATATCTATAGTCCTTTATTGGACTATGGGTCATAATTTAAAATTTTATTAATTTTCTGGATTCCTGACAACTACTAATTATAAAATATAATAAAGATAACACATCAGTAGTATAGTGAGAGATCCTTTTACAGCTATTTTATTAGCAAAACATTAAATATACTGTTCAATATTGGTAAGGCTACTATGCAATCATATATTTCTAGTAACAGTATATGTTGGTATGAATCTTTTGGAAAACAATTTGGTCATATGTACCAAAAGGTATAAAGCATATATAAATATGTTTACCTTGCCATGAAGTTATATCGAGAATATTCTTCAAAAGATGAAAAGAGCTATATCAAGGAAGTCTGTATTACAGTGTTATTTAGACCTACGAAATATTGGTGACCTAAATGTCCCAGAACAAGAAGAGTAAGTAAAATTGGTTATGTCAGTTCCATGGGGAAATGGGTAGCTAAGAAAATGATGACTGTCGCGACTATCCAGGGAACTAATGCGTGCTAACGCTGATACCACATCTTCTTGCTCACAAATTGGTGTTCTTTCTGCTGCCTCTCTTGAAATAGCATGGAGGAATGCTAACGGCACAATGCTCCATGGAAAACCAAGTACAAGAGTTAGATGCACATTTGTAAAAACTGATAATTATGGATTTATGTGAATAAAGACTAAAACAAATAATCAATTTTCATAATGCAAGGATGGTAAGGTAATGGGCAGTGCTCTCCAGGCTTTTTTTTTTCCCTGTCAATGTTGCTCTGTTTTCATGCTGTGATGCCACGATATTATAAAAGTAAAAAAAAATAAAAAATAAAAAAAATAACAAAACGGTTTTATTTTGGTTTCAGAATTGTACTGTTTAGGTCTTCAGCTCTTCCACAAGATTGCTTGTTATTTTCCTTCCCAATTTGGAAGAGTTAGATATTTAATAATAGAACACATGTGCAGCAATTCTAGTACCACACTCTGCTTTCTAAAAATTCATTCAGCACAAATTTTGCAGAAGCCCACCTACACTTTCTGAGCTATTTGATTTTTCACAGTTTTATGCCCATGTTGTGTGCCAGCACCCATGCGAAAATAAATTGAATGCTAACCATTCTGCAGAAAAATAGACAAAATGTATGCGACGGGCTCTAAAACTGACAAGCCAAGTGTTATTTTTGGATATTTTTCATGCTTGGTAATAATAAATGTAAGACAGCCAAAGTTCCCGTGTTTGAGACCTTGCTCTTCTGTGTCACGTACCACCTGAAGTTTTTAAGAACCGTCTCTTCATTCAAATGCTTGATGCCTCTTTTCTTTCCTCCCCTCTCTCCTCTTTGCCCACTTTTTTCCTTTTCTCACATAAATTGTGACCTTTCCTACCTGAGTCCACAGACATTTGCAGGAGACTTGCTTTCAGAACACTGTGAAGTAATATTTATTTGTATGGTTTGGGTCCTTATGAAAGGCATTGACCTCTTTTTCCTCATTAAACTTCTCACATAAACTATAAACTCTGAGAGCCTCCCATGTTCATTAATTTCCTTTGCACAATGCTGCGTCCAATTAGAGCCCGATAAAAACCTGGTTCTCACACTGGCACCATCAATGTCTAAGAAGATTAGTGATTTTTTTTCTTAAAAAAAAAAAAGATACACAAATGTGAATTCACTAGGACAAAAAAAGGAAGGGAGGAAGGGAGGGAGGGAGGGAGGAAAAGAGGAAGGATTGTGGATCTTGGTTGGTAGAGAGTGAGAAAAGCCTGTTACCAGAAAACAGTGTAACAACCTGATTTCACTAAGTCACTGTATCTGGGACACTCATGAGACCCAGAAGGATTACACAGTATAATCCCTGTTGTACAGTGACTTAATGCAGGGAAAGAATTTAACACTTCTGGGTTACATTTTTGAGTTACATGATTGTTCCTGGTTTTATGCCCAAGTTGTGTTGGTACAAAATCCATGAGATTTAAAATGAATATTTATTATTTGGGATTAAAATGAAGGAATGACTTATGAATCCAGTACCTTTTATTTATTTCACCCCTTAGAACTCAAATTCTCTGAAAATCAGGGTCTGGTTTCTCATGCCCCATGCCTGGCACAGTCTTAGCCTCAGACATTTCTCCCCGTTGCTGATTTTTGATCTGCGTTTATCCTGTGTGAGTGCTAGGGAGAGGGGCCTCTTCATTCACCGTGTAGTCTAAAGGTAGGTAGCCCATTGTCCTTGGAAAAGAAATCACTGCAAATCTCTTCTGAAGAACTGTGAGGTACAGATTAATACCCCAGAGCTTCAGTGTGTAGCATATATTTTAAAAACCCACGTACATGTATTTGAGCTACAGCTTATTGAACTCTGCGATTTATTTCCTAGATAGCATTCATCAAGTTTCAATTCTGGATAGCTTGGCTAAAATTTTGCCAGGAAGCGCCTTCATACTTTCCTTCTTTGTTCTTTTCTTTTTTAAAAGATTTTTATTTATTTATTTGAAAGAGAGGAAGAGCACAAGAGAGTATAAGCAGGGGGAGAAGCAGACTCCTGCTGATCAGGGAGCTGGACACAGGGTGCAGGGTTGGATCCCAGGACCCTGAGATCATGACCAGAGCCAAAGGTGGATGCTTAACCAACTGAGCAACCCAGGCACCCCTCTCTCTTTTTTTTTTTAAGTAGTCTCTATGCCCAGTGTGGAGCCCAGTACAGGGCCTGAACTCATGACCCTGAGATCAAGACCCTGAGATCAAGACCTGAGCCAATAGCAAGAGTTGGATGCTTAACCTACTGAGCCACCCAGGCGCCCCTCCTTCATACTTTCTCATGCCTTCCTGAAATCATCCAGGGCTTCAAACCCTATTAAGAGGGGTTTGGAGGACAGCCACTAGCATAATATTCATTCCTACCCCTTTCTTTTATGAAATACTGTTGAAACCTGCCAACATTACTATAAACTCATGTAGCTGATATGATATCTGGAATACTAGTGTAACCTCCACCAATGCCCACAGCTACAAATAGCCACCTCTGGGTCTTCCTCTGCTCTCCTCTACACTCTGGCCACTTTGGCCATAGAGTGCCATTCCTCTGTGGTCCTCGAAATAGTCAAATAAGATCACATAGGTGATAATTATGTCCTTTTGTGAGAGAACTCGTTTTCTTTATCATAACAACAAACATATTAAATTGCAAATAGTATCCAGATAAAGTGTTATTTGTGGTTTTGTTTAAATGATAGGCCCTTTTTGTCATTGAAAACAGTTACTCCTGTATCTGCTAAGAATCTTTGGAATCTAAGAATTTGAAACAACTTAGGGATAGGTTAGCTTTGGCTGAGGCAGAAGCTGGTGCCTTAAACCCTGGCCTCCTGGCTTGTCACATTGTTCTCATTAGTGACTATTTTTGTCAATATACATTATTGTCTGAGTTTTGGTCCTGAGAAGATGAAACAAGCATTTGTTATGTCACCAAAAGCAAACAAAACAAAGAAAACCCCAAGTAAGTAAGATGACACAGGCCTAGGTATAAAGATTCAGAAATGTTTTTAAGAGAAACCCAGTTATAGAAAATGCTTCCCTTAACATGTAGGATTTAAATCCTCTTGCCATCTTCAAACTTTGTTCTTCCTACTTTATGACCTTAAAGAGCAGAGAGAGCCCTAAGCATGTATTTTATCTATGTGATATCATATATAGTGCAACTCCACCCTCCCACTTTTGAATCTTGATCTTCCAGAAGGTTTGTTTTCAACTCCTTTTGTGGTTTTTCTTGTATCCATCTCCATATTTCCATAGAACATATTTTAAATTTATTTATTTTAGAGAGAGAATGGGTGGAGGGATAGAGGGAGAGAGACAGAGAGGATCCTCAAGCAGACTTCCCGCTGGGCTTAGGGCCCGATGTGGGGCTCGATCCCAGAGCCCTGTGACCATGACTTGAGCCGAAATCAAGAGCTGGCTGCTTAACTGACTAAGCCACCCAGACACCCCTCCATAGAACGTGTTTATGCGGCTCTCCTGATTTTTTAGTTTTCATTTTGATTGTCCTCCTAGTATGGAAGCTGCTGACTTAATGTCCCACCCCCAATACACAAATTGCATGTGTGTGTGCATGTAGAAACACATACACTTCTCTAATTCTTCTGGTAGGATTGTTTCACAATTTTGGTCCAATCAATATTCAGTGTTGATGTCATCATGACTGTGCACATGATGTCACAATTCATCTAGATAGGGTACTAAAGTAACATGGTCTCTTTTTACACATATGTTGTTTTTCCTGGAATTAATAATTCCTTGCTTTGTCATACTCTTGGCTTTCTATATATCTATTATAAATTCATCCTCAAACTCTAGCAGAACTGTACATATCCTTTCTGAACATCCAAACACATCAATTCTGTTTCTTTTTTCTTGGAGATACTTCTGGAGACTTCCATCTTTTTGCTCTAATCTGGATTGGATGATCTACAGACCAGTTGTATGGCTGTTAACTCTGACCTTTCTTCATCATAACTTGGAGAAATTCCTCTACCTTTCCTGTGTTAGAGTACCTGTTATCTGGACTTTAAATCTTCCTCTTTCTTCTTTTGTCCTTGTTAGTATATATATCCTCCCAGAAGCTTCCTAGGAAGGGTGCATGGGAAGTAAGTTTTTTTTGTTTTATTTATTTATTTATTTATTTATTTATTTATTTATTTATTTATTTATTTTTGAGATTTCTGCATGTCCAAAATAGACTGTTTTACCCACACACTTGATTTATAGTTCAGGTGATTTTATGTTTGTCTAGAATAAAACTCAAGTTTCCTCAGCATTTTGAAGGGATTGCTCTGTTTTCTTCTGACAAGTACTACTGCCACTGGGAATCCTGAAGCTGTTCTGAGCCCTAATCCTTTTTCTGCAATCTGTTTTTACTCTTAAGTGTTTTAAAATTTATGCTAATGTTCCTTTACATAGGTCTTCTCCATTTCTCTTCCTTCTTTTTTCTTTTGGCTAGGCAATTGGTATGTTCAACTCAAAAACTCATGTTCTTTAGTTCTCAGAAATATTTTTATTTCTTTGGTAATGGCTTCTCTTTATTTGCTTTTTGAGACTTCAAAATTTGAAAGTTAAACCTCCTGAATGAATGCTCTTATGTCATGATGACCTTTTCTCTTTTCTTTCTTCTTCTTCTTTTTTCACTTTCTAAGTATTTCCTCAAACTTTCTCTTAGAAGTTATTTATTGAGATATTTCTATCTCACTTGTCCTTTTTAATTGCTAGGAGCTCTTTCTGAGTGCATTAATGTTCTTCAAGTTATCTTCTACTTGTGTCTTGTTGCTGTGTCCTCTGAGTTCATCTCTTCTATTTGGTGAGACATTAAGAATGTGGTACTGGGACGCCTGGGTGGCTCAGTCAGTCAAGCATCTCTCTTAGGCTCAGGTCATGATCTCAGGGTCCTAGGTTATCCTGGTTGGGCTCCCTGCTCAGTGGGGAGTCTCCTTCTCCCTCTTCCTCTGCCCCTACCCCCTGCTTGTACTCTCCTCTGTCTCTCTCTCTCTCAAATAAATAAGTAAATTCTTAAAAAAAAAAAAAAAGAATATAGTACTGCCATGCTGTTTGGAAGCTTAGGAAGTGTGGGAAAGTTCACTGACTGGTGGCTTTACTGTAAAGTGAGCTGGTAGACTTGGTTATTTGGTGGGAAGACATCCATATGATATCAGTGTATTGTTACCCTTCAGCTAGTTTCTCCAGAGAAGATTCCTCTAATTTCTGGTCTGGGAGATGAATGTTAGGCTGCTGAAGTCTGAGTGCTCAGCAGGGAAAGGGACCAGGGGCTCCCCATTCAGCATGCAGGCTTTCATTGTATAGAAACTTGCTTAGGCCTCAGCTATGTCTGGTGTCCCTGGCTTTATTCTCTGTAGAAAGCGATGTTCCCATCTTCTGTGCAGAGGGACTGGAGTTGACAAAAGGACTTACAAATATTTCACCTAACTTTGTTTTGAACCCCACCTTCTGGACTTTCTGGAGCCTCCATTTCCAGGGCCTTTCTAGTATTGGGTGGAGTGACGGCTTTGTTTCTCTCATCATCAGCCCCATCCCCACATCTTGTGGGCTTTTGTTTCAGTTTTTTTCTGCTTTGGTAAGTCAATTATGACTTGGTCATAACATTGATGACATTTCTTTTTAGCTTTCATAACATCCATGGCATTTCTTTCCTCTTATTCTCATTTTATACTCGGCAACTTAGTTGGGTATTTGGAAGAAGTGGAGCTCCAACGCACATGCTCTATTTTCATGCTTAACCAGACTCCGGGCCAATCAACAGTTCTGTGCTGCCGTGGCTGCCCTGCTAGTGAGGCCGGGTTAGCTACAGGACAGAAGTAATCACAAGGGCATGTATCAAGTGACCTGGCACCATTTCCTGCCGTTTGAAAGGGGAGAGGGGAGAGTAAGAGAAGAAAAGAGGAAAGGAATAAAAGGAAAATGGAGTACAATAAAGAAATATGTGGGGGGAATTAAAAGATAAGAGAGAAGGGAGCTGTTATGGAACAGACAAGTGAAAGCTATTGATGGACAAATCGGCATGAAGATGTCTCCATCTTCTTCATGGTCTGCCTAACCCCTCCTCTCATTTCATTTTTATTGCACTGACGAGGAATCATAGTGCTTCAATGAATGGTCCCCAGATCCCAAGCACCTGACTGAGGCTCTAATTCTCTTGTAAAAATCAGTTTTTAAGTTACCCAGTCATGCCCTGACTCATGAAGCTAGGCTTCATAATTTTTATTTGGACAAGTTTTCTTTTGTATCTTCTATCTTTCTCTTGTAGGGTTTTTTAAAAAAGTGATTTATTATATTTTACATGACGTTCTATTCCCATATTAGAACTTACAAAATTCACAGTACTCAGGGGAGGCAGTGTATGTGGTATATTCGTAGCAATATGAAATGTCAAAATTCAAAGGAATCTTGAGATCTTCCTGTCAAGCACCTTTCTTTTTACAAATGAGGAAACTGATAGCCAGAGGGGCTAAGTGTCTGCCCCGGGTCATAGAGAGGGAATGTGGACATGATGAAATGTGGGGATGAGAAAATTATGTCATGTCATCAGTGAACTTGTTGTTATAATGAAAGAACCATGGCCTCTGTCATACTATTCATATTTCAGGATATTTTTTCACAAGCTAAACTGTTTTTCATTTGTAGATCTTTACTTGCTATATATGGTTGAGATATAGTGCATTTGTAAAGAGCGTGAGTTTTAGCTGGGAGTCACTGCATGAACGGAAATTGTAGGAATTATATCACAGAAATTTATGAGGTAAAAAATTGTTATCCTTTTGTCATTTGCAGTTCTGATCGGTTTTCATTTTTGTGCTTGGATGATGTTGGGACTATTGAGTGCTTAATGTTCTTTTCTAAGAACCCCCTTAGATAAACGATATAATTTAATGCAAAATGTTATAACACACCTGGCAAATTTTCTGTAACATTGAGGATGTAGAGGTTTCTTGGTTTCGGTGAGTGTTTGACAGTGAATCCCTAAATGATATAATTTTGCCCTGGCTTGTACATTTTCACAGTTTGCAATAATAGGAATAAAATGTTTAGAAAACTATTCTCACAAGTTCTGACATGTTTTAACATTGAAATAAGTAGCCATGCATATAGCAGTTTGATTAGTTGTGATTAAAATTTATTGAACCCAACTGAAATCCTTTGTTCTTAGGATTGATGCTTTGCTCTTCTCCCTTTCAAGTGGCCATTGTTATTTACTTATTTATTTTCTGTGTTCCTTCCACCCCAAGGTGAGTTGTCTGTTTCTTATTGTGGAAAAGTAAAATTAAATCCCCTTTTATACATAAATGTGGGGTGTTTATTACATCATATTTAAATTATTAATGACAATCACATTTTCATGGGAAATACCAAACTCCTCTGCTGATTGGTAGAATCCATTAGAAGTAGATTTTACTGTTTTCTGGCTGGCTAAAAATCAATCATAAGCTCATTTCTGAAATGTTTTCTGACTTGTTGATCCTGGTGCGTATCGATATACTATAGAGCTATTTCTTACGTTTCTCTGACCACATATTTCCATGATCACTGGCAGGAGCCAGCGAATCTTATTCACAGTTACTAGATTCCATTCTCTTGGCCCTGTGTCCCCAGGCTACCCTGAATTATATAGCATTTCTCACATCAAATTGTAGTATTTATATATTGTGTTATGTACTATAAGTATGTTAAGACCAGGGACCATGTCTTAGTCATTTTTGTAACTGAAGATTCCAACAGAGCATCCAGCATGTAGTAAGGGCTCAGTTAATGCTCCGTGAGTGATCGCAGACATGCCTGGGCTTGTGGGGGATAGATAGAAAGACACTTTTCTGAGGGGATGTTAATGAATGAAATTTCTGCCTAACCTAAACCAGACTAAGCATTTTTCTAAATTGTTCAGCCCTGATAGTATAAAACTTTGGAGTTTTCATTTTGATTATCCTACTTTACCTGTTGTTGCTGTGTTTTAATTGCGTATATTGAGATTTAATGACAAAGAAGACAATTATTGAGAGATAGCAGCAAAGTACAATAAGTATACTTAGCTATTAGGATAAGGTTCATGAGGCCTTCACTTGACTGCTTCCTAGCTCTGTGATCTTGGGGATGGTTTCTTCAATATGAAAAGAGTTTTATAATGTTTACCTTATTCAGTAGTACTGGGATATTTATGAGGGTGAAATGAGACATTAAGACATGGTGAAAGAGGGCTTTTTGAGTCCTTATTATTATTTTCTATTCTAAAATAGGTTTTTCATTAAGAAAAAGGTAATAATTGATTTCATTTCTGTATGGGGGAGTCTTGCATTTCAAGTTATTAATTGTCCTCTATTTTAGTAAAATCTAGTCCAAAATTTATTTTAACAGGAGTCCTTTAAACTTTTACAACTCAATAAGGAAAAAACAAGTCACGCAATTTAAAAAGTCAACGAACGTGAATAGATATTCCTCCCAAGAAAACATACAAAGGCTACCATGTATATGAAAAGATGCTCAACATCACTGATCATCAGAAAAATGCAAATCACAACTACACCAAAATATCACATCACACCTGATAGCATGGAATTGTCATCAAACAAAACAAAAAGCAATCAAACATCAAAGTATAGCAAGTGTTGGCAAGGATGTAGAGAAATTGGGACCCTTGTATATTGTTAGTGGGAATGTAAAGTGGTACAGCTGTTATTGAAAACAGTGTGTAGCTTCCTCAAAAAAATTAAAGCTAGAACTACCATATAATCAAGCAATCTCACTTTTGGGTATTTATCCAAAAGAGTTGAAATTAGGATCTCAACGAGATACCCGTACTCCCATGTTCATTGTGGCATTATTCACAACTGTCAAGCTATGGAAACAGCTCAAATATCTATTGGCAGATAAGTGAAGAAAGAAAGTGTGGAATATACATACAACGGAATATTATTCAATCTTGAAAAAGAAGGAAATCCTTCTATTTGTGATAACATGGACTAACCCGGAGAACATCATGTTAAGTGAAATAAGCCAGTCTCAGCAGGACAAATCCTAAATGATTTTGCTAACAAGAGGTGTCAGACTTGTAGAATGGTGATTACCAGGGGCTGGGAGGAAGGAGAAATAGGGAGCTGTTCAATGGGTATAAAGTTTCAGTTATAAAGGATAAATATATTCTAGAGATATCCTACACAATATAGTGCTTATAGTTAACAGCATGGTATTATGCACTTAAAAAATTTGTTGAGAAGGTGGATCTCATGTTTAGTGTTCTTACTATAAAGAACAAACAAACAAACAAACAAAAAATGGCAGTGGCAGGTACACAAGGAAACTTTTGGAGATGATGTTACCCATCAGGTTTATTACCCTGATTTTTGTGATAACATCATAGTTACATGCATATGTCCAGACTCATCAAATTGTGTACATTCAACATATACAGTTCTTTTGTATATCAACTACACTTCAGTGATGCTGTTAAACTTTTTTAAAAGAAAGAGTCCTTTATTATTTTTTAAAAATATTTTATTTATTTAATTGAGAGAGAGCAGGGAGAGCACAAGCAGGAGAGGGAGAAGCAGGCTCCCCACCAAGCAGGGAGCCTGATGTGGGGCTTGATCCCAGGACCCTGGGATCATGACCTTAGCTGAAGGCAGACGCTTAACCAAATGAGCCCACCCAGGCACCCAAAAGAGTCCTTTAAATAATTAAAATGTAAAATAGCTTGCTATCAAAAACATGTGTATTCAGTCTCCTCTCTTTTTAGTCCTATTTGAATCCAGGAAGTTAAGTATATAACTCTATTTTTAACCTTTTTATATCTTGAACACATAGATCAAATCCTGCTGTGGAAAATGATCTTGCATAACCAGAGAAACACTACAAGCTCTTGCATTTCCTTAAAGAGTGAGTTTTTAAAAGCTTTTGCTGCATATTTTTGTTCTCAGAAGTCCGTTTCTTCATTTAGTCACTACTGTACATTGGTCGTGGGGAAACTCTTGCTCTAAGGAGTTGTTTAGCTAAAATAGCAATGACATTTTAGCTATCGGTTCCTTCTTCCTTAAATAGAGAATGTCATCACCTTTGAATATTTGTTGAAAATGCTGCTTTGAGTAGAGGCCACTGATTGAAAGCCAATACATAATAGAATTCAAGTAATGCTGACAAGTAGAATAGGATATTTCTTGGGTGCTGGATAGAAGAATGCTCATGGTTTGCCAGCTGTGAAAGCTGCTGTTGAGATCCTGTTGAAAGGGTACTTTGGACAGAAGCTATCTGGAAATGACTTTATGTTATATACACATATAATATAGATGAAGGGATGCTTTGCTTTTTCTGAATGATGGCATTTTTAATACATAGACATGCTTACTATCTCTTTATTAGATCATTCCACTATATCATGAAATAGGAGCTGCTTCACTCAGTCATCTTACATCCAATGGATGCCCACAGGTGTCAGGCTTTACTAGACCCTAGCAATCTACTGAAAAGTAAGGTCTGTGAAGTCAGGAGCCTTCTCTATCTTGTTCGCTGCTGTATACTCTGTGCCTAAAAAGCATCTGACAAGTAACAAGTGTTCAATAAATATTTGTTGGGTAATTGAAGAAGAGTAGATCCCATGGATATCCTTCCCCCATCTCAGTAATTAAACTTAATGGCTGTAATTCTGTAATGAATTCCTAATCTATAACTGAGTGATGAATTTCTAATCTAACTGTGATGGGCTTAATTCACAGCCCAATACTAGTTGTTTTTTTTCCGTAGTCCAGAATGGGTTAGAAATTTAAACAGTACTCACTTTGATTCCAGTAGTTTTGGCATAAATGTTTTTCCAGGCAATGGGCTGGAAAATATGAAATTCTCTTCTCTCAGCGAGTCTGTTCATATTGGGCCTTTGAGCATTTACAGGGAGTTGGTTTTATCTTCTGAAAGCTTCTTGTCATATTGTTGGCCCCAGTATCTGGTAATCTACTTTAAAAGGCAAAAACAAACAGACAAAGCAAAATAAAAATCCCCAAACACTCCAAAATTAGTCCTCGGAAAATAATCCAAAGAAATACAAATACGTACAACACCTTAGTAAAACTTACTTAAAACTGGTCAAGTCCTCCTTCTTCAACTGTTCCTAACCCCACATTTGCTGTTTTGACCCTACAGAGAATCCTTTCTTTGCCCAGCTCCAGAGATACTTCTGATCCAGATGGTGCTCTCTGGGCTCCCTGGCTTCTACTCTTGCTCTCGCTCCCTTTCCCTTTCTTCCCCCATGTCATTTCTCTTCTCACTGCCTCCCCTTCCTGGTTTCCTCTTTTTTCCCCTCTTCCTGTCTTTACCTGAATCTTTCCCACATACTGTACCTGCCCATATCTCCTTAGGTATTTACAATTTTCAGAAGTGGGTAGAGGCAACACATCAGAAGTTTCAGTCTAGCTTGTGGTGGGCCTGTTTCCCTTTTGACTGTAGGACTTTCTATAGTTAACACCCCATTGACTGGAATCTCTATTAGGAGTTATTATTCTGTGTATATTTGGGGAATGAAGTTTGAGGTGTTTTGAAATAGTGTTGTAAGTGAATATTGCTTGATGAAAATGAGTTGCCATTTCTATTTGGGGTTTGTCAGTTTTGATTTAAAAAATGTACAACTAATATGTTTTCTGTGACAAAAATTAATTTGTTGAGTGCTTATTTAATCCCTTATTTATTCACAGTAATGCATTTGGAAGATAGTAGCATCCCCTTGATGTTTGGATGAGGAACAGAGGCACAGAAAAGTCACATAACTTATCCACTTCACTAGTCAGTAAGAGAAGGGCCAGGATTTAGAGTCAGGAAGTCAAGCCCCAGAGAAGAGATTCATAACCACCATTACCACTCTGTTCCTCTGAGCAAATGTTTAGAACTGTGATAGGTCGTGGCCAAATTAGAAAGCCTACTAAGTATGGACACTGACCTTGTGAGACTCTCCCAACCCAGTCTGCCCCCGGAGTATCAGCATCTCTCTGAGATCCCAGAGACAGGGGCAGAAGGGGGGGCAGGAGTTGGCTCTCTTCACCAGTACCTTTCATAGTGGCTTGTCCCCACTGCTGCTTTTCACGGGACACGGAGAGGAGTAGCATCTGGCTCATGTCTTTTCTGTACCAACAGTATCATTCCTGTATTTCTTTGCTTTTCAGAGTCCCTTTAAGAGTCTGCATGGCATTTGATATAGGAAAAAGGATAAAATGTTTTAGAGAGAGAGAGAGAGAATGAGCACAGATTTAAGTGCAATTTTGCTGTTTTAATCCATGTTAAAGATAACACTTTTCTTTACTGTGATGTGCAAGATAAATCTTCTCTTTCACGAAGTGCACTTCAGGCTGACAAACGTACACACTTTGATCATGTTGTGCACTTTTCTGCTAAGTCCCAGTTGTACACCACATATGGAGATGAAAATATTGTTACAAAAGGTGTGATTACACTTATTTGAACCTTAGAACAAATTGTACTCAACTATCACTAAAAAACCAATTGTATTAGACCAAGTTGCTGTTTTATTTATATCTCCAGAAAGAAAGAAATGATGTCAAGGGTATTTAGGGTGGAGAGTTGTGGTACTGTGATTTATAATAAATATGTGTTTGGTTTCTCTCCTGTTTTAGGGACAGAACTCCTAAAAATTGTTGGAACCTTGTAAGTGATGAAAGTAATAAAGGTGTCTTTTGTTATATTAATAAGGTAACCTTGGGAAAGCCCTTAGGTATCCTGAGGACAAAGGCTGGTTGCCAGGAAAACCAACAGTGTGATTGATTATCCAGTTGGAACTTTCAGTCCCACCCCCAACCTCTAGGAAGGGGGAGGGGCGGGAGATTACTTTCAGTGACCAGTGGCTGATGATTTAATCAACCAGGCCTATGTAATGAAGCCTCCATAAAAACCCAAAAAGACAATATTTAGAGAGCTTCTAGATTGGTGAACACCTAGAGATTGGGGGAGAATGGTGCACTCAAAGAGGGCATGGAAGCTCCGTGCTCTTTTTCCATATCTTGCCATATGCATCTCTTCCATCTGGCTATTCCTGAGTTATATAGTTTTACAATGAACTGGTGATCTAGTAAGTGATGTATTTCTCTGAGTTCTGTGAGTTGCTCAAGCCAATTAATTGAACCCAAGGAGGGGCCTTGGGAACCTCTGATTTATAGCCAGGTGGTCTGAGGTAGAGTTAACAATCTGGATTGCGACTGGTGCCTAAAGTGGGGTGGGGGAGCAAACTTGTAGGCCTGGACCCTAAACCTGTGGGACCTGATGCTGTCTTTGGGTAGATAGTGTCAGAATTGAGTTGAATTTTAGGACACCCAGTTGTTGTCAGGAGAATGGGTTAGTGGTGTTAGGGAAACTCCTCCCCTCCCAGGAATTGGAACTGGGATCTGGGAGCTTTCAAGAGTTTATGTGTTTTTATTGTCTTTAAGAAAAAAACAAAAACTTACCATTTGGTTTTGTTCATTGCTATTTTCTGAAGGCATAGTCATAAGAAATAAATAATGGTTGACCAACTAAGTCACATTTTTATTTGGCCAATAATGGTCAATTATAGACTGTTTTTTTATGGTCAATCAAAAATTGTGACCAAGTTTTAGCAATTGTTTGGTCACTCTCTCTGACAATTGATAAAATGGTAATTTTGTTGATTTGCTATGTACCAAACCAGTCTGTCATGCAGATCTAACAGGTTATACAACCAGAGACTTGACCTGATTTACTTAGTACTTAACTTGATGGAAATTGTGAGCCAACCAACACTGGTAATAATCATGTTGTTTTAAAAAAATCATATTTCATATTCTATACACAGCTTTGTAAGCAATTTCATTACTAATAATTTAATCCTTCTCGATTTTCAGCACAGTTGGAACTTAGTGCTGTGACATTGTTTCTTATTTTTCTCCTTCCACATTATTAGTGGAGATTTTGTTCTTAAAAATAAGCAACAACTAAAAACTTGATACTTTATCCTTTCAGATCGCTTTAACAAAACTTATCTTTTGAAATACCGGGGAGTTTTATGATCCTAGTTCTGTTGTCTGAGCTGTCCTATAATTCCAGTATTGTGCTGTTTATAGAAGTTACTTTCTTTGTGCAATAAATTCCCTTTGAAGAGGAGTTCTGAAATTAAACAATAAAATTTTATTAATTATTTGATGTATTCTATCATTTTAGAGATATAATATCTTCATTTCTCTATAAATCTTAATTTGTATAAATGGTAAGTGCCCCTTCAGATCCCCATTCAGCAAAAGACCCATTGGCTTTGCCATTAGGGCTGCTCTACTGGCCCTTGAAGGATTGCTTGGTTGCAGAGAGCTGCCTTGCCCAATCTCTAACCCTACCCTTACCCTGCTACCTCAGGATGGGGCCCACATACAATGACTGATGGAGCCATTCTAGTCTCAGAGCTCCCTGTGGTGTTGGGAGCTTGTCATTGGGCCACAGCCAGCTGGACTTCTCTGCTCAGTGCTGCTTCCTTTCTTGACCCTCCAGAGGATGGAGGCCAACAGAAAATATGCATTTCAAACTTCTCCTAAGGGTCTGCTTCCTGGGGAGACCAACCTGTGACAACACCGTCTTAGACACTTTAGACTCCCGCTTCTTAATAATCTATAGGCAAATGTTAAATGAAACAGAATGTGTGGTTGTTTTCACAGCTGCCTTTGCTGCTTAATAGTTGGCACCATTAATAGTTTCATAGTTTTTACTATTGCATTATTCTTTTAAAGAGTTAAATTCTAATTTTCAACCCAGATCTTCAAAATACTTATGGACCCCCTTTGAAAAGAGACTTGGATCTTTAGGGTAGGAATTGGGGGGTTGAAGAGGAGAATGTAAGTAACTTTTCCCATTCTTTCACATTGAAATTGCCCTAATCCCATTGTGTTGACCAAAAATAGGTGAAAAGTGAAATCTAGTCATCTTATTTAGGGCATAGACAAATGGACAAGTATCACTTCTCAGAATTTTGGATATTTGATAATATTATACAAAGAATAGTGAAGGACTGAAGAATGTGATTGGTTCGCAATCCCATGTTTTAGGTCTGAGCAGCAACTATCTCCCCTGTCAGGTTTCGTGATGCTGCTTATCTGGTCACGATGATGATTATTATTAACAACAATAATAACGTACCACATTTGTATAGACCTTTATGATAGTACCCTTTTAAATTTAATTCTCTTGGCATCTCTGGGAGATGGTTATTATGAACCTTGTTACAGAAATGAGGAAACTGAGAGGTGAGAGATTTGTTTCAGGTCACACAGAATCCACTCTCAGGTCTTCTGATGCCAAGTCTGTTTTGTTCCTCACTCCAACATCTTTTTGCACTGGTAAAGCAACACATATGAACATACCTTTCATCTCTCAGACATGAGACATCAGGCTACTCACCCAGAGATAAAACTTATGAAATGAGGGGCGCTTGGGTGGCTCAGTCAGTTAAGTGTTTGCCTTCAGCTCAAGTCATAATCCTTGGGATCCAGCCCTGCATCAGGCTCCTTGCTCAGTGGGGAGCCTGCTTCTTCCTCTCCCACTGCCTGCTGCTCCCCCTGCTTGTGCTCTTTCTCTCTCTGTCAAATAAATCAATAAAATCTTAAAAAAAAACTTATGAAATGGAATTATTTACAAATTTACTCTTGAATCAAGGAGAGCAAATTTTTGTGCCACCCTACAGATGAATGAACTAAGGCTAAGGTGGTATTGTAATTCTTGGAACCCTGATAAAAACTGTTTGGGAGGCAGACCCATTTCGGTAACAACTTCCTCTGAAATATCAGGGTCCACATTTTTTTACTTCTTTTATGTCACTTATTTTTTAACATATAATTATATGCATCCTTTTGTTTCTGTACTTGACTGAGAGGTATTTGAAGGCAGAACTGTGCCATTTCTATTTCTCTATGCCATCAGTGCCTAATATAAGTCTTCCATCTATTCACTCTACAAAGGTTTGTTAGAGTATTAATGTGCAAAACACAGTGATAGGTGATATGGGGTATGGTGGTAAATGTGAAAGACAAGGTTCAGTAGTAATGCAGTTTATAGTCCAAGATGAGGAAAAGAAATAACAAAATTAAAGAATATAATTATCGTGGTTGCTGCAATGCAAAGGAGAAGTGGAATATGAAGGACTTCAGGAAAGTCTTTCTGAAGACATTCATTTGCAGGGGTAATTGGAAAGTTTTGAGGGTGGACTGGTTATATGCTGAAGAAGTTTAAGTCAGTTCTAGGAAATCTGCATAGATTCTAAGTGTCTTAAGTTCTCAATACTCAATAGAAGTACTGTATTTGTATAGCTGTCGATTTATAAGGGGCACCCTGCTGGGTTTTTAAAGAATCTGTAAATTTGCTTTATTTTATTCATCAATCATTTGTATCCACTTAACCATTAAACAACAGGTACAGTCAATTGTGGATAAGCAAGATGACAGAAAAAGTCTAGACTAGGAGTCAGGCAGACGTGGCTCTGAACCTGGGCTCCAGCCTCTTGCTAGCTGTTGATACTCCTGTTTCTCAGTGTCTTCATCAGATATGTGTTGATAATACCAGTTGTAGAGTGCTGCCATTAGGACCAGTGAGGTGTCAGTGAATGAGACTGAGAAAGAATGGTCTTGTGTACTGCGAAATGTACATAAAGTGTTCAGTTCTGTAAATGATCTTCTAATTATCATTAAATAATCAAAAGAAAAAAAATTACATGAGCAAGGAAATCAGACAGCAAATTCCAGAAAACAGCCAATTTTAAATTCCTCTGTGCAACATTCTTTTCCTTCACTTTAGGAAAGTGCTAAACTTTAGAAATTATTTCTTGCAGAACTGGGAAGCCCACAGAACAGGAAAGTTGGTGTCCCTTGAATTGCATACAATCAGCACTCTTTCAGGTTGAGATATGGAAAAATAGATGCAATAGACATATTCTTTGATGGAGGGCAACTCCTTTTCCTCCTTCTCATGCCAGGAGTCTAAATCAAGTCAGAGACTCTTTAAAAACAAAAATGTTAGATAATGTAGGAAAGTACTGTAGGCATTGTAGGTATAGGTATTGTTGGAAAACATATCTTTGATGAAGCATGAACTTTTGACTAAATTTCACTGGTATTTTAATCAAACCCTAACGGTATATAATGACTTCTTTTGAAGTCATAGCACCGTTTCAGGGGTGATGACATTTATTATTGCATTTTGATATATCCCATGCAATCATCTTTCGTCATTAGATAATTTTACATTCTCATCTGGCTTTTCTTTTGTGTACATCTTGTCATTCAGTTATAAGATGCTGAGGACAGGCAATCTTTGAATGTCTGTAGCTCCTGAAACATAGTAGACCATGAGTGCTTATGAATGGATTAACTGTCGGACTTTTTGACTGATGTGAAGATAGAAAGTGTGAATGAGTTTCAGGGCTAAGAAAAGAATCCTAATCTTCTAGCTCTGATCATTTGAGAAGTAATACAGTTCACAGTTTAATAAAATATCCATAAGACATCAAACAGCAAAATGCCATGTGGAACAGGTTCTCCATAAGTATTTGTTCAGCTGAAATAAATTAATTGTCTAGTCCCTCTTTCCAGGAAAACACAAATTGACCAGCCTGACAAATATAAGGCAGAGGCATAAAAAATATGAAATGGATTTAGACCATGTAAAAATCCAACCTAACTCAGCTTTTTACAAACAAAAAAGTTCGATAGATTCGTAGTGAATGAATAAATCTATAAATTCAGACTAAACAATGTCTGGATCCCCTGTTTGTCTCATCTGAAATAGTCATAATAAAATTTTTTTGGCCTTCATTTCTTCCGGCTATGGAGTCAGTAGTAATCTCGGAAGATACTTAGGATATGACCTGTCTTTAATGGGATGCTTAAGTAATCACAGCAATTTAATTAAAAGGGCAGTCGTATTTTAAAACAGCTATTGTTCCAGAGAGTGTTACAGTTTTGTTCTCACATTTCTATAGGTACCTAATGCTTCCACTCATCAGTTTTTTGTTTGTTTGTTTTTTGATTTTTAGGAACATGATGCAATCCTCAACTTACCACTAAACTGTCTCAAAATTTCCTTCTCAAAATACATGATCGCTCCTTTCCATTCGCACTTGCTAGCCGCCTCTCCAAAGCTTGTAGTTTTTCAGAGCTCCATCATTCACCTTTTCCTGTCTTTGATTTAAATATCCCCTCTGGGGGCACCTGGGTGGCTCAGTTGGTTAAGCATCTGCCTTCAGCTCAGGTCATGATCTCAGGGTCCTGGGATCAAGCCCCATGTTGGGCTCTCTGCTCAGCGGGGATTGTGCTTCTCCCTCTCACTCGCTCTCAAATAAATTTTAAATAAAATAAATAAATAAATAAATATTACCTCTGTGTGATCTGTTCACTCCCAACCCTTCAACTACTGACTGCATCAGCACCTGACAAAATTGTTACTACATTTTCCCACTCTCTCTTTAGCTCCATATCAGCTTCTGCGGTTTGATGTTGCATGGGTACCTCAAAGACAACCTGTCCCGAATCAAAAATCGTTCTATTCCCCTCTATGTACCTGCACACCCTCCCGTGGTGCTTACTGTTTAATGGTGACATCACACAAACAGGTCACAAAGACCAAAACCTTGGTCTCATGCTTAGTGGTTTCCCGTTACCTCACTACTTACATAAAATCAGTACAGTCTAAATAGATACAATTTTTATTTGTAACTTCTACCCCAACAAAGCTGGAAAAAATTGTACGAAGTTTCACTGACTCTAACTCACATTCTAACAGCTCCACCGGCTCCTCCTCAGCCCCAGCGGCATTGTCTTGGGCATCATTTTCCATTGCCTCTTCCAATAACTTCTTTGTGGACCTCAGTGCCTGCTGTTCTTTCCACTCCAGGTTGTCCTGTGCCTTAGTGACTCTCCTCCATTTTTCTTCCATGATATGTAACGTTCACAGATGAAACGTATCTCTATGGGCTACTTAAAAGAGTGAAGAGATAGAAACATTGAGTGAGGCAGTTAAGCACTTTAATTATTTATAATCTTCCACGGGACCTGCACAAGCCACGCATGATCTGGGCCCCATCTACCTCTCATCTTCCTCTCACGCCTCTCTCCCTCTCATTCATTAGCTCTGCTGACTTGCTCCTGCCCTGCTCTTTCTTGCCCTGCTCTTTCCTACCCTTTCTCATGCTGTCTTCACCCATTCTCTCTGCTTTCTGACCTTGATACCACTTTAGGGAGACTTCCTGAACACTCCTCAATGTAAATTAAATGCCCTTGCTCTTCCTCACAGGACTTGCCATAATTTATAATTATATACTTATTTTTGTTGTTTTGTTCTATGTTAAGCCTATTTTACCTCCAACGTTTCTATACTCTGAAGGCAAAACTGTGTCTATTATATTCACCATTGTATCCACAGCCCCTGTGCCATATCTGGCAGATAGTGGGCATGCAGTAAATATTTAATGAAGGAATGAATCAATCATCACAACTAGTAATGGCATATTGGTAGGCTAGCTATCTACAGGCACTGTCTGTGGATTATGGGCAATTCCCACCCCTAGAAAGGTTAGTAAGAGCATTGCTATTGTAGGGATAACTTTAACCATGCTCTAACTTATAAGAGAAACAACCTTCAGTACTCCAGCACTGTTATCGTACGTTATTGCCACACATGGTAAGTCTGATCACAGCACGCTGGACACCCATTGTTTGGCTACCAGACATTTCTTCTTTACTTGGCTACCTGAGGTTTCTTCCTAAGGCATAAAACTCATCATGTAATTCTCCTACTTATGAACTTTTAGTGGATTCCCGTTGTTTTCAAGATAAAGTCCAAATTATTCGGCATGTCTAACAAAGTCATTCTCAAGCTGGGCCTGGCTATTCTTTCCAACCTCAGCACCAGCCAGTCTTGACCATAGGCCATGATCAAACAAGGTTCTTTCATACCTGGACCTCTACCAGAAATGCCCCACTTTTGTCCCTAGATGGATGCGTATTTGCTCCTTAAAATCCAGCTCTCTCAAGCACTTGAGTTACTCCTTCCTTTGTGTTCCCATTGTGTGGGTATATCCTCTTAATTCTAAAATTTACCACATATTCTATGATAATTTTTTGGGATGCCTGTCTCCCAGAGTAGATGGTAACTCCTGGATTAGATTATGTATTTCCAGTGTCCAGCCCAATACATTACATATAATGGAACCTAGTAATGTTAGGGTGACTGAATGTATTGGCATTTGTTTGGAAATAAAGATGCCTTTGCTTACTGAAGCGATGTTATAAATGGTGATTTAATTTTCATCTGACTAAAAAAAAAAGCCTATTTAAGCCATAATGCACCAAAAGCATATTGCTAATATTCCTTTTTCTTCTAATATTAGAATATGTTCTCTTTCTATTCCACTGAGACTGAGGAACCCTGACAGGTGGCAGAAATATTTTCAAAACTTTTCTCTTTGGTCTCTTATTGCCTTAGAAGGAAAAGCCAGAGGAAGAGTTCGTTCGTTCTTTCTTTCTTTCTTTCTTTCTTTCTTTCTTTCTTTCTTTCTTTCTTTCTTTCTTTTTTCTTTTTTTGGTATGATAATGGGATGGGATTTCTGCCATTTTTATTTTCTTGGTGGAAACATAATGTCAGCTGAGGGTTTGAATCTTTGGGACTTGCCTGTGTCTCAAATAGTCTCAAATACCACTTGTCTCATAACATACCATTTTGCTGATGCATAAAAATTTTCCTGTAATACTATGAGCTGTAAAATGAAATTAACTTTAAAGGAGGTATACTAATAAAAATAGGAAAAGGATCTTTTTACTTAATAAATGGTCTCACCTGTAAGACATACTCATATTACTAATCCAGGCACTTGTTTTTCAACTTACGTCAAATGAATCAAAACAGCCATTCTTTGCGCTCCTTGACTCTCATTACACATTTTGTACCCTTTGGTTTTATTATAGTTATCTACAAAAATAATGTTGAAACTTGGAAAATAAAACAACGACCCTAATGTATGATTAAATAATTGATGCCATTTATTTGATATTTATTGTAATGCGAACAAACGTGATTACTTTTAATAGGTAAGAATGACACAATATACTGCATTGAATCATGTTTTTATAAAGTAGCTAACCTCATTAAGTTGGTGAATTAAATAAGTGCCTTTTCTGAGTCACTCTCTTTCTCTTTCTTTTTGAAATAGGTGGTGTTTGCATTGCTCAATCACAGAAAATCCCGCGTGAACCAAGACCTGGAGAATTTGAAAAAATTATCAAACGCCTGCTAGAAACACCTAATGCTCGGGCGGTGATTATGTTTGCCAATGAAGATGATATCAGGTGCTGATTAATTTTCTTCCTGATGTAGGATCACATTTGCAACACGCATCTTTTTTTTTTTTTAACATAGTTCATGTTCAATGTAAAATCTTGTGAAATTTCACAGGAATTGCAACGTTCTCACGCAATTACAGACTTCCTTCCTTCTGCTGTGGAGACACAGCAGCCTTCTAGTTTCTAAGTCTGAAATGGCTATAGGGCAAGACCTGAGGACTGAAAGAAGTGAGACGAGTAAGGATGATGGGATGATGTGAATGAGGTTAAGGATGAGGCTGATTAACAGGTGCTGGAGTTAAGCTTCCAATACATTTCCTTTAGAAATGATAAGACTCAGGCAGTTAGTGATTGACTCGTTGTTTAACGGTGACTTACTGAGTGTGTATAATTTGATAGAGCTGATCTTGTACCATTTCTAAGTGTAGTGTTTCTTGATAAATATGGCATGTTTTATTTCTTTTTACTCCTTAGGAGGATATTGGAAGCAGCAAAGAAATTAAACCAAAGTGGTCATTTTCTCTGGATTGGCTCAGATAGTTGGGGATCCAAAATAGCACCTGTTTATCAACAGGAGGAGATTGCAGAAGGGGCTGTGACGATTTTGCCCAAAAGAGCATCAATTGATGGTAAGGACAAGCCACAGAAAATTTGTTTCATTTCAATTGAATCAAAACTCAAAGGCAAGACGAGTATTGTTAATTACTCTGGATAGAAGTTTGTTAATTACTCTGGATAGAAGTTTTAATTCTGATGGGAGAATTACCAAGACAGTGACAATTTGACCCAGCATATTTTAATTAGAAAAGATTACCCATTAGATTTTTTCTCTTAAAAAAAGGGAGTTATAGTTGGCCTTAGCTATTTCCATGATGTTGTCCTCTAAGCTTGCATATTTCTATGGGACAGATGGTGGTTACAGCACTGTCATGGGGAGAGTGCTACTTTATAAAAAATGGAGATGTGAGGCAGGGCTGACCCTACAGATAAATTAACACAACAGCAAAGATATGGAGCCTCCCTGAAAGGACGTCTGTCTCCCAGATAGCCTTTCAGATGGTCTTAGCAGTGACTGAAATTCCAACCTTCCCCATTATCTTTTGGAGTAAGGCATAGTTCAGGTGGTCTCCCTTCGATGAGGTGGTCCCCTGAGCAGGCTGACACTTTGGCCCATTACCCATGACCCCATAAGAGTACATCAACATTGATCAGTTTTTTGAATTAGCTGAAAATGGAATATATAGGACAAATACATTTTGAGGCCAGTAGAAGCATAGAAAGCTGGGACATTGATTCCTACTAGGAGACAGAGAGAAGAATGAGAGTAGTGTGAGTTGGTTCTGAAGATCTAGCAGAAGGTTGCTGGTGGCTGCGGTGTAGAGGAGAGGCTGTTGTGAGGATAGTACCAACAACAGGCTCTCTGTTACATGCGTCTGTTGAGCCAGGTGCCTAAATGGTGAAGACTGAGGGTGATTACCCTCAGTCCATTGATTACCCTTGGCTTTTACCATAAGGGAAGAATGATTTCTGGGCTACTGGTTCTCTCCCATTTGTTAATATGTTTTGGGCTTTTTTTTTCCCCCTCATGCAATGATCGCAATATAACATAATATCCATTTAAAAGCTCTGGCAGTATTTGGTTTTGATTTTGAAAGAATATTAAATTCATACCTTTCTTCTCTGAAATAGGGTTTGATCGCTATTTTAGAAGCCGAACTCTTGCCAATAATCGAAGAAATGTGTGGTTTGCAGAATTTTGGGAGGAGAATTTTGGATGCAAGTTAGGATCACATGGAAAGAGGAACAGCCATATAAAGAAATGCACAGGTAACCACTGTAATGTTTTCCTTGGTGTGTTTGCTTTATCATTACCTGAGAAATGACCAAGTTTTTCTATATGGGTAATGATCAGAGTATCTTCTATTTCTTCATGCCTCTTATTAGTTTCTCATCAAGGTTGAGCATACACTGATCATTCAACAAACGTCTGTATACTCATTGGGTCTTACAGTCAACGTGTATTTCTTGACCACATGATGGATCATAATACATTGATATAAGACAGTCTTTTTTTCCCCACTATTTCAACCCATGTTCCCTATAATATAATTGTCCCCCATATCCTGCTTAGCTCTTGCAGCTATAATTTTTTTGATGCTTTACCTTCTATAACATATGCTTAAAAATAATAGTGATGTTAAATGCACATATTTTGAATGTAAGAATGAAACATTTTTTATTTTCAGATAACATGATTATGTATATAGAACCACCTATGGAATTTTAAAAATTACTTAGAATTAAACACTGAATTTAGCAAAACCATAGATACAAGGTCAATATAAAAAACCTTGACTTTTATCCGTGTGTGTGTGTGTGCACATATATATATGTGTGTATGTGTATATATATATATACATACACACACATATGTTCTTTTATAGAATCTAACATGTGAAAAATGAAATTTAAAGAATGCTGTTAATAGCAGGATCAAAAAACACAAAACATCAAGGATACTTTTAACAAAGGTGCATAAATCTTCTTACATTGAATACTACAAAACTTGAATGAGCATTTTATAACCATATATCCCTTCCTCATCTACCCCTCACTCCCATATTTTGATAGCTCCTCCTTTCCCTCTAATCACTTCCTTTGGAAATAGCTGCTCAAGAGAAGATGCAATATGGTCAATGCTAGAGCAGGCATATACACAGGGTAAGGATGACAGTGTGAAAAATGGGTGGCACATTGTGGAGCGGTCTGACTTCAGGCTTCCTGCATGCCAGGCACCCTTCCAGGAACTGGAATGGAGGTGATGTCTGTGCTCATGGGGCTTACACTCCAGTGAGAGGAGACAGACACTAAATAAGGAAACATATAAATGAACAGAGACTTCCAGATGCTGAGGTGTGCTTACAGGAAATACAAGGGAGTGGGTGTGAAAGGCTGTGCAGGTGGTATTGGCTGGGAGGGTGGCAAGTAGGCTGTGCAGTCACAGAATGCTTCTCCAAGCAGGTGACATTGGAGATGAGACCAGAATGGCAAGATGTTGTCAGCCATGTGAAGATATGATGGCAAGATCTTCCAGGATCTAGGGCAAGCCTCCTTTGTTCAAGCCACGGGGGGACAAATCAGGGTGACTGGAGTGAGGGAAGAGGGGGTTAAGTGAGAGGGAGAGTGATGGCCAACGAGGCAAAGAGATAGGCTGGATTCATGTCATGCGAGGTCTTCAAGTTGTTTCCAGGAACTCTAGCGCTGGGGGGTTTGGGCCTTCTCTTACCTGTAGGATAGAATTACTCAAGGCTTTTCATCTAGGGCATTGCTCAGATACCTGTTTCAAGCAGATTCCCTTGGCAGAAGTGTGAGGAGGACTGGAGATCAGGAGAGAGAAAGGAGAAAGTTCAGTCAGGGCCTGTCTGGTAGTCCTAGTGATGGACTGTCATAGCCCAAACAAGAATGTGCTGGTCTGGGCAGAACACAGAGGAAAGAAGTCCTGGGAAGTATTATTGACAGTTTGTGGTGAGTGACAAACCGTGGTGTGGGGGTAAGTGATGGAGGCTCTGAACGTGAAACCTCTACCAGCTAGGTTTAGGAAAAGGGTGATGTAATTAGTCAGCAGAGAAGACAGAATGAATGGTAGATTTGGAGAGGGCAGACTTGAATTTGGTTTTGAGGTGGCCCCATGGAACTGCCCAGCAGGTGGCAGCATCAGGTCTAGGACCCCAGAGAGAATCCAGCACTAAAAATGCAGGCTCTTGAGTGGCAGATGGAGACCTGAAAGTTAAAGACCAGGGTAGAGATGCAATTGCCAAAGGATTTGGAGCAGAGCTGAGGGATGATGACGGAAGATTCTAGGGGAGGAGACAGGAAGGGCCAGTGAGCTTGGTGGAAGGTGCCGTCTCGGAGCCGGAGAAGAGATGGCGTGCATGCAGTGTGGGTGCTGCTGAGAGGCGTGGCTGAGGGATGAGAAGTGTGGTAGACTCGGATTGTGAGGGGCTGAGGTAGAGCCACAGAGAGGAGATGGGGGAAAGAATGCTTTTTACAAAAGTCTGGCAAAGAAAAAAAGTAGATATGGTGAAAAACTTGAAAAAGAAGCAGGATTACAAAATTTTTCTTTAGGATAGAGCACACTTGAGCATGTTTTCAGAGAAATATAGTATTCAGAAGGAGTAGCTAGAGAAAGAGAAATTAGCTGTGGGATAGGCTCTTGATAGAAACTTTAAGGAGAGGCATTAAGAGGGAAGTGTTACTCTAAATAATGTGATTCAGTTAGGGAAAACGACACACACAGAATTGCACATAGGTAGAGGGAGAAAAATCCTATAATTAAAAGCTAGATTTGGACATAAATATTACGGCACTTCAGAAAATATATGACTGTAAGTTCAAGTTGTAAAATTCAAAACTTCATGGAAGAGATGAGTGTTCGATAAGAAAGATTTGAGAAAGAGCGTCCAAGATGAGGGAAAAGGTGGGCCAGTAGGACAAAGGCACAGAGTAGGGCATGGCGTGGAGACGTGGGAAGGACAGGGAAGGGGTCAGTGTATTGGAAAGAAGGGTGCATGTTAAATAAGGAATGATGGGGAATAAAGAATGCCCAGTTTATAGAAGGATTTGAAAGGGGAGTGTACAGAGTAACTTCCGCGCTTTCTTTCAGGTAGATTTTACATTGTGCTTAGTTCTGACTTCTGAGTGTTACTGCTTGATTGTGTACACTTATTCACCGCTCACTGTCATTTAGACCATGTCAATGAAAGTCCACCAGTTAATGAAGTAGCTGAACTCCATTCTCTCTCTATATAAAGTTGGTAGGAAATTAGTTATTAATTAATCATAATTTGTAATAGACTTTTCAGAATCTAAACTCTATTTTCTCTAAACTCCTATTTTCAAAAAAAAAAAAAGTTGCTGTATGTGGATGTCCTTTTAGCATCTGTGGGTAGTCTATACTGATACTTAATTCAGGCATGAATTCTGACCTGGGTTATGGTACAGCCCAGACGTGGTGGCATGTCTGCTTCAGATTCCTTCAATTCATTTGGGTATTGCTAAAATTGTAAAAGTCTGTCCAGTTAGAACTCTTTCTAGCGCAATGAAAATGGTGTTTACTCCAAGAGTTAGGGCAAGTGCACCCTTAGGGAATGGGATTAGTAAATGGATTTTCAGGCAAATTCTGTTGTGAGTGGTACTGAAATAACTTGTTTCTGGGTGGAAAAGAAAAAATGATGCAATGTTCTAACTTAATTTGTGTTTAAAGATATATTTATTTATTTGAGAGAGACAGAAAGAGAGAGAGAACATGTGCTTTTGGGGGGGCAGAAGGAGGGGGCAGAGAGAGAGAGAAGCAGACTCTGATGAGTGCGGAGCCTGCTGGGAGGTGGGAGGTCTCAATCTCACAACCCTGCTATCATGACCGGAGTCAAAAAGTCAAGAGTCGGACACTCAATTGACTGAGCCACCCAGGCGCCCTATAATTTAATTTTTTTTTTGAAACAGTAACACGTGAATATTTCCAGATGTTGAGAGAAGATCTTTGTGCCCCACATTACTGTCAACACTTAGTTTTCATCTCTGTTTTTGGGGAGGAAAGACGATCCATCACGTTTGTGGTCAAATATCCTTAAGAAGGAAAAATCTATGGATAGTCATGAGTAGGGTGTCCAGGATTTGAAAATTATTTTTTTTTCCAGTTTGTCCAATCCCATCCAATTCAGAAATGAATGGATATAGATGTGCATGTTTCGGAATTTGGCCTTACAGAGTTCGTGTTTAACCATCCACAGTGAGTCGAAAATTTAGGGAACTGTATGAAAGAGGGTATCTTCAAGGGCCTTTTTGCTGCATTTAGGGTATCATTTGTGTGTTATGTTCTGAGTAAAATTTTACATCAGGCAATGATAATCTGTGAATGTAATTATTTGCTTCCATTGGGGGTGATACCGGCAATGTATTTACATGGATGAGAGAGTGCTTCCCAGCAGGGGAGGGCTTCTGTCTTATCAATTTTCGGGAGATAGAATGTCTTCAAGCAGTGAGGAGCAACCTCTTCATAAAATTAACTTGGTGCAAACAGTTTTCTGAGATGATTTTCCCCCCTAGAATCTCAGGAAAGCTTTCAAAAAGATGTGATATTACTGTTAACTTTGATATGCTGGCCAAATGCCAAAGTGAAAAAATTCCTACCATCCACTTAGCTATTTATGTAGTTATTATTGCTTCTGAGAGCTGCTGAGTTCTGAAAGCTACTACTGCTTAATCCTACTTAAAATTCCCTTTGTCTTTCTCAAGAAGAAAAAAGGATTCTTTTGTACTTGTTATCAGTAATGATGGGTGTTATTTTATAGACATTGATCTGACCTCTATTTCCTTTATACCCTCCCTCCCTTGTTCCACTCTCAGCCTTCATGCCTCTCCACTCCGCACAACCCAGACACCCACAACCCCCCGAGAACCGTGGGTCTTCATCATCTCTCCCTGTCTTTGCACGTTTTTCACAGACCCATTTCCCCACTCAGGCCTCTGCCTGAGCTCCTCTCCCACTGTTCCCCTTCACTACCTCATTTTGTCTTTTTCCTGTCTTTTTCCTCTGATCAGCCCCTAATCTGCTATTGTTTTGTCAGGCAAGAATTTCATCGGCAGTGGAGAGTTTTTGTTTTGAGGTCTTGCTTGACTTTTCTATGGCTGTCATTCTGATTTCTCATCTTCCACAGTGAGGCCAGATAGTGAACATTGCAAGCCTGGAGTATGTGGGAGGTCGCCCTAGGTCTATGCTCCCCAGAGGTAGGCTCTCTCTCGGCTCACACTGTGTCCTGCCCTTCGTTTCTTCATCGTGAGTCGTGAATAGCTCTCTGTGCCCTTATCAGAACAACATCCCTGACCAACCCAATAAATTCAGTAGGCCCCATAGAGCATCTTAAATCCTCCCTTTGCCTCATTCATCCATTCATTCATCGTGATTCACTTGTTTATTCATTTTGGATGACCTGCTCTGTGCCAGACCCTGCTACAGATACAGAAGAAAAGAACAGACTTCTCTTGCCCTTTTATTGATCACACGCACGTACAGTGGGTTACCTACAGCATTTGAAGTACTTTCCTTGTCTGTTGGGTTTTAATCCTTAGCCAGGAGGTTGGGACGCTGCTGCTTAGCCTGCATATGGCTGACACTGAGATGCTAAATGGTGGTGAGCGTATGCTACTTGAAATGGCCTATTGATTCCTATTTATGATGATAGAAATAGTGGTAATGGAAAAAGCAATGCACAGATATGCTTCTTCCCACAAACACGCAATTCTGTCAGTGAACCACATAGCAGGCTCAATAATTAGCTCCCTGAAAGGCCTGCCAATTTATTATCTAGGCCAGAGTAACTAACTAGGTGACTTTTCAGGTGTAACTACCTCTCCACAGGCCTCTCTCTGCTCTGGGAGGCTATGGGAGGTGGAAGCTTTCACCCATCCACCCAGGACACATGGAGACCATGTGAGTGAGTTGGGTAGTTAACAACAGGGATGGATTTAAACAATTTGATTCGGTGACTCAGGATGAGGGGAAACTAAGATAACTTTCCCTGTGTTAAAATATGTTCTGCTATCCTTATATGCTCCTTGCCCCTTGCCTAGAGTAAAACTCTGGGGGGCAACGTCTTTACATTAGCACCAGGGGGTGGTTGTTAGCCCGTATGCTGCTGTTCTCGGTGAGTAAAATAGCAGCAATCCCAGAATGACTTATTTATGCCACTTCTGAGATTCCATATTGAATTTCAATAGATGGCAAAACAGGCATTGATTTCAGACATACTAGATTTCAGAATTCTAGAGCTTGGATGTGAAATTGAGATCATTCTCTCATTTTCCAGATGAAGAAACAAGAACCCAGAAAGATTAGGTGAATTGTTGAAAACTCACACAATCTCAGAGCTGCAACTAGAATCTTGGTCTGTTTTGTTTAAATTTATCCTTGACTTTTATATCCTCATTTATTTAATTATTTACTTATTTCAGAGTGTTACCACATAGTTGGGAAATACTTTTTTTCTCTTTATAATACTTTATGTACGACAGCAATGCATTATGGAATCAGGTACAAAGTGAAACAGAAGGAACATATTGGGTTATTACCTAATCCTATAAAAAATAGTATTCTAATATTCTTCATATTGATTTTCAATGATATGCATAGTATTTCGAGGGGGTCATGGACAGAATATACTGTTTATCCATTTCCCTGGCCCCTTGCCCTTTATAAAAGTAGACCTAGAACAATATTTAAAAAAAAATAGGAGAGGTAATCAACTCTAAGTTTGTATAAGTCTAAGTCCAGTAGCACACTGAATTATAGCAATTCACTTTGCTAAATTAATTTGCCCATTTATTCATTCCCTTCTAGAAAAAAACTCACTTATTTTAAACCAGTTCAGGAAGCACGGTAATGTATAATAGCACTTCTAGAGCTTTTGTGCGCACGTGAATTACCTGGATCTGGTTAAAATTCATAGGTCTGGGGGGAGGCATTCTGCATTTCGAACCAGTCTCAGGTGATGTGGATGCCAGTGGGCTCTGGGCCACACTTTGAGTAACAGGGGATATTGCAGTTAATTTATAGAGATAGCAACAGCACCTGATGTTCAATTAGCAGAATAAATATTCAACTGTGCTAAAGTTTACTGATAAATCCAAGGTGCTCTACAGAAGATCATTTAAGTAAGACTTTAAATTGCCAAATGCAAAAATCTATAATCAAAAGTCTATGTTGTATATACAATCTTCAGTAAGTATTGAGATCAGTAAAATATAAAGATACAGTAGTGTGTATGCATCTGTGGGGTGTGTGTGTGTGTGTGTGTGTGTGTGGTGTGTCCTCATTAGGAAATTTGGAAGTGGGAAGCTTAATTACTAAATTTAAAGAAATGTACACAAATGCACCTGTATCTTCAAAATCTGCAAAGTAGCTTACAAAGTTTGCCATGTCAGGAACCAAGAATACTCTGAAAACTTAGAAATTATGCCATCAGTCATAAAGGCACATTGAATAAAGGAGTTGGAAAGGTTCATAGAGATCATTTTGCTTAACTTTTTCATTTTACAGAAAAGGATATTGAAGCCCCTGTGGTTTGAGGGAGTTGTTCAAAGCCTTACAGCTAGCTGAAGGTGATGGTAGGACTGAAATCCATTTGATACTTGGTTCTTTCCTCAATCCTCTCCTGCTCAGAAGGTCTTTCCCAACAAGGGCATTCCACTATTTTTTTCCTGGTATAGTATCCTAAATGTTTCCCCAGAGGCCACCAAAGTTTAAGTATCCCCTCTTTGTGACCCTCCTTGACTACGAAGGGGGTCAGATTGATGCTCTTGGTCTGAGAGGCACTAATACTGCTAGAACTGTAGAAGCATAAGAAGTATCTCTGATTAGAGTGAACTTCCAAGGTACATAAACTCTCCATTTTTCAGGAAATAACTTAAAACAGAGAACCACCCATTCTACAGAGCAAAAATGAATTTAGAAGTCTAGGAAACCCTTTCTGCAAAGCATACGGTGGACTCTGACATTAGCTTGATTGGTTGGGAGTCACACAAATCTGGATGGACATGATCTCTGGAATATTACACTGAAGGACTAAGAAATGGAAAAGGAAATATAGACAATCAAGTGACAGTAAAGCACTTTCGAGAACCAATGATTTGAAACGTTACAGAAATACGGGTCAGTGAAGATGAGGGAGGGGGAGAAAAGCACAGAAAACATTAGAAGAAGCTGTCTTTCCCTCAATGATTATTAAACCTCAATTGAGGGACCCGATTCATTAAAACAAAACAAAACAAAGAAAGAAAGAATATACAGATGGCTCAACATTAGGAGAATTTGATATCTCTTCCCCTACTCCCAAAAAGAGTACAAAACAGTTACATACAAGGGGCTAACTACTTGTATCACAAAAAGAATATTTTCTAAGAAGCTTTGTCTTGGGATTCCTTTAAACCCATGGGATTTGAGGGAATCCCATGGCTGCTATGATTTGTTGAAATAAAAGAGATTTACCATAAACTCTTAGGAACACATCCAAACAAGAAGTATGTAGCTGAGTAATGAATTGGACACATTAAGACAAAAGAGACATAAAATGAGGTGTGATCAGAGTTTACTAAGGCTCGTTGAGAAAACTTCCCGGAGAGTCTAATTTTTGGTTACTTATGGCATTTGTTAAAACTGTATCATGCTAAACTTCTCCCTCCCTCTCCTCAAGGAGCTTACGTCTTATTTAAAAAGACAATATAAATATTAAGTGATTGGTTTGTAACTTTTTAGTAGGCAGGGCCTGTATCCTTAGGACTTAGAATATGATCGGCATTAAACGTTTGTTAAATTAGTTAATTGGTCAAAAGTGACGGTCAGCATGCAGACTAGCATATGATATTAATACTGGGGAAGATTAGAGGAGATAGTATGCATAAAGCTCATTGCCTGCTACATAGGGAGCACAGCAGGTACTGTTGCTTACTTATCCAAGAGCAGTTTCCCTTTTTGGTGGACCAGCACCATCCAGTAGATCTTTCCGTGATGAGAACAATTTTCTCTATCTGTGTTGTCCAATGGGGCAGCTACTAGCCACATGTGACTACTGGTCACTTGAAATATGGCTAGTGTAACTAAAAAATGGAATTTTGCATTTTATTTAGTTTTATTTGGTTTATATTTAAATGTAAATAACCACCAGTGGCTAGTCTCTATCACATCAGATAGTAGGGGTCTAGGCTGACAGACCTGTAGAGCAATGATTTTGCTTTAATGCATACTCCATGTAGCCCAATTAATTTGGATTGGTCTAGTCCAGTTAGGGTAACTAGTCCAGTTATGGTAGTCCTACCCCGCTTGTCAATGTTTGGTTGAAAGAGTAACTTGCGATACAGTTCTGGTCAAGGAGATAGAAGGGAAAGTCTTCCAGGACCTTTAAGGAAGTGCAGGGAGGGGAGTCTTGTTGTTCTGGTTATTGTTATGGCTGCAACTGGTGCCTGGGCCTGCAGCAGGGAAATCATGTTGATGATAGCACGATAGAAGAATAGAATGAAACTCAGTCACTGCTGACATCTGTGAACTTCTAAATTAACCAGCCCTGGAATGTCCTTCCATTCTTGTGATATGAGATAATAATAAATCCTCTCAATTTGAAAGCCATTTTGCATTGCATTTCCTATTATTTGCAACTGAAAGCATCCTAACAAATGTATTATCAATAAGTGAAAATGATTTATTTAACATGACATGAATATGCCTCATTTTAAGAAGATATGAAAAAATTAAAATTCTAAAATCAGGAGGTTAATATTTATAATACAAATTGTTTATATTAAATGGATTCACCACAGGTTTCTTAAATACTGACTTCCCAGTCAGTGACTATAAAATGTGATTTGATTTATGAAAATTAAAATGATATACAGCTTTTCAGCAATATTTCACTAACATATTTCTATGAGAATGCTCCTTAATTTATCAAAATAATTCACCTCTGATTTCCTTTAAGCAACATGCCCTTTTGTCTACAAAAATGTTATTTTACAGATGGTGGTGGTGTGCTACTTACCACCCAGACAGACAGTAATTTAGCTAAGCATTTTTCTTTGCAGTGTAAGTGAAAACCTGTTCAAAGTGCTTGCAAGTTTATAAACTAAATCATAAGACTTAAGAGGAAGTGGAAGTTTCTAGTACATTTTATGTGTCTAGTAGAATTCTCAGCTTCATTAGTAGACCTCACACAGTACAACTTTGCTGTGTGATCTTGGACAAGTAATTTAACCTCTAAAAATTATGGCTACATGCTATTTTTTCCTGTCTCTAGATAGGAATTTTTCTGTCCCTGGGGGTTGTTGTTATCAATGGACCTGCCTTTTACAAAGGCCATTTCTGTTGCTCTAGCTGTCTCTTATGTTACCAAAATGCTCTATAGCTAAGACATTGAGCTTACATGTAGAACTTGTATTGTTTTTAGAAAATTCTTTTCTTTATGCACCTCTCCGCTATGACCCAATGGTGAGCTGACTTGACTATTTGCTGGGAAGGGAGACAGTATTCTAATCAACAGTGATATCATTTTTACGCCGGTATTACTTTCCATTAAATCATTGACCCGTACAGAACCTTTTAGCTATGGGTTCATTTGCTTACATCACTGTGATCTATGCTTAGAATTGAATGTTTTCATTTAGGAAAATGATTAATATCTTTCATTAAAGACATTAAAATGCTGGTTTGAACTTCCCTTTCGTTTAGCATTCATGAAACACCACAGCTTTCCCTAGCCTTGCAGTGGGAGGTGAGAATATCCTCTACATCTTCTCTTAACCGGATCTTTTTCAGAAGGAATATAGGCAGTGTTAGCTAAGCAGTTCGATGGGAGCAATATTCAGTTCTTTGCTGAGAGAGATCCAGGATTCCAAATACGCCAATTCAGCAGACCACAGTGAGATTATCTAAAACTGAAGAAAGGCTCAGGAATCCATCAGAATACATGATAATTTAAATAGAACTCAAATCCCACTAGCCAACAGAGGATCAGGGGACATTAGAGAAGGAAGGAAACTTAGAGGTCATCATATCCAACGTTTTGCTGAGCTTTACCTCTCCGACTGATGTAAAATGAGGACAGGGAGTGCCCAGAAACACTTCACTTTTACTGATTCAGTAGAACTCATGAAGGCTTTTATTGGTGCAAAATGAGGCTTTCTCAATGACTCTAAATAGGCTTATTAGCAGCACATAGAAGGATTTCCATCGTGATCTTCTCTTTGTCCCCAGTCAGAGCGAGGATGTAGGTCTGAAGCAGGCTGATAGCTGTGAAAGTGAAAGGTACCAGGGGACCTGAGTGCAGAGGATGGGCTGGTCGCCAGCTTTGGGTTCAGCACCCAGAGGAGTGTCATTTGTCTGAGCTATTTTTATGAGACAAAAGCCCTCCTTTGTGGATTTGTACCCAATGAAAGGGAGCAGTGGTGTAGCTGATTTGCAGTAGCAGAAAAACAAATAATTCATATTAGTTTAGGATGCCCACCTACACCTTCTTTTTCAGGAGCATTAGTTTATGTTTCAATACGTGGCCAACATTCTGGGAATTCTGGCTAGATGCTTCCCAGAGGATTTTTATTAATTGGTATGAAGGTTTAATTCAGTACAGTCCAGAAAACTGTTTAGCTTTTTCTCCCCTGCCTACTGACAGAAAATGTCCCTGCTACTGATTTTTTTGTGGGCTCAGTCTACATCATCCATAAGACGGACACAAAACCAACTGCAGACTGCTGTGCGGGCTGCATGACTCACATTCTTCCCCAAAGGGCCTCGGCTTTGATTAAATGTTTAAATGACCTTTTAGGACAGATGACTATGGGGATGGGCAAACAATTTGTTCTTCCAGCTCTTAATAACTTTGGTGTGTATTTGGGGCAAGTGTCGACAGAGTTGGGCAAAGTGTGGACAAGAATCTCAGGTATCATTAGAGATGTGGAGCACGAGGATGATAACCCTTTGATATAAATAATCAGTGACTACAATTTGCCAAAAGAGGGGCAAACTCAACACAGTTCCTTGTGGTCAGCCCCTCCTCTCCCTCTCAAAGACAGGCAAAAATAGTGTGTTCTGTCACTGGTGACTTTCTAACCACACAAGAGCTCCAGTGTTCCTCAAGGACCACAGTCCTGTGCCCAGGGTACCGGCCCTTGATGATTCTCGGGGCAGCTCAGTACTATCTTTCACATGGCAAGGATGATTCAAGACTAGGTTTACCTCAAGGAAATCTCCAGGCAAACACTGTATGCATTTGGAAACTACACGTAATCTCATTATTCAGTCTGTCTGTATGGAATATTATAAATTGGCTACAGCCTTTGCTTCCTAAGTCTTAGGTATCTATCTCCAGTTGACTTTTTTTTTTCTTGAAAAAGCAGTTTTTCTTGGTTTGATTTTCAGGTATATCCCTTCCTCATTTCAGGGTCCAGATTGAAAGCTTCCTTTTCAAGAAACGCAGATGGACCACATCTTATTCCACCAGGTTCTTAGCATCCAAATCTCTTGAGTGAGTTCTTCTCTGTCCCTCCAAAATAGAGCCTACCCTTCTTTTGACCCTTTTCTCTGCTGCTCTGTGACACTCATTGATTTCCATGCAGAATAAACACAAGGCAAACACCAATGTTTAACTTCACATTTTATATATTTTATTACCTGGGAAGCTGGCTATATATGAACTATAGTAACTTAAGGATGGGGGTATTACTCAAGAAAGTCTCTATACATATATATTTTGGATAACAAAATTTTGACTCAATAAGGTAAAGAAGTTTTTTTTTTTTAGAAAAATATGTATTCAGTGGCTTTTCATTTATGTTACTGTGCTTTTAATCTGTAGGCATTAATGAATTCATGTTGCCTTCTCAGAAATTAATAAAATCTGTTTATACTATAGAGGTAGTATAAACAGAGGTATAAAATGGAATAAGGGATATAAAATATATCTGGAATTTTGCTGCTCTGTTTTCTTCATTTGTTGGTTTAAGTACTTAACTGGTTGATCTCAAGATGGGTCAATGGGTATGACAAGGGTATATGTAATTCTTGTCAATAATGTGGGGAAGTTGGGGCACCTGGGTGGCTCAGTTGTTAAGCATCTGCCTTCGGCTCAGGTCATGATCCCAGGGGCCTGGATTAAGCCCTGCATCAGGCTCCTTGCTCAGCGGGAAGCCTGCTTCTCCCTTTCACACTCCCCCTGCTTGTGTTCCCTCTCTTCACTGTGTCTCTCCCTGTCAAATAAATAAAACCTTTAAAAAAAAATGTGGGGAAGCTCAGATTTAACTTTGCAGGTTATATTAATATGCAGAATGACACTATCATCAATGTCTCTGTGTTATAACACCTGCTGTGGCTTCATGATAGAGACCTTATTTTGGAATTAGCCAATTTAACTAAAGCAGAACATCATTGTACCTGCACAGTGTTACCTGGGTTAATTGTGGTTATAAAGAGTAGGGTGAAAATTGTACCATTATAATCACCCCCACGCTATTTATAAGGCACCTTGGAAGAAGTGATATTGAGCCAAGTGCCACGAAGGATAAGAAAATGCAATCCCCTGCCCTTCAGAAGCTTACATTTCCAAGGGAAAAAAAAAAACAAACTTGCATTTGGAGTCAAATAAGAACCTTTGTTATTATACAAATTGGGCTTCCTCATTTTATTTCAGAAAAGTTATATTTGAAGGTAGAAGATAGCTAGAAATGCCCACCCACCCCTATACCACTCCTGCTCCCTGAGGGTTTAAAACCATTCTTGAATTAGTGAATGTATTCATAAGTTAAAAATTAAATCAGATTTGTTTATGAAATCATCTAAACCCAATTTCTCTATTAAGGGCTAAGTTCATTCTCTCTTTCCTATGCTTAAATATCCCATGATTTTCTGCTATAGAAAACAACAGACTCCTCTGGGCTCTTTTTTCTGCTATGTCCCAGGTCTGTCAAAGACATTTATGTGCTGATTAAGGCAATATGGCTAGGCTACTCCACTGGCTATCCTAAGGGTACAGAGGACAGGAAGGAGCCGGTGGGATTGGGGGGTAATCTTAGATTGATTTTGTACTTCTCTCCATGTTGATGGTTGCCTCTTGTTAGGAACTTCTATTTTTAGAAGTTAGGACTTAGTTTGTGGTTGGATGTTGTGTGTGTGCCTCAACTCTAGAAAATTCTGAGTTTATCCAGTTCTTCACTAGGCTTTTAAACTACCTAGCATGTCACTTAGGAATATGCTGGGAGGGGGGTGATGCGTCCCATGGGGCCCCTGCAAAGCCAATGATGGTACAATAACCATCACTAATGGATAAGGACCAAAGCTGAGCTGCTAAGTTTGAAGAAGATGTTGGATAATGTGGGGTTTGTGCTGAAGTGTTGGTTCATCTCTCATGACCTGTTGAGCTCACTCTCAGGAAGGCCAGTGAAAAAGCAAGAGTTAGCTTTGGACATGGAGGTATATAGTCAGTGGCTGCCCATAGGACAGGACTTTGGGGTGTTCAGAAGGACATTCTGTTCTTGGAAATACTTTTCTCACCTGTTTGTTGATGAGTGGGATCCCAGGAATAGGACACAAAACCCTCAACTTGTCTTACGTGTCAGATCTCCTTGGTCTGTGTCTATAGAGAACTGAGCTCACTTTTACATAATTACTCAATTATACCTTATTTATGAGATTGTTTGTTTGTTTGATGGATTCCCTATTAAGTTGTAAGCTCCATGAGGATAAGGAACATGTCTTCGTCACTTACCTTCATGTCTACTGTGCCTGCCACTTAGAAGACACTAGATAAATATTTGTTGAATGAATAACAGCCTAAAAATACTTCTATAGTAGGTAATGCATTCATTAAGTTTACACTAAAATGAAAGACAGTTCTCCCCAATGGAACATGATCTCCCTTTTTTTCTCCTAAGTCATTTGTAGTTGTTACATGGACTTAAAGTGGCGAGATTGGGCTATGACTCAATATGTGCGCCTAAACTCTTCAACAAATAATGTGCTTCATTTTCCTTTATTTAAAGTGAGAGAACAAGGATGAAGAAAGAGAAAGAAAAAAGTGAAAAGTTTATTTAGCTACTGATATCCAGGTGTTGGTTGAAAAAGTATTTAGTTGCTTGCATTCTATTTATTCATGAAATTCTTATGTAAATATTTCTCTTTGACTAAGGTTTATGCAATTAATCTGACTGTTCATTTTTTTTCTTCAATTTTCTTTATTTAATCCACTGATTTAATATCACTGGTGAGTGGCATTCAGTGTTTGGTTGTGCTCTTTTAAAGAAGACTCCCAAATGGCTTAACTTTTTTTGAAGATTTTATGTATTTATTTGAGAGAGAGAGACAGTGCTAGCAAGAGTGGGGGCGGGCAGAGGGAGAGGGAGAAGCAGACTCCCCACTGAGCAGGGAGCCTGACCCAGGGCTCAACTGCAGGACCCCAGGGATCATGACGTGAGTGAATGCTAACCCAACTGAGCCACCCAGGTGTCCCGACTCAGTCAATTTGAATCCAGTTTTTGTATGTGTGTGTTTTGTTCTTTTTTTTTTTTAATTTTATTTTTTATTTTATTTTTTTAATTAATTTTATTTTATTATATTATGTTAATCACCATACAGTACATCCCCTGATTCTGATGTAAAGTTTGATGCTTCATTAGTATGTAAATGATTTCTATCATATTGTTAACTAGCGCTCATGAGGATGACAATTTTTAAGTTCTAGGGAGCTAAAAGTAAAAATCACAGCTTATTTTCTTGCTGTGTAGGATCTTATGCAGATATAGTTGAGTACTATTTTTCATCCTTGATCCTTTCTTACTGAACTATCTGTATTGTCTCTAGTCTGATTTTTATGTTTTCATTAGATGTATATTTTTTCGTACAACTTTTTTTTTTTAGAAAATATGGTTGAAAATGTCTATTATCTTTCTCGCTTTCTATTGATTATCTCTCTATAGATCTTCTATCTATCTATCTATCTATCTATCTATCTATCTATCTCTAAACCAAGTTTTTAGATACGTATCCAACAAACAGGTGTGGAATACATCAACAGTATAATTTCAGACATGAGCTATTTTTGGTTAAAGGATTTCTTTTGTTTCTGTGACTTGGCTTCTTCAACCTGGCATGATTCTGGCTGAGTCCTTCTTTTATCTGGTGTTAGAGTTTCTGTCTGCTCGTTTGCCTGCTGCAAGATCCACCTGAAATGGAGCCTCATCAGAATATAGGTCTGCAATTATCCTTCTTGGTATATAAAACAACTTTTTACATAGAGATGGAAGAAATATTAGAGATTATTTATCACCAGATAAATAAATCACCAAATAATTTTTTTATACAGATTAGGAAACTGGAATCAATCAAAATAAGTAACTTGTCTCAGGGCCAGAGAAAGGAACCAGGACCAGAAATCCCATTTATCTCCTTATGTTACTGTGAATTGCAGCTAATGTGATCTACTAGCTTGAATGATTTAGGCACAGCATTCTATTTGTCTTTCTGGCATCAAAATAAAAGGCAGCTCGGTTGGTTTTATTTTCTTCTACCCATTGCACAGTTGAAGTGAAGCTCAATATTCTATTGTAAATTCAGAATATTGATCTCGTTTAGGATAATCAAGTCTAAGAAGATGAAGGGGACTATGAACCATGTATCTAATCCAAACACCTAAATTAGCTGTGTAATTATTTGTCTGCAAAGCTTCTTGAGTTCTGTTGTGGTGTTTTGGATTCAGGCCAATCAGAAATGACCCTTGAGTCCCGATTCTATCTAGTCAGTCCCTCCTTGACCAAGGAGAACATTTGGGCATGAACTATAGTTTTTATTGTCCTGTGACTGATTCCCATTTGAAATAGCTACCTGAGGCCTCAGGTCTATTTGGATCTAATTATCCTATGGACATTGGCTTTAGTGTTCTCCTTGACTTTTGAAGACTGCCCCAGAGCACAGGGAAACTACAGTTGCCATTGAGGTTGGATAGTGTCTCAGTAATGAGGATTCTATTTTTTATTTTTAGGGATAGATGCTTTTTCTCTGTGGGATGCCAGAGTAGGAAATTTTTATGGTCCCAAATGTACCCACCACATTCAAACATCAGGAAGGTCTCTTATTACAGAAATTCTCCTGAAAATTGGACTCAGGAGGATCAAACTGTTCCCAGTACAGACACTTGACCTTCTAAGAATAAAGCCTTTTCTTTCCTTCCTTTCTTCCTTCCTTCCCTCCCTCTCTCTCTCCCTCTCTTTATTTCTCTACTTATTTATTGTTTATTTGTTTATACGTCTCATAATAGAAATCAGTATAGAATCTCATCCCTTTCCAGTGAACATGACATACAATCTTTATAAATGTTCTCCTCTCAGCTTTTCAGTTCCTTTTTCTAGTAGAGTAAAATTGACCACAAATTTTTATAGGCTTTCCCTAGTATTCTTGTTTCTTATTATTGAAAATATTCAAATGTCAAGAATTTGTAACAAGAAGAAGCTCAAAAAGCAGAATGCCCTCTTCTAACATGCTTAGTGATACAGAAAGGACAGCCAGAATACTTTTTCACATTTTCTTTTGCCTTTTTTTTTTTTTTTAAATCAAGGAGGTCGAATTTAGAGACATGAAGCAAAATAAGCAAAAACCTGGAGCTATAAATTTCTGGGTTAATCCAAATACATAAAGCATTAAAAATGCCAGATACCAAAGCTAGATGAAAACTGACAGGGAAGAAAAAAAATCTGTGTCTACTTAGAGCCCCAAACCAAAAGCAAAATTAAAATTTGTGCTGACCCTTCTCCCTTGGGGCTGCAGATGTCACTGCTGTCCAGGGCACCGTCTGTTACTGAGTGGAGGAAGAGAAATGGCATCCAAATCACTAGTGTAAAATAAAATAGTCTGCCTGCCAAGTTCTAAAGATGTCCTGCCATATTTTTTAAGGCAAGGGGATGTGGGGTGGAGGTGAGCTACAAAGGTGACCACTAACATGCATTGATTCTTATCTTTGATGGTTCATTCTTTTATTATAAGAGGTTTTATGAGTCAGTTTTATTATACTGACTAATTTTCATTTAGTAACAGTAGTTACCATTTATTTATTGCTTATTGTGCCAGATATTTTATATACATTTTTATTTTAATATTCAAAATTATTCTATAAACAGAGATTATTCTTATATTAAAGATAAGGAAGCTGAGCCTCTAAGTAAATGAACTTGCTCAAAGCAACACATAGCTGCAAATTCAGTGAGGTTTGCAGCTGTTCTTTCGCTCTGAATGCCACTGATCTCAGAAATTACCACCCTCCAGAAGGCTGCAGCTTAGCTGGGGACCATGCAAATTCTCCACTTGCCATGCTCCCACCCATTCTCCACCTTTCTGTGCCTTCCCTGTGTCCTGGGAAGCTGACCTTTGAAGACTGCGTGACCAGAACTCTCTTCCCTTTATCTTCATCTTGGGCTTGGCCAATGGAAGGCACTAGAAGGATATCAGAGGGTGAGAGGTGATTGAGGTGGCATGTTTCCTCTCTACGTCCTGCTTTGACCCCGTGCCATGGCTGTGGTGGTGTCCTTTCAGGCTGTCATTCCCTCCAGGCGGCCCTCTTCTGTGCCTCCTGCTTTAACTGGCCTCCTGGGGAAATGCTACACCCTTTCCTCGTCTCTCATCCCTATCAGTAGTATTGTCTTCTCACTGTCGCTAGTCTCTGGATGCTTCACCCATCTTGTTTCTTCCTTAACTCTGTCTACAATTTGGTAAATAACTCCTTCATTAAAATCTCTTCATTTGAACCATCTGGGATGAGTTCTGTTTCCTTCTGGGACCCTGACTAATAGAGAGACTGATAGTATACCCAGATGAAAATATGTCAAAGATAATTTGCAAAGCAAGTTTAGAAGCTCTAAATTAAGATCGCCAGCATGCCAAAAGGCACAGATAAGAAAGCTGATTATTATTATTTTTTTAACTAATGTAGTATCTGCCTGAAGGAAACATGAGAGGCTAGGATGGTGAGAGGGAAAATACTTTAAGAGTCTGTTATATACCAAGCATTAGAGAATTGTGATAGGTTTTGAACTTGTGATAAAAGCTGTCTTTGGGGAAGATTTTTCTAGCAGCCATTTGCAGGAAGAGTAAAAGTGGGAAGAAAAGTTGATGGCAGGGAGAAGAGGTACAAAGCTTTTAAAATAAGCCAGTGGTAAAGTGACTGGAGATAGGTTTGGATTGTGGCTGCAGGTATGGGAAACAAGAAATAAAATATAGCAAATGAAGTATCACTGCTACCTGAGTTTGCATTTTGGCCCATGTGAGGCATTTGCTTAAGTCGGTGTAAGCTGGTCACATGTGGAGGGCGCATCTGCCTTGATGTAACATTACATCAAATAGCAGAAGTTAAATTTGGAATTAAGCAATATTTGGTTGTAGTGAGCATCATTCCTCCTTCTATTTCTTGGACTTTATGTGGAAGCACTTCAAGTCCTAAGAGGCTAATTTCAGTTCAATCTATGTATTTAACAATATTTTAGATACCTAATTTTCTGTTTCCAGATGATCAGACTTCTCAACTTGAAATCTAAGGGCATTATAGGCTTCAAGCAAATTGCTTATGCATTAAGACTATTGAACTTAGGAAGAGTAATCCTATAAAAGCCTCATCATTGCTGAAATGTTTTCCTAATTGTGTGTTCTTTCTGAATGTTTATTTGAAAATGTTCTCTTTTGGTGGGGAGGTAAATGAGCTGATGTGTATCAAGCTCTAGCCACTTTTTATTTATTTATTTATTTTTTCATTCATTCATTCCTTCATTCATTCATCTAATAAAAATTTTAGTGAATAGATATCAGGCACATTTATATTTTACCCAAGTGGCTTTTAATTTATTATTCATCCATTCAATCATTGGTCACTTACACTGAAGAGTTTATAGACTTGGAATTAGGCAGGCCTGGGTTCAAACTGACCTTGCCACTTTCTGGCAGGGTTGTCTGGGGAAATTATTTTTTAAACTCCTTTTTGGGTTATATAAGATAATTTTTGTAAAGAATCTTCTTCATGACAGGAAAAAGGCACTCAAAATAGGTGAGTTTAATCCTTCTATATCTTATTCCCAGCTAACTTTATATATACGCACAAATACATAAGGCTCGCAGATGGATAAATTAATAAATAAATGGAAGTATGATATCCACTCTTAAGGGTAATTGCAGATACAAGACAAAATTCAAAACTGTTTAAGTATATGAGAAAATTAATATAATAAAAAAGATAATACAGTATAACTTTGTCTTCTGTTATTTAACTGGTATAAAATTAATTTCTTGAATCTTGTATTTTGTCAACAAATATGATAATGTATGTTGTGATATATTGCTTTGCCTTGAGAATGAAAAAATAATTATAGCCATAAAACATTTAAGAAAATTCTGGAAAGTAAGAGTAATAGAATTAATTTTTTCAAACATTTCCCAAATGTGTTTTAAATGGCTCTCCTGAAGGAGAGAGAGAAGGGGGAAAAAAGAACTTACAGATATAATTACAGATAAGACCCATGCATATTATTAGAAGACTTAAAAATAATCATGCATATTCATAGCTAAATTGCTAATTAACATTCCCAGAATTTTTGTTTAATACAAGGAAGTTATTTTAATGGGGTTAGGGCAAAAACAAAATGGTAAAGATCTAAATATGTGACTATTTAACTAACACTGAAAACCTGACTACACTGCCTCTCCCCTTCCCATAAATGTAAACAGTTAAGCTTCATTATCATGTTTTTTATTGAATAAAAAAGGGCAAATAGAAAATAGTGTATTGAGATATGGCACTTTGAGCCTTCGGTGTATTGTTGAGTTTTGAGCCCTCAGGGGGTTTGAAAGAAAGGCTGATAGAACTTGGAGGCTGAAGACCTGGGCTGAAGTTCTGTCCCTGTCACTAAATAACAATGCAACTTCAGGAGGCTTCTGAACTCTCAGCCTCTGTGAAAAGGAGATAATGTTTCCAGATGGTATCCTCAGAGCTATTGGGGGAAGTCATATGGAAATGAATTATGGCTGTCAACAAGTTTTATGAACTATAAATTACCTTATACATTTGAGGCATTTATTCATTTGTTCACTCATTCACCAACGGAGCTGTGCTTAGCATTAGGTATATGGAGTGGGGATTGATATGGTAAATGAGATAGAGGAAGCAGTGTGTCCCCATGATTAAAGGGTATGGACTTTGAAGTTAGACTGACCTGGAATGATTCAGGGCTCACCACTCTGTGACCCTGGACAATCACCTCCCATCTCACACTTTCATTTGGCCAATCACTTCATCATCTTACATCCATTTCCTTAACATCAATATGGTAAAACACCATATATTTCACAGGGGAGTTGTAAGGATCTGAGAAATATCAAGCACTTAGCTTAGCACATGGAAAGCACTCAGTGACAATTGGCAAATATCAACTCTTCAGATGCTTTCATCTTTAATCAGGGAGAGCAGAAGTTCACACCCATAATGACAGAGCAAAGCAACATGGGTAAAAGTGACACAAAGAACTTTGGGAGTTCGTAGTGAAACTGTAAACACTTTCAGCTGGAGTGATTGGTAAAGATTTTGGAGATAGGCAATTATTTAGGTGTATCTTAAAGAAGGGATATATTTCAATAGGAAGAGAGACGGTTGGTGGACAGCATTCCAGATAAAGGGAGTGGAATGGACTAAAACTTAGAGATGAGAAAGACAAGTAGTGCAGCTGTCTAGATTAGCACTGCCCAACAGAACTTTTTGTTATGATGGAAATATTCTAAAAATGTGTTGTACACTATGGTAGCCACTAGCTACATGTGGCTATTGAGCACTTGACATGTGGATCATGTGACAGAGGAATTGAATTTTTAATTTCTTTTAATTTTTATTAATTTAAAAGCCACATGTGACTAGTACTGGTCTAGACCATAGGATACATGGAGAGGAGTGTTGTATGGTAAGACCCAAACAGCTTGAAAATTTTGGAAGAACTGCCAGACGAACAAGTTTAGATTCCAAAATGGAATCAAACATATCTAGAAGCAGGAAAAGTGGGAAAAACAAAATTAACAAAGGAGACCCAAAAGTAGCAGAGTGGGAAAACCAGGAAGCCAACAAAGAATGAGTGTTGAAGAAAGGCTTGCCTTGCACTGTTAGTCCAGAAGCCAACAGGTACTGCTAAATTTTGTTAGATTTGGCAATTTAGAGATTATTAGTGACCTTCAAAAGAAAAGTTTCCATGAAGTGGTGGAGGTGAAAAGATTAGTGCCAGGATTAAGGAGTGAGGTATATTGACTAGGTGGCAATATGGAGCAAAGTCTTTTCTTTGACAAGTTTGTGAGTTAAAGAGTAAAATATTGCACTCTAAGTTAGTTTCAGGAAGTACTGTATTATCATCAAGTAAGTGGAGTTCATGCAGGCAAACTAGGTAGCTTCAATGCCAGGTGTGAAATTACAGTGGTTTAGATAAAATTTTAAAGCAATTCTACAAATAACTACTCTGAGTCATGACATTTTTAGGCCACATCCAAAACACTGGCTGAAAGAATACAAACAATGTTGAAATCATAACCAAGCCCCTTGCTGAGTTTATATTCTGAACTAAGGGTAGATTATTCTCATGCCCTTATTGTTGTATGATGAAAAAATTTCTTTCTTTCTTTCTTTTTTTTTAATTTGCACAACACAGTTAAGTACTAGGTAAATGGGGAAGAGTGTCCCCATGGATATTTCAAAGAGAGGAAACTTAAGGACAGAGCTATTTTGTGAAAACACAGATGTTCTTAATTCTCATGATTAAATGACTATAGTGATTCTCCCATTTCCTCCTTCATCCTCATGAAAATCACTTAAAATAATTTATAAACATTCAAAATCTTTTGTCCCATTCCTCATTGGTCGATATGAATCTCTAAGGGATTAATTTAGGGATCTGCATTTTTAATTAGGACCCAAATAATTCTTCAGATCAGGCACTGTGGGGAAATACTAGTCTATTTCATTTATTCACCATTTTAACAAACATCCATTGGGTATTTTCCATGTGCCAGGCACTCAGCTAGATAACGACATAAAGATGAGTAAGACAGTCTCTGCCCTCAGGAAATTGTCCTATTGGGGAGATAGTAAATGCTGCTGAAGACGAAGTGGTTTGGAGATGATGCAAAGGGAGCACAGGAGAGAAGCAGCTGAACCTGGGGAAGGTCATGGAAAGCTTTACTTGGGGGAGATAAAGAATGAGTAGGGTGTCAAAGGAGAAGTCATCCAAATGTAGAAGGAAAGAGAAGCATTCTGTTCAGGGGAAACGTCACATGAGGAGGAAAGTGAGAGTCTGTTGGGTCTGGGAATAGCACTCAAGTCACATGGCTGGAAAACAGGCTTCCCATGAGAGACTGGCCAGTTCTGGCTAGAGATGGAGGCAGTTTCTAGTTATTCTCAAGGTGATGAAAAGTCATTAAAGTGTAATGTGGGGTTGATGAGATTGGAGATAGGGAGATCCATTAAAAGCTTAATACAATAATCAAGGTGAGAGGTGACATCTGACCTAGGGCAATATCCACGAAGGACGAATGGAGAGGACATTTTTGAGAACTAGTTGGTGATTTATTATGCATGATATAACCAGACAATAGCTTACCTAATTCTTTATTAATGTTGTCTTATTGAGATGAATTGAATTACTGAACAATTGATTGTGTAGATAGCCCACATGATGCATTTTGGCCATGATGAGGAACATAAAATTGCTTGTTCATAGCTGTAGTCACTGCTTAAATTGGACTGCTCTTGGACAAGGTTTTCAATATTGGGACCACACCAACCTGAAGGAGGTTTAGAGGTTTACACAGCTGCCTCTGTGGATATCTCAAATTCTTTGATTTTATGTAGGTGAGGAAGTTCATATTGCTTACGACCTATTTAAATTCTTCCTAGTATTCTTACTCTTTAATACATTATTCTGTTTGTTTTTCCCTACTTATGGTTATAATACTATTCCATTTTATTTTATTTTTTAAAGATTATTTATCAATTTATTTATTTACTTATTTATTTAACAGAGAGAGAGAGCACAAGCAGGGGGTATGGCAGATAGAGGGAGAAGCAGGCTCCCAGCTGAGCAGAGAGCCTGACATGGGGCTCTATCGCAGGACCCTGGGATCATGTCCTGAGCTGAAGGCAGATGCTTAACCGACTGAGCCACCGAGGTGCCCCAATACAATTCCATTTTAAAACTTACTTTAGATCTCTTCTTAGCCCATCCCGTTTAAATTAATATATAGAACATGCAGGTTTCCAAAATATAAGTGAAATAAACGAAATATTTTTGAGATTTTTTTGACACCCACTAAACTATTTTAATATATCTTGAGTTATCATGAAACAAAATTTGAAAGTTGCTGATTTATAGTGCTAATATCTGTGGTAATTCAGGAAAAGAGTCTCTGGACACGCAATACACAGTTCAATCGAATCCAAATACATGGCATCTGATTACTAATAGAATACAAAGCATAATAAAATGCGTGGTTACCGTATGATTTGTAGATATATCCTACAAGTTGAAATTCAGGATTCAAAGCAATTGTGCAAAAATACGTGGTTGTCAACACATTTTAATACGTTAATTCTATTGTGGAAAACCCTATGACATGAAGTGTTTAACAGTTAAAATGGTCAAATGTATTTCTGTGTTTATACCGTTTGCATTCACAGGAGGAAAGTGAGTGACACAGAAAGAGCATTGCTCTAAAGAAGCTGACTAAAACCAGGGAATTGAGAGCAAAAAAGGCATGTGTTGGGATTCTGATGCTGTCAGTCCATAAACCTAGATGAATGGTTCTACCACCCTCAGCTTCACTTTCCTCATTTGTAGGACAATGCTTACCTTACAAGATTGTTTTGAGGATTAAATAAGATAATACGAGTAAAACACTCCCTATGATGGCTGGCTTATAGTATGCTTAGTATAAAAATAACAGCAATTACACAAAAAATCAGGATTCAAGATTCTAGTTGCAGCTCAGCCACAGCTCAGGATGATCTTGGACAAGTCACTTTTTCTCTCAGGGTCTGAGTCTCTTCAGCTGTGAAATGAAGCAGGTGAATTGGGTGACTTCTGAATTTGATGATCAGGGTTAGGATTCGATGAGTAATATAAGTCACAGCTGAATTTTCGTCAGAAAATGTATCATTCAGAAAGTTTTATTTTACCCTGAGTCATGCACTCCTGTATGAGCACTGAAATATATTTAATCTAAACAGGCTTAGAAGCTTCAAGAATGCTGACATGTAGATTTTCAAAGCATGCTAGGTATCCAGATGAATTCCATGTGGAAGTCAGAGATGAAATTCAGGGAAGAGGTCAGATCTTAAAACACATGAGAATTTAAGAATGCAAATGATATTTAAGGAATGAAAGTGTCTGACACTTCCTTGGAAACAAAGTATGCAGGCGAATTTTATACTTATATTTATTTATTTTCTAGTAATCCTAATAGGGAGAACCCATTAAATAATCAATGCTGGAATAGGACTATTTATTAATTGCAAAATTTTTTACAAAATATTGACTTAGAGGAAATGTATAGTTTTGAAAAGTCTTTGAGTTTCCGCACATTTGTCATGATAGTTAGCAAATGTTTGACATATTTGGAATAGGTGAACCCAATTATTTTTTGAGAGCCTGGAAGAATTTTGCATCTCAGTCAGAGAGGTTGCTATGTTGAGAGCCTGGACATATAGATGACTGCTTAAGACAAAACACAGCTCTGGAAAAGGTGAGGTCAGGAACTGACATATTCACGTTTGGCTTATTCACCCTTAGTTACATCTAGTTAGTGTGAATTAATGATAGTTCTCTGCTTATCCTCCTGCATATGTGTCTTAGAGAGGCTGAAGTGTACATTACCGTGGTTGGGCATTGGACTCCGACTCTAGACCTCCTACATTCAAGTCCTCGCTCTGCAACTTTGAAAAAGTGATTTCTCTCTTTGAATGTTTCCCCAGATGGGAAATGGAGGTAATAATAGTATTTGTGAGTAGTAAATAACATATACAAAACACTTTGGCTGATAACTAATAATGCAGTTTATAAGCATCAGCTGATTTTTCTACTCAGTTATTATAGTAAGTTTTGCTCTTATTAAGCTAAAATTTAAAAGAAGCTTCTCTGTCTTAAAGGAAGCTAATATGCTCAGTAGATTTGCTTGTGTATGGGATAAAAAGTACAGTAAATGGGGTTGTTTTGAATTGAGTTGTCATTTTCATCAAAAAGCCAAAATAAGTGCATTGTACAGATATGATTTAGGTTGAGAAGTGCTCCTCAGTGAAACTTACCGAAGATGAGACAATAGTAATACAAGTCAGAAGAGGAAAAATACATCTCTAAACCTGTGTGTGTGTGTGTGCATGTGTGCATGCATGTTCGTGTGTGTGTTTTAAATTGTAGTAGAGAGTCTAAATATAGAACATAATACTAGGGACTTGGTAATTACTTGGTAGATTCTTTTTATTAATGTAAAAGTTTTTTACAATCTGAGGACTTCGTAATTGTGTTAAAAAAAGAATTTTGCAAAAGTTATCTTAGTTTTCTCTCTCTGAAAACCCTGACATGTGCCAGATGGATATAGATTTTCTTTTTAAAAATTAAAGAGGGGCTCAAATGAGTTTAGTTATTTTCTTCGATGATGAAATGCTCCCCGGAGGTGGACCAAGGGGAGTTATAAATCTTTGATGCAGCCGTGTAATATATGCAGGACACAGCTGAGAATACCTAGTTTTGAGGTTTCAATGGCAGAAAACCAACAGCAGGGAATCTGGATGTTCTAGTACGGGTCTGACCTTAAATGTTTTATCCACTGAGAAGAAGAATGCACAGTTTCGAAAATGTTAACATGGTCCCAAAAGATGGTGAGGGTCTTTCTTTTTCTTTTCATACAACTTTAATAACACTGTATTAAACAGGTTAAAGTACTACTATCACCTTGATTTTAAAACAGAGGGTCCTTGGGCGCCTGGGTGGCTTAGTCGGTTAAGTATCTGCCTTCAGCTCAGGTCTTGATCCCAGGGTCCTGGGATAGAGCCCCACATCGGGCTCCCTGATCCTCAGGGAGCCTGCTTCTCCCTCTCCCTCTGCTCCTCCTGCTTGTTCTCTCTCTCTCTCTCTCTCTGTCAGGTAAATAAAAAAGATCTTTAAAAAAATAAAATAAAACAGGGTCCTTTAGGGTACTGCTGGTTGGGGTGACCTAGACAGAGTCTTAGCAGTGAAAAGAGTTAAGGCTCCTAATATTTCTGTTGGTGCTGGGAAATGGCTTCCCTGGAAGATAAGGCAGGTCTAGACTAAAGAAACAATGGAATGGGAATGACTTTCATCTTCCAATGTCCTAACCGTGTGATATCTTCCTTCCCAAACCTCTTTGGCATTTCAGAGTGCAGAGGAAAAAAGGGAAAGAAAAGTAGAAAGAAGAGATAGGGCAGAACAACCCTTAGAAGAGTTTGCTTATCTTCAAACCTAAGGACAGAGAGTTGAAATTTCCCAAAGCAGCAGAGCCAATTTCCTTCCCTCCATCCTATGCAAACACAAAAACTATGAACAGAAGCTGGTTTTCACTGCAAGTCACAGACCAAGCACCCAAGTCATTTAAGACATATGCAAGTTTACTCTGAGTGTCCTTTGGTATGAGCTGACAATGGTAATAAATGATTCATGCAAACAGTAAAGCATAAAGGATAATTTGGATCCACAAACACATCTTACGAAGCCTATGTATGAGTATTTTCTTTGATCATGATCAACCGCAAAATTGTCTCTTCTATTTAATGCTTACCCTTTCATTGAACACTTCCAGTGTTTACTGCAGGGACAAATGTAAGTATCTATATTATTTAGAGGTGAATTTTATAAGTTATTTTCAGAGCCATCTTTTCTATAAATCGTAACACAAAATGTACAAAATAATTTAGTAACTCCTCTTTTACCACACACTGGCAACATGTGTGAAATCTAGAAAGACTAGGTGTTGCAATACTAGGACTTGTTTGTCCATTATTACACAGCAAAGGAAAACAGAATGGCCAGAACATACCGAACAGTGGTTAATCTTGTCTTACTATAAAACGATTGGCGTGAAGCCCTTTTCACTCCCTTCTTCTCCCTGTCTCCTGAGTCAGTGTGCATACACAGTCCTACTGCTCAAAGAGGTGGTTTAGTCATTCTGTTTCTAAAAGACAAATTTTGTATGAATTTTAACAAAAGGATATTTATAAAATGTGTTATTTTGTTATCTCTACTTTAAACATTAATCAGGCACTTCGGAACATCTAGAGAGATTAACTATTTCAAAAAAGTACTTACCGGTATTAACTATAAGGTTGTGAGGAATAAGGTGCACACACAGTATGATGGGAAAAATGTGAAAATGTCTCCTAATATGGCAAATGTAGCATAGGGAACCCTGTCATTCCTCTTCATTGTCTTGGGCTTCAGCACCTCTAACCTATTGAACAAATATGGACCTGTGTGGCTCCTGGTATCTCTTCCAGAGGTGGGCTAAAAATCCCATTTCCAAAAGTCACTTTCAGAAGACCTTTCTTGTCTCTGATTTTTCTTCTTTCTTATTCTTCAAATGGGCATTTTCAAGGTGTGGGATCTACCATACATCAGACCTTCTTTACATCTAAAAGGTTCAAATGTAGTGAAAATAAGGCTCTATCAAAAAAAAAAATTCCAGCTTTATAAAGGTATAATTGACAAACAAAATTGTAAGATCTTTAAAGTGTACATAGTGATGATCTTATGTATCTGTACATTGTGAAAGGGCTCCCCCCATTGAGTTAATTAACACATCCATCACTATACGTGCTTGTACATATATACACATACATACTTACTGGTGAGAACACTTAAGTTCTACTCTTAGCAAGTGTCAGTTATACATGACATATTATTTGTATATAGATAAAATAAAAAAATATTATATATGTATGTGTGTATGTATGTATATGTATGTATGTGTATATGTGTGTGTGTGTGTGTGTATAATATAAATGGCTCGTAATTCTTCTCAAAGGGTGGTGGTCACTCCCTGTTGGCCAAATGTGGTTGGCTGTCCTACCACTTCTCTTTTCCAGTGTCAGGTCTAGTGGAACAAAAACTCCAACTCCTGCCCTGCGCTCCTTCCTGGCCCCTTGGGGTGGCTGGACAGGGTGGCACCTAGAAGACGAGGGTCACCCCAGGTCCAAGATCTGCATGGCTCTGTGGCCTGAGGCTGAGCAGGCTGAGGTGGCCGAGCCTGAGTCTACACTGAGCCGTCCTTTCCGGCCCCCAAGGCCCTGTGGGCCTTCCTGATGTTGGCACAGCCGCCATTCCTCTCAACCAGCTGGGGGCCTTGGGCACCTAAGGTGGCCTCGGACTCATAAGGGTGAGGTCACAGGCAGGTCCCAGGAAGTGGGTGGGGTGCTGCTGCCTCAGGGCTTGGGCCTGCCTCAGCCGCATCCCACTAATTACCACACCGTCTGATGGAACACCTTTATTTCCATGTTTCATTTTTTTCTGATGAACATTTTCAGATAGATAAATACCTTAAATCCTGATTGTATGATTTTGTGCCACAAACTGTTAGTAAGATTGAGATGCTTTATAAATACTTCCAGATATATTGCTGATTGATTACTTCTCTTGAATTCCACTTAAGATCCTGTGCCTGGTTCTCAAACTGCATCCTTTTTAAATACAGGTGGATAATAATATTTTTTGTCATCTGTAGTTCCCCTCCCCCCCATTTCTTGTCTTTGCTTCTCCTTTCACCTTAGTTTACGTACTCCCATCTCTTTTCTTCTCTGACTTTCTCCTCTACCTTTCGCTCCTCTCATTTCTCTGTGAACTTTCTCACCATTTTTTTGCTTCGACTGACCAAAGCTTTAGATAGGGTCTTTTGTCTCACCCTTTACATCTCTCATTTTCCCCCCCGATATTGCAAGATTGAGAGAAATGCAGAGAGGAATTACTTACTAGGGTTTACCATATTACAAAGAATTTCTGTTCTTTCTCCTTTGCCAGTGATTCATTACTTGAAAATATTGACATCAATTTCCAGAAATTCATAAAAGTCTCCAGTCAATACATCTTAATTTCAGACAAACCTCCAGTGGTTTTGGTAAGAAAGTGTCTAATTTATTACTTTGCTTCATTTCTTGTAAATCACAGAGTGAGAGTTTGGAACAAGGCTGCATTGGCAGAATATAAGAAATCAGTCTATGTAAATGAGTTTTTTATTTCCTTAGAACCCATCATACTAGTGACTCAAGTTAGTTAAAGCTCACTGAACTTTGTAATTCCTGGTGCTTCAGTACTCCCTCTTCATCTTGTTTCAAAATTGGAGTAATGATGTTTCCTTTTAGTTCTGTGGACCATAGAAAACCATATACACCCAGAAATATGTAAAAGAATCAATATCTCTGTACTAAGATTTTATAATTCCATGCTTTTTAGAGAGATCAAAATATCAAGGAGGCTGGTAATTCACATCATCTAATATTGCTATGATAATATTTATGTATAATAACCTCAAATCTACCACTTTTTTTTTTTTTGGTCAGATCACTAATGCTTAGAGAATAACTTTCTAGGTGGTAGCCACCTTAAGAAAATACTACTGTGCTTATACCATACGAAAAAGTAATTTAAAAATGATCAAGGACTTAAATGTAAGCTCTAAAACTGCAAAACACTAAAGTAGGAGTTCCAAAAGGATAGAATAGAAAGATGTAGATATAAAGATGGGTCCTCGTACTGAAAGAACAGCCAGGCCCACTTAGACACATCACAGGGAAACTGGGCAATGCAAAGACAAAAGGAAATCTTTAAAGATACCAAAGAGAGAAGACACGATCCATTTTGGTTCAGCCATAAAATTACCAGCAGAGTTCTAATTAGTCAAATAGATGCCACAAGACAGAAGAAATATTTTTTAAATGTTGAGGGAAAAATAACAATAGTTACAAATCTGTTCTCAAACTATCATTTAAGAATAAAGGGAAATGAAAGTATTTTATGTCATATAAAGAGGGAGTTTGCCTCTTACAGCCTCTTCCTGAAGGAATTACTAACTTAAAAAGAAGAAAATTGATTCTATTAATAAGCAATAAGATGTAAGAAGCAATGATTTTCAGAAAGTGGCTAGCACTGGTTTAAATAAGGTAGAATAAAGCTTTAGACAACAAGGATGTATTTGAGTGGCAGAAATTAAGCCTTCCTAAACTCTTTGCATTTTTCAAAAAAAATAATAATTTACCTAGCATGTCATTATATAATTGTATATATTAAAAATGTAAGGTTAACAATGAAAAGAATAGAAATATAATCTATAGCTTAGAAATCACTAGAAGGAAAAAAAGTATGCTATACTAAAAAGTTGATCAATCTGATGAAAGGCAGAAAAGGAGAAAACAGAAACATCCAAAAGGATAATAAATAAAGAATACAAAATAAGTTGGTAGAAATAAGTATAAAATATCAATGGTTACAGTATAACTCAGCCATTAAAACATAGAAAATCTCAAATTGGATAAAATGCAAAATCCAGCAAAAAAGTAGTGTATTACACAAATACATACACACACACGTATTTATGTATGTATGTGTACACATGTATGAAAATGAAAAGTGATTTGCTAGGCCAATTCGAACAAAAATAAAATGAAAGGTGGTATAGTGAAGTAATATCAGAAAATAGAATTTATTGTCAAGTATTAGTAGAGATAAAGGGAAGTATAGATTAATAAAAAATCATTCATCAAGATGTAAGGCTAGTATGAACTGAAATTAACTTGAAAGGTAAAAGCACAGTGAGATGAAATTAACAAAACTATAATCTAAATAAGAGATGTTAACATATCTCTCAGAAATTGATGTATTAATTAGGACTTAGAAGATTTGAATAACTCAATTAGCAAAACTGATCTCATAGATACATATCCAATTGCTCATTCAACAAATGTGAACATCTGTCTTCTTTGAGCAGGCTACATCGAGCCAGTGTGTTTTGGAGGGTATAAGTGCAGACTCTAAATTTGACATAGTCTGAGTCTTAGCACCACAATATACTAGGTGTGCAAGCTGGTTAAGTTACTGTGTCTTGCTATGGCTCTGATTCCTCATTCACAAATTATAGGAACGTTCATGAGTTTTAACAAGTTAAAATGTGGTGAATTGTTTAGAATAGTGCCTAATACATGGTAAATATTTGACTAATGTGTGTTGATATTATCATTTCACAAGGTCCCCAAAAAATGTTAGCACTAAATTCCGTGAAATAAGTTCAACAAAATTAGGCACGAACTATAAAAAAAATAGTTCAAACTCTCTCATCTGGCTGGAAATAGAAAAATAGGCTTCTAAATAATTCATGAGCTAATGAAGAAAGTAAAGTAGATATCATACAATATTTATAATTGAATGACAGTGAACGTAGTACATATAATAACTCATGTGATATGGTAATCTCTTAAAGGAAGGTTTCTAGTTATAAATGTATATATTAGAAAATAAGTCATCTGAAAATAAACAAGTGAGGATTTAACATAAGCAGTTAGAAAAGGAATAGCGGAGAACCCACAAAGAAATGGAAAGAGGGAAATCATATGAAGAGAAGCACAGAGCAATAAAACAGCAAACAAAAACAATACGGAAATTAGTAACAAAACACGAAGGATGGTTTTTTGAAAAGGAAGTTAAAATAGACAAGCCCATGCAAAATTTATCAATATAAAAGGGGACACATAAACACATACAGCACTATGAGCAATACAAATGATATAATTTCTGATCTAGTGAAGATTTTTAAATCTTGAGACAATATTCTGAACATGTTATGCCAAATAAATAGCATTCTATCTTAGATCAACTGAACACTTTTCTAAGACAATATAAATTTCCAATATCAACAGAGGAGGAAAGAGAAAATCTGAATATACTGGTAACAGTTTAAAACATTGATGTAAATATTCTTCCCTCCTCTTTAAGGATGCATGGTGTAGCTGGGTCCTAGCCTATACAATAAGACAAGAGGGGCATATAGGAATTAGAATAAAAAAGAGCATATAAGGATTAGAAAATAAGTAATAAGATTATTGTTTGCAGAATATAAGTGTATATGTAAGACTATCCAAGAGCATTTACTGACAGATTTTAGAAGTAGTAATTTTGTTGGGTGTAAGAATTATTTAAGAATCTTTTTATTCTACAGAAACAAATGTCATTACATTAAAAAATTCAAAATGGCAATAAAAGCTATGAGCTGCCTGTAAGATACCTAATTATTAGTTTATTTTTGTATCTTTATTGCAAAACAGAATAGAGATCTCAGGAACTGATCATATGGAAAATCAAATGAATGGTATTAAAAAATCAGTGAGGAGACAATAAAGTATTGATTATATTGAAGTAATTTGCTATATAAATGGACAAATAAAATTAATTAGCTTCATACCTCACATTTTAAAACAGAATAAAATCCAGACAGATTTAAGGATACATTTGCAAACAACACTTAAATTTTGTAGGAAACATTACACACACACACACACACACACACACACACACACACACACACAACCATACATTCCTGCCTTGGGGTAGCAAGTGATTTATTTGAACCGCCCCCCACCTTGCCCCACCACACCCACCAAAAAAAGACACACACCAAAAGGGAGAAGCTGATCAATTTGACAACACAAAAACTACTTAAAAACAGTTAAAAGGCCAGCTATAGAGCAAGAAATGATAGTTGCATTATATATATTTGAGTCTTTTTATACAACAAAATAAAACCAGGTTAAAAAAAAAGATTAGGTTTCTATCTATATAAATAACTCCAGAAATCAATGAGAAATGAAAAACAACTCACTGAGTAAAATAAAAAACCAGAACAGGAACAAGCAAGTAATAAGTGTGGATAAGTAAGTGGCCAATAAACATGAAAATACTCAGGCTCACCAATAATCAAGATAATACAGATTTTAAAAAATCAAGGAAATATACTTCTATACCCATCAGATAAGGTATTTTTGTTGTTGTTTTGTTTTTAAGTGTTGGCAGTGCCAAATACAGAGAGGTTATAGGGAATTTGAAACTCTCATACACTATTGGTGGGAGAATACATTGGTGAAACCACATTAGAAGGCAGGTTAGCAATATCCAGTAATGTTGAAAATTTGCATTCTGTACTAACGCTAATAATTCTTCTAGGCATACACTATAGGGAAATTCTCATATAAGTGCCCATGGATTTTCACTGCTGCATTGATTTTAATAGTGTAAAATTAGAAACAATATAAATGACTATTTATAGGGGAAAGGATAAATAAATTGTGGTATATTACATAAGACTTCGATAAATAAAGTAGATCATTATGTATCAACATTGGCCAAATCTTGAAAGCGTAATGGTGATAGAAAAAGTAAAAGTATGATACTTATATTCTTTATGAATAGATATGTAGGAGGGAAAATAAAAATACAGACAGGGAAGGATATACAGCAACTCCAATATTGTGGTTAAATCTGGGGAGGAAAGTAGGGGATTATAAAAGCTTGGTGGTGGGTATGTGACTTTTCATATAACGGTCTCTGTGCATTTTTGCATGTTAAAAGTATTTCACATTAAGGAAGTCCCAGCCAGCATGGCGTCCTGAGTTGCTAAGATCAAGCAGCAGGAAAATAGCTGGCTGGTATAGAATGAGAAAGACATGTCTGAGCATGGCTGAAGGCCATAGATGAAAATTCACCAATAAAAGATTTATAATAATTGCTGCAGTCACAAGCCATAGAGCAATCTTAACATGTCTACCATATCAAATGGATTCTTCATTATTTATAAGTCTTTTCAGTTATATACTAATATTCACAGGTCATGAAGACTAAAAGTGATTTTATTTTCAGAAAAGCAAAAGGATCTCAATATATAAAAAATACACTTAAAAAAGCAAAAGGGCACAAATATATTTTAAAAAGTGCAGCATTTCCCCAATATTCCCAACTTGAGATACATATTTTGGCCAGCAAGTGTGTTATGTAGAATGAAGTAGAATGTTTGTATTCCACATGCTTGCAAATTCCATAAATAAATCTGTTGCAGTTTGAAAGAATTGAAATTAATATCTACAAACTGGATAAAATATTAGCACATTTTTAATGAGATTATATTTATGCTTCTATTGTAACCCTATTTGTTCCATGGTCATTTTAATTTGTAATTATTTCTCCATAATTGATAATATACTTTAATTTCACAAATATATCTGTATTGCCAAGTTTCTTAGTTGTGGTAATCATCTCCTAAATATAACTTTAACCAAAATACATTTCTTAAGGAGGCCTCGATTCCTAATTATACGTAGAAATAATTATATTTCACAGTAGTACTACCAAGTCTATTAATTGCTTTCATAGCTGATTTTTGTTTAAGGAACTTAATTTAAAGAATAGCAAGAAAGCTCATGGGGCTTGCACAAAATGAACAAAGGTAAGAGTAGCAGAAGACGAAGTCAGAGAGTTAAGGGGGAGTGTCCAGATCATTAGTTAAATGAAATAATGAATGAGCCATTTTAAAAATAAGAATACAAGGCACAATATAGAGATAGGTTATAATCCGGATATGAATCTAGGCTCCATCATGGACTTCTTACATGGAAGTGACTTACCCTCATTTTTCTTCAGTTTCCAGACTGCAAACATGGGGCTCATTGACCTCATAGGGTTGTTTTGAGCATTAAATGCAGTAATCCATGGAAAATATATTTCAGAGTGCTGGTGTTAGGTGCCAGTCTCAGCCTGTCCATACCCAGTGTTGTGGCTGGAGCAGCCCTTGTGGTTCTTATTATGAGTGTAAGACACCATTCAGTAATCACCATCAGGAAACTTTGAAAAAAAAACAAAAGGTTTGTTACTTACAAGCCCTGGAAATACAGAGCACACCTGGGGCCACACAGCAAGGTGAAAGGTGAGAGGTGAGAGAAAGAGAGTGTAAGAGGGAGAGGTGCCTGAGTTTGTGCTTTCATTGTGGTCAAGGGTGGGACCTAGGCTTTGTTTTACTCACTTCTTATTGGTGAATTTACAATTTAAGGGGGGGGGCGGTATTTAATGTTCCAGATGAGAAAACAAAAACAAACAAAAACAAACAGACAAAAAACCCCAAGGCTCAAATTGCTCAGTTATTAAAACCAGCCAAGATCACTAAAACAAAGGAGCCTGGAGATGAGGGGAATGGTGAGGCCTGGCTCTTTCTCTAGTGTGTGGCTGGCAAAGTGTTTATTTGAGAGGGAGCTAATTTTGAAGTGGATGCCTGGCAATTGAAGCCTAGGTCAGGTACTTGCATTACAAAAAAAGAGAAAACCCATCTGTCAGGGCTTTACCCCACAGCTGGACACATATTAGTGTCCAATAAATGTATTACTTCCTTTCACTCCTCCCAATTTACTTATTCTTTCTCCTCAGTTTGTAAGGGCAGTGGGGGAAGTTCAGATTGCTTAAGGAGGAGTTATAAGGAAAACCAACAATGACTCAAGATTTACGATGGGAGACAATGGAATCTTGTTTTTCATGTAGTAAGTAGAAGATTTATTTATTTAGGACCCAGAGTCTTCAGAGTGCATAATGGATAGACTTCACTCAAACTGTCTGTAAATTTTTTCTGTATATGAGTTTTTTTCCAGATGTTTCCATCCAAACTTGCTTCAGACTGCCCAAGAACTCATGGTCTCCTAAAATATTAATATGCACTGGCTCTTAAACATGAGTGGCATAGCCTTTAAAGACTAAAAAATGTGCTGTTGAGGATCATCTGTGATACCTTTCACATCAGGATAAACTAGGGTTCCAACTCCAAAATGTTAATTGCACATACATAAAAAAATTTCCCTTTCCTTCCCCACCATTAAAGTGCAAGTGTGACTTATGTTGGTCAATTAGTCTTAAACATGAGTTAATTCACTGGGTGTATGAGGTAGCGTGATATGGGGTTTATGACATGGAGCTGGTTTCATTTGGTCAGATTTGGTCAGGACAAGCCCAGCTTTGATTCATTTATTTAGTAAATTTTAATTAAAACCCCACTATATACCAGAATCTGTGCTAGGCATGGGGGCTGCTGTGTACCAGAGAGAGAAGTAAGCCAAAAAAACAATGAGAAGATTTTAAGTCATAGGCATGGGGGTTTGTGGGAGATGGAACTGTGTTGAGAGAGGTGTGTGTGCCATGATGAAAACCAACTGAGCTCCTGTAGGAGAGGCTATTTATGGTGTGGTGTCAGGGAGAGGGGGACAGTAGACTATCTGCCATGTGAAGAACAAGGAAGACATCCAAGGCAGAGGACATGACAGAGGTCTTGACTAATGGGAAAATATGTGGCACATTCATTCAAAGAACAAAAAGGAGCCAGTGTATCCTAAGCATCCTGAGTGCGAGGGAGATAGGTAAGAGGTAAATCTGAGGGGCAGGCGAGAGTCAGAGCATGTAAATACTTATAGACTAGGATTAGGAATTTGGGTTTTGCTATAAGACTAATAGGAATGAATTAAAGAATTCTGAATAGAGAGTGACCTGATTTAAGTGTTGAAACTACGATGCCTAGTGCTCTGTAGAAAATAGATTATAGTAGCCAACTGTAGATGCAGGGAGTCCCCCATATCCAAACCACCAAGACATCATGTAAATTCTATCACAGCCAAATAACGTGGAAGATCCAGCTTCTTTGACAGCGAGGGCTGAGGGAATGTGTTAATTACCAAGTTTTTGGCTTTAATAGCTAGGTGATTGGGAGTACTGTTTTCTTTAATGGAAAAGACTAGGGAAGCTCAGAATTGAGTGTGCCGAGGGTGGGAAATTCTATTTTGAGCATATTAAGTTGTAGGTACCTGCCCAACATCCATGTAGTGATAGCATTACATATAGGAAACTAAAGTGCAGAGGAGATGTGTGTCCTGGAGATGAAAATTGAGAATCAACAATACACAATTTTATTTAAGACCTGAGACTAATAAGGCAGAAAAGCAAAAAGGACCTGGGTAGTGCCTCTCACCTGATGAGTTTTAATCTGAAAGAAAGAATAGAAATGGTGTGGGTAGGGGGACTGGGATAGGCTGGTGATGAGCATTAAGGAGGGCACATATTGCATGGTGCACTGGGTGTTATACGCAAGTAATGAATCATGGAACTTTACATCAAAAACTTGGAATGTACTGTATGGTGACTAACATAACATAATAAAAGATTATTATATAAAAAAAAAGAAATGGTGTGGGTAGAAGTAGGTGTAAGGTCAAGGGTTTTTTGGTTTGTTTTGTTTTTGTTTCTTAAACTTCTAATAGAGTATTAGAACATTTTTGTATGAGGAAGGAAATGACTGGTTTTTCAGGAGTAAATAATGGTGCTAAGGGAAGATGGCTCACTGCTCTTGTCAGAATTGAGGCATTTCCTTTATCAGTTGGTCCCACATTGTACCTCTTTTTTTTTCCCCTATTGAGTATTTTACAAACTCAACATTTGGACTCTCTTTACCTGAGTAACTAAGTAGAAATGGTTGCTTGTAAATGCAGCTCCCACTTCAGCCTATAGAATCACAGGCAACAGCACCATTCAGCTAGAGGCTTTCTGAAATTTAGACTTCTCTAGGCACCACTAGAAACAGAGAGCATCCCATGTAGCTGGGTTGTGGTAGTGCACAGAATTTTTCCTATTATTTGTATTTCTTCCTTGTCTCTTCTTCTAGGAAAGTCATTGTTTCTCTCTGATGAGTGGTTAGGTAAATTTTCCAGATCCTTTGAATAAAGATCTCCTTGTTCAAGAAAGAAAGTTCACTTTGCTTCTGCCACAGAGTAAATGTACAAAGCAATTACAAAGGACATGCTTACCATTAAGACCTGTGCATCAGGAGTCTAGTCAGAGAGAACTTTCCCAAAGGAGAGGAAGGAAATCATGCTTAGTCCCCAGATACCATAAAACAGGAGCTAACTGACCAAACCCAGAAGACTGCCTCCCACAGGGCAGAGTGAAAGAATCCATGAATCTTATGGTAGATAATATGTCATGTTAGATGGGTGTTCCCCAAACAAGAATTACACAGCGATGTGGAACTTGACAACTTCTCTCTGATCTGAAGGCTCTGAAATTTCATCATTGCCTGGTTTAGGCGGTGAGCATTTATATTTGCTCCCATTTCCAAATTTTCACATAAAGAAATCCCTCCAAATGAATTAGCTAAAATGTTTCTAGGTTCATCCACATCGTGGGGCTAGGCATTATGAGTTTATTCACTGGCCTGATTGTCTTCTAAACGTAGTTGTTCAAAGGAAGATATCACCACATAACAGAACTCATCCCTGAAGCTACCTCAGACAAGATTAGGAGAATAACAAATAAATGCAAAAGAAAGGCAAGTAGAAATAGCACTGTTTTCCCTCTAAGTTCTAATCACTTGAGCTCCGAGTCCATATTTCAACGGCATCTACTCAGATCCTTCAGAACAGATTGCTAAAAAAAAATTGTGGCAATGTTATTTTCGTTATTTGATTTTTTAATTCACAGGCATTCCCTGAAGATATCACAGTGACAGCAAATTTATAGAGTGCTAATAAAAAGGATGCACTGGCTGGAAATATTTTAAGATATGATATTTCGTGAAGTAATTACTCAAACCAGTAAGGCCCATAGCTGTTGCTGTTACATTCTATATATTAGCCTGATCTCTCATTAATTATTTGAGTTCAGAAAAAAAAAACACAACTGAGAGGGAATTTACTTTTGGAATAAAGTGGATTTTAGCACTATTTGGGAGGAAATGAAAAAAAATGGAGAAAGTCCATGGTTTCTTAATCATTAAGACCATTTTTCTCATTTGAAGGAAGATTCTCCATTCTCTTGTTCTGAAATGTTTTAAATTTCTTGAGGTCATGGTCTGCATCTTTAATTCAATTAAGATATTTACTAAGTATCTTTGACATGCACTATGGGAGATGCAAAAATAAGTGACTCACTATCATTACTCTTAAGGAATATTCATTTACAGATTAGCTCTAATGCACAGGAAGGTGATGGCCTGAGAGAACTCTGGCTACTAGCTACAGAAGCCCAGAGGAGAAATTATTTTTGGTTTAAAAACTAGGGAAGACTTCATAAAAGACACAGTGCTTAAGAATGAAATAAGTATGGCATTTGCATAAGTACAGATGAATGAGTAGAGGCGCATTCTTAAGAGATTAAACCAGTGATTCTCCAAGTGTGACCCCAGGACCAGCAGCCTCAGCAGCACTTGGGAATTTGTTATCAATGTAAAATTTTGGGCTCTACCCCAGACCTCCTAAATTAGAAATTCTGGGAGTGGTTCCAGTGATCTGTGTTTTAATAAGTCTTTCCGATGATTCTGGTGCATGCTGAAACTGAGAACCGTGGGATCAAACAACTCAAGTGAGAATAAGAAGGTGGGAAAGGCGAAGTGTAGGCGGGCCAAGATAGGGATTCCATCTTTGGCCCTCCATCTTTTTTCGTGTCTGCCCAGTGACCTCCCTTGGGGGTATCTGTCCCAGGCCCCTTGGGGGTTAATGTATGGCCTGACCAGAATGCAGTGAGGCTTGTTCTGACTGTCCTACTACCTGCTTTTATCTATCGTTTCTTTTCTTACTGGAGTATAACTTCTTTAGGGACAGGATTTTCGTTTTGATTGCTGCTGTACAAAGAGTGCTCAATATTTGTTGCATAACTGCTATATCGACATTCCAGGGACGGTGAGCACTGGGAGCAGCTGGGGAGTCAGGGCGGGGGCACACTGGAAGATTAGGCTGAGCCGCCCCTCCATGGGCTGGAGGTATTGGTGTTAAATACTCAGGTGTGATGCTGTGGGTGGTTTTGTCCTTATTTGTGGCTGGAGTTACCTACTTCTGGTGTGTGCTCAGGCCAAGGGAGCCCTAGCCTCCTGAGTCACCCCTCCCTGCCCTGGAGAGTGGCCTGCTCTGGCCATTCTATGTGCTTGTTTGTGACCATCACAGACCCTTAGGCAGCATGACTTTGCATGACCCACACTGTTTTTCTTTGAACTAGACATCAGCACGTGGCATTTTGTTTTTCCTTTCCTAGATCTCATCAGACGGAAGTTTAGCTCGGGAAATGGCAGAGTGTGCCACGGAGTGGGGGTGGTGTGGGCTGCATCTAAGAGGGTAGCAACTGCTCCGTCAGTAGCTTAAAGGGCCACAGGGCAGGGCAGTGGTGAGTAAGCACTACCAATCTCTTTTTCCCCCACTCTAAATTATCCTAGTTTCTCATTAACAAAAGGAAAAAAAAATGAGAAGGGCTTAAAGTAAATAGGTTGTAGAACCAAATTAGAAAGATGAAGCCTTGCTTTTATACTAAATTGTGACATCTAATAAGCCTTTTTAGAGACCTAAAAGTGTATTAAGCGTATTTTCTGTGAAAGAATTTTCAGTTGTTGTGTTTGCAAAATCTAGTGCCCTGTGATTTTCCCCTCACACAGTCCAGCTTGCTTAACTAATCTTGGAATCAGGCAATGTGCGTGTTATATGATTATAATTCTGTATATATCCCTCTAGATTTATTGTATATGTTCATATTTATGAATTTTTATATTTAAACATTTACATTTATAAGAAAGTAAAATTCTACCTTGTTGAGTATTTTTAAGTTTTGGATTGATCCCAATAACGAGTGATCAACATTTTATTTTTTTTTTAAAGATTTTATTTATTTATTCGACAGAGATAGAGACAGCCAGCGAGAGAGGGAACACAAGCAGGGGGAGTGGGAGAGGAAGAAGCAGGCTCATAGCAGAGGAGCCTGATGTGGGGCTCGATCCCATAACGCTGGGATCACGCCCTGGGCCGAAGGCAGACGCTCAACCGCTGTGCCACCCAGGCGCCCCTGATCAACATTTTAAATGTAGTTCAAATGCCCGAATGTTGCTCTGAACAGCTGAGAAGTAACCTGATTGACTTTGCTACCATCTGCATTTCTTTTTTCCAAGTCAAAATATCAAGAGAAAACAATTCCAATGGATGAAACATTTTATAAATACAGGCCTCAAGTTGAGGTTTTTGTAAAAGGACGAATCTCTTGGAGTAATACCAGTGCTACCTGCCACCTCTGCTTCCTTCAGCTGTTTTAGGGTAACGCGTAATGTTACTTGACTGGCCTTCGAGGATGAAGGGATCAGATCACTGTAGACAGTGTGAGCTGGATTTGCCATCAGCTTTTCTCTTCCCCAGCAGTTACCAGTGCGTTGTTTGATCTGTAATATGTGATAACAGATGGATTTCTTAAAAACTCTGTCCCCTTTACTTACTGTGGTCAGTTTTTACCTGCCTGGTTTGTCCTTTAAGAGACCCCAGGTCACAGGAAGAAAATGTGAGCCTCTGATGGGCCAGGTTTTTGGGGGCCCACTTTCTAAAGAAAAGAAGTGTGTTACTGACTTGACCCATGTATAAACTAGAACTCTTTCTGGATGCAGAGAAACTTAGAAGGTGACGAGCCCCTCTCATGCGTGGTCCATCTACGCAACTAATCTTTGACACAAGATTATATATATACATATATATAAATTTAAATTGATATCACTGTGCCTTGGCAAGTCTCTAGTAGCTTAAACAAAAAAGGAAATTTAGTGTAAGAATACGGTGGGGGTACATTGAGCTTCAGGAGGCCATGGGCCTCAGGAATGCGCAAGAGCCAGAGGTGGTGTTCTGTCTTACTCCCCTCTCTTCATCTGCTCTCTGTTACTTGCCTTTGCTCCTCTGTCAGTTGCCTTTCCTCCTTGCCCTCCTCTTCTTTGCTTTTCCCAATTGTAAAATGCTATTCCACATCGTAATATGAAGGAGTGGATTTTTATTGGTTCTGGCTGAGCGGGTATCCGTGCTTGACCATCCTCTGGGGCTGTGGCTCACTGGGCCACCAATGGAGCTGTTGGGGGCTCACAACTGTCAAGATGGAGCCGATGGAACTGTGGACGCTGGCGAGAGGATTGGAGAAGGGGCTGTGGGTGCTTCTCAAGAAAGGAACGGGGAAGCATTCTGTCTGCTGCAGTTCCTTTTTTGTGAGCATTTTGGTGGGCAGGAAATGAGCAGTTCCCAGGTTTGACAACCTTTCACGGTACCTTTGACCCTGTTTCCTAAGAGTCATAGGAAGGATATCTGTTTGCAAAGATGGGCCCACCCATATATCCTACCCCACAGGTTCTTCCTACAATGTAAATTTGATACTTCTGCATATAGAAGTGAGGTCCATGTTCCCCCCTCGAAACTGGGAAGGTTTATAAACACAACAGAAGCAGAGCATAGATGTGACCTAGGTAATAAAAAGTGATATGGCTTCCACCTGCTCTCTCTCTTGGACACGTGCCTTGAGAGTACTGAGCCAACATTTAAAAAGTCCAGCTATGCTGAAGCAACTATGCCGGCGAGATTATCGGGAGCAACTACACAGAGGTAGAGGTGCCCAAGGATCCCAGCTGTTCCGGTCCTAGTTGTTCAAGGCTTCAGATAACACCAGCCCCACACCTGATAGTGTCCTAGCTCATGCCAAGAGAAATGAGGATGAGCTGTCCCCTTCAAGTTCTACACAGATTACCGACTCAAGCAGAATAAATTTTGCTGTTGGTTTTTAAGCACTAAGTTTGGGGTTAGATATCTGGAACACTTTTTCCTGTCACTTCTCACTTTCAACCTTTCTTTATTACCAACCTGCCTTAACAGTTGCCTGTCACGCCATTCTATTCCCTTATTTATGTTGCATAGAAAATAAGGGTTGGGAGCTATTAAACAGAGCAAGGCAAGATTCTCCCGTGAATGCCAAGTGTGAAAGATACTATCAGTTTTGTTTTTGACTTTAACCAACCTCTATCCTAAATAAGATCATTTTTTAAAATGAATTCTAATTATATAAAGATCATTTTGGGAATAGATACAAGCCATACATTTGTTTCTTCTGTTTATAGTTAATAAATAGAGAATATGGGTTTCTTGCATTTTAATCTGTGCAGTAGGAAAAAAAACACCAGAATAGGAATTTGGTTTTCGATGTATGTCTGGTCCTGGCTTTGCCATGCTGGGCCTTTGAGAGAATGGACTCAGCAATGTATACAGCTCTGCCTCCCTTTATGAACTAAACTACTACGGCCCTTTTCTTATTCTACCCTTTTTTATTTTTTCCTTCCTCCTTTCTTTTTTCTTTCCCCCCTCCCCTCTTTCTTTCTCTGAAGAGCACATTTATGGTTTTGATATTTTTGGTTAATAAATAATTAGGAAGTCAAATGTCCTGGTGTTGATGTTGAGAAGTGCAATCTCTTACTGAATTTATGAATGTCAAATATGTAAAAATGAGCCTATTCAACCTCAGGACTATAGAGGTCTATGCTTATCAGAACATTTATTATAGAAAATTTTTGTCATTTTCTTTGAAGAAGATACTTTTCTCCTATTAGACTATATATTTCAGTAACCAAAATTTTCCTTCTGTAATGTTGCTTAGACACACTTTTTAAAGATAAAATGTCATTATACTTAAAATTCACACTATGTGATTATTTTGGGGAGGAAATGATTTTGTCACTCACAGTGAGAATTTTCAGTGAAATATAAGGAGAACACCTTTTCTCCATTTGATTTATTGGTAAATGCCCTTGCCTCTGACTTACCTCTTATGTAGTTAAGTTTTTGAATGAAGGAACTCCATGTGAAGTTTGAGTTTTAAATTTCCAAAGTTTCCTTGACAAATTTGTAAATGTGAAATATCATACCTTACTTCCCCATAGTTTGCTGTAATTCATGGTCCCACATTTAATATCTTATGACTTGGACAATTTAACTGATCTTCCTGAGCCCTAATTATCTATACACTATTCAAGATTTTTATGAAGGAGATATATTATATATATATATATATATGAGATATATGTTTTATGTATCAAATATTTTATGTAGGGAATGTATGTATATTTAAATATTGTTGGGGTGGTTCCACCACTGGGTGGTTCAGTCAGTTGACCATCTGCCATTGGTTTCTGCTCAGTTCATGATATCAGAGTCTTGAGATCAAGCCCTGTGGTGGGCTCCCTGCTCAGTGGGGAGTCTGCTCCATCGCCACCCCCCATGCTCTCTCTCAAATAAATAAATAAATAAATAAATAAATAAATAAATAAATATTGTAGAGTGCTGGCCATATATTAGGAGATAGAATTAATAATTATTATTTTATTTTATTTTTCATAGGAGGAATGGTAGAGTCAGTGGTAATAATCTAGCCTCCTCTGTACCCGTCTGCACTTTTTCTTCCCATCTCTCTCCCTATATGGGTCTCAACCCTCAGCATAAGCCTCTCTCCAGTGCATGCCTCCCTTTCATGACATTTTGAAGTCTAAAATGTTCTCCATGAAAACAGATACTTCACTAGTGATAAATTAACAGGAATAAAGTAGTCATAGTCAACAGATACAATGCGATCTTCAAAGCTTAATGAAATAATGTATATTATATTAAAGTCAACTCTCAGGTAATTGAGGTCTGATTATTCATCCTAGTCAGCCCCGATGCCCCATCACTGAGAGGTCAATCACGTTTTCTTGCCAGTGGCCCAGAATGGAGCAGAAGAGTGGCAAGGTAGGGTAGAAACGGTGTGGGCTCTGAAATCAGGCCGAATTGGGTGAAAACTCTGGATCCCACTTACCAGTTGTAATAGGCAAGTGCTGTGGACTAAAATCTGTCTCATCTACCCCCCAAATTTGAAAATTCTTATGTTGAAGCTCTAACCCCCAATATGACTTATTTGGAGATAGGGCTTTTAGGAGATAATTAAGGTTAAATGAGATTATAAAGATAGGGTTCTCATCTGAGAGGATGTGTGGCCTTATTAGAAGAGGGAGAGAGAGATTTTTCTCTCTCCCTGATCCCACTTGAGGGAAGTCCATAGAGAAGGAGCACACAGTAACAGTAAAAAAGCAAGCCAGGGAGAAAGCTCTCCCCAGAACCTGACCTTGCTGGCACCCTGATCTCAGGCTTCTAGCCTCCAAAATTGTGAGAAAATAAATTTCTGTTATTTAAGCCATCCAGTTTATGGTATTTTGATATGGCAGTCTGAACAGACTAATACAGCAAGTGACTTAACCATTTGCCTCTTCATCAGCGTGGGGATAATAATCATACCTAAATCACAAGATTATTGTGAGCACTAAAAGAGGTAAGTACAAGGGCTTGGAAATTTAAAGAAAGGAAGAAAGGAATTTGAGCAATAATATTGTAAATTATAAAATTTAAATATAAATTAATTATAAATCATAAAAATCATTGTGCAGATTTCTGTATGATTGCAAAATGGATCTGGTTCCATAGACCTGATCCTGAGGATGAGAGTCTCCGAGAATGCTTGTTAAAAATATAGATTCCTGGATCCCATACTAGACCTAAAGAATTAGAATCTCTTTGATGGGGCCCAGGAATCCAGAGTTCCAGGTGATCTTCTGTACATTGAAATTTGGGGGCCCTACCTCAAAGGCATGGTATGCTAATCAACATCTCAAGGTGGTGTTCTACACATGCTTAATGTCAGCAACTCATCTTAAAAGAGTTAGTATTAGTAGCTGCCAGTTGACAAGGAGAAGATGAACAGAGGTCATATTCTGGAAGCTTCTATCAGAGTGTGCTATTGTGCATCTGCACGTGAATACATTAGATATACCACAGAGGACAGTGGTTGAGTGCTGGTTATAAAATTAATTAAGATAATATAGCGAGATTACTATGTAATTTTACAAATTGCAACCCTATTTAAATATCACTTGTTTGATCAATAATATATGAGAACACAGTGTGTTCAAGAAAATGAACTGAAAGAAGTTACTGCTCATGATTCTTTATCTGTGCTGTCTTGAATGAATAACTAGCAGGTGAAGTTGACTTTTGGTAGGCACGCGTAACAGCTGAACAGAAGAAAAACATCAGTACTGTTCGCTCCCTGGCTCACAGAAATATTGACTTCTTTTTTAGTGATGCTGAGTCTCATCTAAATGATTAAATCTTTAAAAAGAATACCCAGCAAGTGGTAATTACAATGCCTAATCCACCTCCTCCCATCTTCATGCAAGACAATATTTACTCTGGGTTATGTGTTTGCCAGAACAATCATAGCCCCGCTTCAGCTGGTGGGTGTTCAGCTGTGTCTTTGCCATGCGTTTTTGCAAGATGTTGTGAAGACCCAACTGAAACTCAGAAGCTTTGTCAATGGTTAAAAATGTCTCACTAGGAATGCATTAGCATTTTCACTTGGATTGCAATTTTACTTCTATTTTTATTCCAATTAATTTTAGCTCCCTTCTCTCTTCCTTCCTTTACTAATGTACCCAATCTCACAAGCCATATGTGATAGTGAGCTTTGTTGTTTTCTAGCCCCATTTAGTTTATATAATGGATGTATTCTTTATTGAACGTCTACTCTTTATCAGCCGCTGTGCTAGTTGCTGAAGTCCACATCTGCCAAAATCGACGGTAACAAAAGAGAAGGAGGGCTGATATTCTGACCAATACATACAGCATGTTTTTTAGGAACTTGACAGGGTTATATTGAGTATTATGTGTTATGGAGAGTTACCTTCTTTTATAACATATCTCTAAGTCTCAGTATCGTTTTTGTCATCCTTGAACAGGTGTTTGCAAATTAAGTGCTTTTATTTTCTCTTTCAAGTTGCCCATACATTTTTCATAATTGTATTAGTCTCCAATTGCTGCTGTAACAAATAACTACCACTTAGTGCCTTGAAACAACACAAATGCATTATCTTATAGTTCGGGAGGTTGGAAGTCTGAAATCAGTCTCACTGGGCTGAAAGTAAGATGTCAGCAGGGCTGCATTTCTTTTTGGAGACTTCCAGGGAGAATCTAGTTGTTGTTTTTGTTTTTCCCCTTTTCCTACTTCTTATTGGCTGCTCGCATTCCTTCATTCATGACCTCCTTGCATCTATCAATGGCCAATCAAGTTTTTCTCATGGTTCCATCTGTTATGGATGAATGTTTTTGTCACCCCAAAATTCATATGTTGAAGACCTAGCCTCAGAGAGAGCCTCTAAGGAAATAATTAAGGTTAAATGAGGTTGTAAGGGTAGGGCCTTGATCTGGTAGGATTAGAGTCCCCATCAGAAAAAAAGTCAGAGAGCTTGTTTCCTCTTTCTCTCTCTCTTTCTTTCCCTCTCAATCTCTCTCTACACACATACAAGGAAGAAAGGCCATGGGAGTACACAGTAAGAAGCTGGCTATCTGCAATTCAAAGAGAGAGCTCTCACCAGACACCAGCACTGCTGGCACCTTGATCTTGGACTTCAGTGTCCAGAACTCTTATTTAAGCCACCCAGACTGGGGTATTCTGTAACGGTAGCCCGAGTAGACTCATACACCATCTCTCTGGTTCTGGTTCTTCTGCCTCCCTGTTCCCCACTTCAGGACACTTGTGATTATATGAGGTCTACCCAGATAATCCCAGGTAGTGTCCTGTTTAAACCTCAGCTGATTAGCAATTTTAATTCCATGTATGACCTAGTTTTCCTATGTTGTAACATATTCACAGGTTATGGGAGTGGGGTGTGGACATCTTACCACAATATGTACTTTACTTTCAGCCTCACTCTCTCTCTCTGTCTTTGCTTGCAGAGGTTAAGTGTTATTTTCCAAGTCTCTTTCCTTTTATTATATGGTTTTGGGTGGGCATGACTCTTTTCAGCCATTTGTGACTTAGAATTATCTGTTTCCAGGGTCATATAGACAGTTAATAAAGGCGCATCCTGGTTTTCAGTAACCTATAACCTCTTAAACATCTTTTTGATGACCTCATCCTCATTTCTCCTTCTGGTATCCTTCTGCATAAGGATGTCCTCGTTTTCTCCCTGGCTCTGCCACTGTGACTTTGCAGCCTCCTCTTGCCTTTTAGAACCTTTTGTCCTCTTCAGAGAGTGTTCTTTTCTCTATTTCATTTCAATACAGGCAGATAAAACTATATTTAGATTTTTTTCTTCAAATTATTGTGTTCTTTCATTTTAGCAATCAATCACAAAAATGTTTAATGGTTAAACAATTTGCTGGTCATACCTAAATTTTTGTCAATGTAGGTGTGTGAACTTCCTTTTTATAGTGATTATCTTATTTATTTTCCCCAGCAACATTTATTTTTATTTTTTTTAATTTTTTAATTTTTTTAAACTAAAGGCTATACTACATTCATTTTTCTTTGTTTTTACATGGTGTCCATTTTCTGTCCTGGGCTCTACATTAAATTTAGTATGTCCTCCTCTAGATGGTAACTGTTTCTCAGACTTGGCTTATTTTTTATGACCTTGACAATTTGATGAATACTGGTAAGACATTTTGGAGAGTGTCATTCAGTTTGGGTTTGCCTGATGTTTTCTTATGATTAGGCTGGGGTTATGGGTTTTTGAGAGTGGGACCATGGAGGTTAAGTGGCATTCCCATCATCACTAGGATCAGTCATTTCTCTGAAGGGCTCTGGTTCTTTTCATTGTAAAATGAAATTTGAAGCCAAGTTCTGGGTATTAGGGAGTTCCCATTGCTACCAGGGTGTTGTTCTAACCTTCTCAGTCAGTGGACAGAGCTTAGAAATGTATGGATAGATGCTAACCTCTGTACACACATGGATTTATAATTATTTCTATATCTATCCATCTGCACCTATATTAAACTGAACACAAGTTCATTTTGATGTCTCAAACTCTAATCTATCACCACATGGATCATTCTAGCCTCTTCTTCTTGCTTATCTATATAACTTTCTACTCCCACAGTGAGTTCCCACCATCTGTTATCCATGTATAACAATTTCAGAATTGTTAATCTGTACCCCATGAAAAACAACTTCATCAACTAGAATGCACTGCTTAGGTACTATTCCTTTTTTCTTTGGTAATTTCTAAAGTTACTTTGATTACCACCATTTAGCCCTCCCCCCTGAATTCAAGTTATATATTCATAATACAATTAGATTCTCTCGTCATGTTCTGTATTCCATACTGGGCTCCCCTGACCTCCTTTTTTTTTTTTTTTTTTTTTTTTTTTTTTTTNTTCTGTGGGTTTTGAGAAATGAATAGTGTCATATGTCTATCACCTCAATATCATACACAATAGTTTCATAGCAACAAAAATACCTCCTGATTATTCAACCCTTCTCCAAACCACTGGCAACCACTGATTGTCTTTTCCAAACATCATGTAAATTGAGTCATTATAGTGTGTAGCTTTTTCAGGCTAGCTTCTCTCACTTAGCAATGTGCATTTAAGATTCATCCATGTTGTTGTGTGGACTGATAATTCTTTTTTTCTTTTTTTTTTTTTTTAATCTCTGAAGAGTATTCCGTTGTGTGGATGTCCTACAGTTTGTTTATCCATTACCTTTTGAAAGACATCTTGGGTACTTCCAGTTTTTGGTGATTACAAATAAAGCTGCTATAAACATATATTCATATATATATGTTTTTACATAAATAATTTTCAGATCATCATGCTAAATCCAACAATTGACAAATCATATGGTTAGATTTTTTTAGCATTATAATAAAGCACAAAACTGTCTTCCAAGGTGATTTTACCATTTTGCATTTCCACTAGTAATGAACGACAGTTTCTGTTGCTCATATCCTTGCCAGCAATTGATATTGTAAGTTTTCTTGCATTTTAGCCATTCTAATAGATAGGTTATAGCGTTTCATTGTTATCTTCCTTAGCAGCATCTGAACGATGTGCTAAGCAGCTATAAAAGGCTAAAAGAAGAGAAGTAAACTAAAAATGGGTGGTGGTAGTGATGATATATATGCTTTTAACATGGATGATTAGTTTTGGGATAATCAAGTTTTCTATATTGTATTATTTATTCAACTTATTTCCCAGGGCTGGACTCAATGAGGGAGTTACATTTGGGAAAGTGGGGGCTACTTTAAATCATACTAACTTGGAGATTTACTTTGTTATACATGTGTGTATGTATCTATATTCTCTCTCTCTCTCTCTATATATATATAGATAGATAGATGTATTTATTTATTTAAGTGTATTTTATTTATGTATGTATACTTACATATTTATTATTTATTTATAGATGTATTATATATATATATAATATCTTCAGTCACTTACAGTCACTTATTAGGTTGGACAAAGAAGGACATAAGGATCTAAGTGGTTACCTGTGTAGATTAAAGATGTCTGCACGTGTTTTGCTACTCCTGTTATTGAGAAGTGGAGTTTAAATTTATTTCCCTTGAATTTTGTCTGGCTTTAGTGACTTATTTAGCCAATAAATGCAGTGGAAGCAACATTCTGGGAATTCTGAAGTGAAGTCAGAAGAATCCTTACACTTTCTGTCTGGGGCTCTTGGGACATTTCTTCATTGGAAACCCTAGGCTGCTAAGCAAGGTGCCTGCCTACTCTGAGACCACCACCACATTGGAGAGGCCACATGTAGATGCTTCAGTCAACTGTTCAGCTCATCCCACTCTTCTAATCATTTCCACCGAGATTCCAGAAATGTAAGTGAAGCTGGTTTGGCCTCTCTGGAGCAGCAGCCCAGCCAGCCCCTGAATACCGCCCATTGACTTCTGTCTATGTCTCATGGCACATAAGAATTGCTTGGACAGGTCCTTCCTGAATTCTCAACCCATAAAAGTATAATAGATGATAAAATGATTGTTGTAAGCCATGAAATTTTGGGGGTAGTTTGTTATGTAGCAAGAAATGACCAGAATAGTACCCAATGGCTTTCTGGGTCTGGAAGTAAACGATATAGTACACATTAAGGCTCGTTCTATGAGATTTTACAGCAGTCGCAATGCCAGTGCTGCATTGTTCTATTACAGAAAATAAAGGACTTCATTTGCAGTCACTGCCAATGCCTTTAATCTTCACATACACAGCTACTTACCCAAAAGAAATATATCTTCTTTATTAAATTTTCAGATCTTCCTGATAGGAGCTAGAATAATCTAACAAATATTGATTATGTAAACAGAAACTCTAATCTCATCTGCTCTGATCTCATCTGTGACATAAAATTAGTGTATACTTTCCACTATGAGAATGAAAGTTTGGTGAAAAATTATAATATTCCTTTCAAAAATGAGTTGCCCTGTAGTCCCTTTCATTTGTATTAAAAATACACAGAAAACTCTTTTTTTTCCCCTCTGGAAATGTATTCATTAACAAGTCATCCTATGATATGTGGTATTTGGAAAAATTTCATAGTTGAAAACTGTGGCCAAAATTTAATTTTTTTTTAAAAGATTTTATTTATTTATTCGACAGAGATAGAGACAGCCAGCGAGAGAGGGAACACAAGCAGGGGGAGTGGGAGAGGAAGAAGCAGGCTCATAGCGGAAGAGCCTGACGTGGGGCTCGATCCCAGAACGCCGGGATCACGCCCTGAGCCGAAGGCAGACGCTTAACCGCTGTGCCACCCAGGTGCCCCCAAAATTTAATTTTTAAATAAAGAAGCTCAAAGGCTTATTGATACAACATGAGTGTCTCTTTCAGACACATGATTATAATAACACAATATAATGGACAAGAAAAATACACTTAAAAATAGTATTAAATTCTCCAAGAAAAAATGAAAATATCATTTCATTAAGAAGTTAAAGAAATTAGGTACTATGAAAGTCACTTACTAAAATACTCTAGTACAAGAGGAAAGCAAAATAATAAGGTCCAGTTAGTTTTTAACGAAAAAGGCAATAGAAATAATTCTAATTATGATAACTTGAATCGTGGATGCCTACAGTTTACCTTTCTATTCTCAGAAATAAAAAGATTTGCTTAGAAATTTTGATAGTACAAATAAGAGTATAGCAGAAATGTGTAACCAGCTTAAGGTTAAGGGAAATTTTTTAAGAGCACATGCTAATTCACATAAAAATAACAAATTTTGATTACTTCTTAGGCTTGAATTTCATCACAGCGGATCCCAGATGGATGCTTGATTGGTTAATATAGTTTGATTTATTATACATAGTGGAAGAACGAAAACTGCATTTTAAAGATTTTATTTATTTTTATTTGAGAGAGAGCGTGAGTGTAAGCAGGGGAGGGGGAGGGACAAGAAGACTCCACGCTGAACATGGAGCCCCACTCAGGGCTCGATCTCACAACTTCCGAGACCATGACCTGAGCCAAAATCAAGAGTCAGACACTCAACCAACTGAGCCACCCAGGCGCCCCTAAATTACATTTAAAAGACTTTCCTACTCATACAGATATTTCCATTTATCAGACTTCTTGAAATAGTTGCTATCTCTAGAAAGCTCAATGTTGGGCTCATTGTCTGACGTAAGAATCTGAACAGTAAATATGTACATTAAGCAAAGGAATGTCTGTCTGTGGATTCTTATGCAGAGGCTATGGAATGCCTTGGTTCATGAGAAAATGATATGCATAATTCAATTAAGACTGCTTGAGCTTCTTGTTAGGGTTATTTGATGTCAGAGAGCACTTTAGGTAAGCTGGAACAGTTTTACCCTTAGCCTTTAGCCAAACTGTGAAATGGACAAAGTGTGCTTTTAGCCCAATTAGCTTTCCCAGTGGGTCTCTTGTACTCCCCTACCAAGGGTATCTACTATCTCTATGATTTCCAGGTTGCCCTTTTCTCCTCCAGAATTTATAATTCTCAGTATCAAGTTTTGTCAGCTAATGAAAAACTCATGCTTAAGTATAAATGTACTCAATGATTTTCATCCTTTAGCTGTATTTGCATCATCAGAAAGAGGAGACTATTAATATCTGGATTTTTGAGTCAGAGTTTAAATCTCAGTGATTCCATTTACCTAAGGCAGTTCTTCTCAATATTCATATGCACATAGATTACCTGGAAATTTTATTAAAATGCTGATTCTCATTCAGTTCTCTGGGGATGGGCCTGAGATTCTGCTTTTCCAACAAGTTCATGGGTGATGCTCTACCTGCTATTCCATGGACCGTGGTAAGTAGCAAAAACCTGGAGTGTGTTACCTGCTTGTTTCCTCACCTATCAATTGAAAATAATGCCAACCTCATACAGTAAGTGCAGGTGTTATATGAATTTCTGTATGAGATGTGCCTGATCCAGTTCCCTGGCCCAGAATCATGCAGTACACCAGGGTGGCGGGAGTAGTGATAGTACTATGATGATAATAAGAGTTTTCATAATCTATTGGAGAATTTCAGGCTGAAGGTCTTGGAAGTAAATTTCAGATGTAGACACTTACTTGGATACCAAACGCACCTTCAGAGGCAGCCTGCTTAACCACTTGCACCTAGGGCTTTCCCTGAGGGACAGAGCAACATCTGGGTAGCCCCTCAGTTCTCCAATAACTCAAGACCACAGAGTCCTCCAAGATTCCATGTCTTTAGTCAACACAAAATACCAGCCGAGTTAACATTTTCTCTCACGGCCCGGCTTAGATGTTTTGAGTGGAGATTTCAGAAGGGGGAGACATGGGAGAGGGTTTTTGTTTTATTTTGTTTGTTAGTATCTATAGGTCAGGAGGACTCTTCTTTGAATATCTAAGAAAAGACAGATTCAAGGGCAATATTACAACGCCTCTCAGCATTAATACGATTACATGTGGGAAACAGAAGTACAGCATGAAGCTCATCTCACCTTTGTCTCCAGGGATCTCTAAGAACTTGAAATGGAGCAGTCCCTTTCCCGTCAGTAAGAGATACTGGCTGGGGAAGGTTACACACCACCTCTTTAATGTCTTTGGTTGCTTCCATTACTCTGTAATTCCAGGAAACTCTTATAAGTGCAGAAAAACTGGGGTTTCAGTACCTCAGTGCTGAATAAGCAGAGGAGAGAAACAAAAGAAGAGAGTTGATATTACCAATACTTGGCTGTGTCACTGGAGTCTTACTGCCCACATTTTATTGGCTGATTTTTCTGGAAAACATTTTTTTTCTCTTGGGCCTTTTCTTTTTTTCAAGATGCTATTTCTAAAAGGTCAGTTATTTGGCATATCACTACTACTGCTTGTTAAATGCAGAATTAAAATTAAAATGCAGAATGCATCAAATTAGAATAAGCTAAAAATTATTCCAGCAATTCACTGAGTACGTATTTTTAATGATATTATTTTTAAGATTGACTGTTTAAGGGCACAGGTAATATTTATGATTGAGCATCTATCAAAGTTTTCCCTTCTGCAGCAATGGTTATCTTTCACAATCCATTTGAAATAGCCTTCACGGTCCCTTTAACTTTAACAGGATATGGTTTCCTTCTTGGGGTTTTTTTTTTTTTTTTTTTTAAAGGAAGCACTACAAGTCTTTGATTTTCTGCAGTACTGCTTGAAAGATGAAGATGTCAAGATGGATGACAGCTAATGAACTGAATGCTCAATAGTTCATCACCTTGGTTTTTCCTGAAACCATTTCTTGTCCTTGCTTGGTAAATTGAAATCACTTGACTTTGTTGCAATACCTGACAGGAGTCAAATCCCCAAAATACCCAGACAGAAGTAAATTCTTTTAGCATCACAAATCTTTTGCTGTCTGGGGCTAGTAGGCCAGTGGGTTAAGGTATAGAAAAGAGGAGACCATGGTCATGTTCCATCTGGCACTTGCTGGCTGCCTTCACTCTGATAGAAGTTGACAAGGACCATAGATCCTCTTAGCTTGCCATGTGAAGAGGGGATTAGGTGAGAACTGTGCACAGATCGGCTTAAATGAATCTCCACTCTTAGAAGACTAGCTCAGACACAAAGTCTACTTATGACTGGCCAGTCGTATCATTTTGGTGTATAAAGTCGTATGTCTAGTTTTCATGTTCATTTAAATAGTTGTTCATATCAAGGTGTATTTGAATTATAAAATGTCATGCACCCTATATTGTTTTCTAAGCTGTTGAAATAATCCACATAAATAGAACAATTAAGTAATATCAATTGATTTCTTTTTATTGTGACATCTTGGCATAAAACTGTATTAAATGAAATAACATTAATCAAGGTTTTGAGATACCTCATGTGATATCAGCCTCAGGTATAAATTACAAAGAATCATTGTTTGTTATTCACAGTCTATAATATTCCTTAACTACCAAGCTTTATTAGTACTGAACATGAGGCCTTTCTGGATATGTCTATACAGTGTTATAGCAACTAAATGAAGACTATAATGGTCATTAAACAGTTCTTTGGCTTATAATCTTCATGTCATAATAGTAATAATGTCTTAAATTTGATTGGCACTTTCCAATTTTGCAAAATGTTTTTGTAGATATAGCCCAGATAAAATATGGAGAGGTTATGGTGTCATTGCCCATATTTATAGATAAGAAAACTGAAGCTCAGAGAAGTTAGCTAACTTGTCTGAAATAATATGACATTAGTAAGTGTCAGACCTGGGATGTCATTAATTTAACATCATTTATTGAGTGTTTATATCACTCACCATACATAAGCCCCCAGGAAGAGAAAAATTAAATTATTACACAAATGTAATAGTCACTCATGCTGACAAATGTTTCAAAGGAAAAGTAAGGCATGCTTTGAAAGAAAATGGGTGCCCAATTATGTGCCTGAGGGAAGACTAATTTAAGGAGTGACATGTGTGTGGTCTGTGTCATGTGATTGAGGGGGAGCCAATGGGTGCCCGAGTCTGGACAGGGGGGCCAGCCCAAGTTTGAGATTGGAGAAGAAGGCAGCAGGCAGCATGACATGTGGGCCATGTCATGGACTTTTAATTTCACTGTGAGTTACCCAGAATGTAGGGGAATGCCATGATCAAACTTGAAGCAGGTATCCTGCTTCAAACTTTAGTGGATGTTTTCATCATACAACATCTTTCTTTTGGTAGTGTCCCTTTGGAATTCTTGTTTTCTTGTTTTTATTTATTTGCCTATTGTTTATACTACTTTCCTCATATACTATCAGTATATAGGAGTTTGATCTGTTGGCTGTCATAACTGGTGCTCTTGCATTTTTTAAAAGAATGCAAGGACATAATTCTGGCTAGGAAATTAATATATGGTTCTAGGAAGACTATGTTTCATTCTCTGTGAGTTTCAGTAATGTGGAATTCAGCTGAGATTTTTTTTATAATAATTTTTTATTATGTTATGTTAGTCACTATACAGTACATCCCTAGTTTTTGATGTAAAGTTCCATGATTCATTACTTGCGTATAATACCCAGTGCACCATGCAATACGTGCCCTCCTTAATACCCATCACAGGCCTATCCCAATCCCCCAGCCCCCTCCCCTCTGAAGCCCTCCGTTTGTTTCCCAGAGTCCATAGTCTCTCATGGTTCATTCCCCCTTCTGTTTGCTCCCCCTTCTTTCTTCCCTTTCTTCTCCTACAGATCTTCCTACTTCTATTGTTCCATAAATGAGTGAAACCATATGATAATTGTCTTTCTCTGCTTAACTTATTTCGCTTAGCATTATCTCCTCCAGTCCTGTCCATGTTGCTGAAAATGTTGTGAAATCATTCTTTCTGATGGCTGAGTAATATTCCATTGTATATATGGACCACATCTTCTTAATCCAGTCATCTGTTGAAGGGCGTCTCGGCTCCTTCCACGATTTAGCTATTGTGGACAATGCTGCTATGAACATTGGGGAGCATATGGCCCTTCTCTTCACTACGTCTGCTGAAGATTTTTATATAATTTCTTCATTATATTGAACAAGTGGTTGTACAATGCTTTGGGTCCAAATGGAATAGGCTGACTGAAGAAGGACTGTTTTGAAAGCTATGGGATGTTGCCCTTGAGTGACTGTCAGCTTTTTCTTTTGCCTCCAGCCTCATGTGAGCCTTAGGAGCTTGCATCTAGATGTTGCGCAAGAATCCGGCCTTGAACATGGCCCAGTCCTTTTAGAAATGAGTTTATGTGTGTGTTCTAAAGCAGAGACATGCAGTGTTCACTTTGAAGTTGTTTGCTTTAAAGCAACCAAATGTCTGCCCTTTCAATTAATTTCCTAAAATTTTTGAGAGACATTTAGGACACAGAGATGGGATCATCCACCTAATTTTTGTGTTCCTGAGGGAATCTGTCTCTGTGCCAATGGTATTTTGAGACCAGTACTTACAAATAACCTGGGACCAAAATCCATAATAAATCTGTTTGGAAAACTTCATGTTTTCAAAGAAATTAAATGGATTTTTTTGAAGATATAAATATTTAGTTTAATTTCAACAACAATTTATCATTACAAACATTTCTTATATTTATAAAACTGCTCCCCAATGTGCCAGCGATAACAAGTTCCTAGGCACCTACAACTTGACTAATAAATTTTTATTGTATTACCTGAGTCTTACCTTTATCCTGGAATATTTCACCAGAATCAGCAAGAGGAGCAATTTCAATTGGTATCTAGGAGGTCTTATTTTTTTTCAGTTTTATTGAGGAATCATTGACACGTATCACTGTGTAAGTTTAAGTCATACAGCATGATGGTTTGATTTACATCTACTATGAAATGATAACCACAAGAGGTTCAGCTAATATCCATCTTCTCATATAGATACAATAGAAAGAAAAGAAAGAAGAAAAAAGAAAAACAAAATTTCTCCTTGTGACGAGAACACATAGGATTTACTCTCTTAACTTTCCTGTATATGTATAGCATAGCAGTGTTAGCTATAGTCGTCATGTTGTATATTACATTCCTAGTACTTATTTATCTTCAAAGTGGAAGTTTGTATCTTTTGATAGCCTTCCTCCATTTCCCCCTACTCCCACCCTTTGCCTCTGGTAACCACAAGTCTGATCTCTTTTCTCATGAGTTTGATTTTTTTTTTTTTTTTTTGCAATTCCACATATAACTGAGATTAGATCATATAGTATTTGTCTTTCCCTGTCTGACTTATTTTACTTAGTGTGATTCCTTCAAGGTCTATCCATGTTTTTGGAAATGGTAGGATTTCCTTGTTTTTTTATGGCTGAGTAATGTTCTATCGTATTTATATACCACAACTTCATTATCCGTTCATCCATTGATGGACACATGTTGTTTCCATGTTTTAGCTCTTGTAAATAATGTTTCTGTGAACATGGGGTGGAGAAATCTATTCAAATGAGTGTTTTTGTTTCCTTTGGATATCTTATCAGGAGTGGAATTGCTGAATTATATGGTGGTTCTATTTTTAGTTTTTTGAGGATCCTGGATACTGTATTTTCCACAGAGGCTCTACCAATTTGTAATCCTACCAACAGTTCACAAGGGTCCCCTTTTCTCCACATCCATACCAGCATTTGTTATCTCTTGTCTTTTTGATGATTGCCATTATAACAGGTGTGAGGTAATACGTCATTGTGGCTTTAATTTGCATTTCCCTATTGATTAGTGATGTTGAGCATCTCTTCATGTACCTGTTGGCTTTTCATATCTTCTTTGGAGAAATGTCTTATCGTGTTATTTGCCCATTTTTTAAATTGGGTTATTTGTTTTTTTGCTATTGAATTATGTGAGCTCTTTGTATATTTTGGATGTTAACCCCTTATCAGATATATGGTTCACAAATATTTGTTTTCATTCCATAGGCTGTCTTTTCACTTTTTTGTTGGCTTCTTATGGTACACAGAAGCTTTTTAGTTTGACATAGTCCCACTTGTTTATTTTTGATTTTATTGCTTTAGGTATAGGTGTCATACCTAAAAAAATCATTATCAATACTCAGGGCAAGGAGCTTTATTCCTGTGTTTTCTTCTAAGAATTTCATGGTTTCAGCTTCTTATGTTTAAGTCTTCAACTGTTAGACACAATTTTGATTGAATTTTTGTGAGTGTTATAAGATATGGGTCCAATTTTTTCTTTTATGTGTGAATATCCAATTACCCCAGCACCATTTATTGAAGAGACTGTCTTTTCTCCATTGAGTATTCTTGGCTCCCTTGTGAAATATTAGTTTGTAGCATATACTTGGATTTATTTCTTGGCTCTTGATTCTGTTCCGTTGGTCTGTTTGTCTGTTTTATGTCCATATCATACTGTTTTGATGACTATAACATCAAAATAGCATATCTTGAAATCTTTAAGTGGGATGCATCCTGCTTTATTCTTCTTTCTCAGGATTTCTTTGGCTATTCAGTGTCTTTTGTGGTTCCATATAAGTTTTATGAGTGTTTATCCTACTTCTGTAAAAAATGCCGTTGGAATCTTGATAGGGTTGCATTGAACTTATATTTGGCTTTTGGTAGTATTTACATTTTAATAATATTAATTCGTTTAGTGCATGAACATGAGATACCTTTCTATTTACATGTATCTTCAATTTCTTTCATCAATTTATTGTAGTTTTTAATATAGGTATCTTTCACCACCTCAGTTAAATTTATTTCAATGTATTTCTATGTATTTTGTTATTTTTGGTGCACTTATAAATGGGACTGGTTTATTATTTTTTTCAGAAATTTTGCTGTTTATAGAAATGCTACTGAATTTTGTATGTTAATTTTGTGTCTTGCAACTGTGCTGAATTCATTGATTAGATCTAACAGTTTTTAGTTCAGTCCATTGGATTTTCTACATATAAAATTATGTCATCTACAAATAAGTACAACTTTACTTCATCTTTCCAATTCTTATTTTCTTTTTTTTCTTGCCTGATTGCTCTAGCTAGGACTTCCAGTACTATATTAAATAGAAGTGGCAAGAATGGGTACCTTCATCCTCTTCCTGATCTTAGAGGAAAAGCTCTTAACCTTTCACCATTAAGTATGATGTTACCTGTGGGCTTGTCAAAAATGACTTTTATTATGTTGAGGTATGTTTCTTCTATGCCTAATTTACTTGGAGTTTTTTTCACGAATGGATGTTAAAAGGTGGTCTTTACTTCTAACACAAAGTTGTCTGTAGGAATTATAGTTCATTTTTTTTTTTTTTTTACTGGCTTGTTCTTTTACTAAACATTCCTTGAGTAGATCTAATATATGAATAATTTAATAATAAGCATTCATTTTCCTTTTACTTGAAACATCAATAGTTTCATATATTGGAAGGATAACTTGAACTTTTGTAGGGAAATATGCAACACACTAAAAGTAATTTTAATTTTCTCAGTATTTAGTTCTGTTTCTTTTGGTGCTTCGCTCTTATGCTTGTGAACAATAATCGTTTTAAAAATCATCATAATACGTGTGTTGCAAGGTACTTTGAAGCTGTTAAGGTTATGATTTCAATGTTTTAAAAATTAAGCTCCAGGGGCGACTGGGTGGCACAGCGGTTAAGCGTCTGCCTTCGGCTCAGGGCGTGATCCCGGCGTTGTGGGATCGAGCCCCACATCAGGCTCCTCCGCTATGAGCCTGCTTCTTCCTCTCCCACTCCCCCTGCTGTGTTCCCTCTCGCGCTGGCTGTCTCTATCTCTGTCAAATAAATAAATAAAATCTTAAAAAAAAAATTAAGCTCCAGCAATTAATTCTGTGAAAGCCTTGTCCATTCAGGGTTTTTATCTGATCATACTACATTATCTTTAGGAAAGTTGAATGAGCAGTTCTCCTTGTGACTTGTTTCTGAATGACATCTTTTGTTTGTTTGTTTGTTTGTTTGAACCACTTATGACCATAGATTTCCCTTCATGTTTAGCAGAGAAGACAAAGTAAATAAAAAATATCATATGTACTTAAATATAATCCTCACAAGTTTTTTATTCTTGTTTCTCTTTCAAGAGAATTATTCTTGGCGTCACACTGTAAAGGAGATGCTTTCTTCCTCAGGGTGAGCTTGCTTTGGCTAGACTGATCCCATTATCCTACACACAGCTAGATTTACCCAATTGTCAGTCAGTTCCCATCTACGGAACCTCTTGAAATCCATCTTAAGAACTCATATTTAGATTGGATACGAGGATATGATCTAAGTTTATTCTTTTTTATTTCCCTTTGTTCAAAAATAGTTTTTGAGGGTCACTTGAGTGACTCTGATGTTTAAGTCTGCCTTTGGATCAGGTCACAATCTCTATATCCTGGGATCAAGCCCTGCATTGGGCTCCTTGTTCAGCAGGGAGTCTTCTTCTCTCCCTGCCCCTCTCCTGCCCCCCTCCCCCCGCTCATGCTCTCTCTCTCTCTCAAATGAACAAATAATCTTTAAAAAAAAAAAAGTTTTCCTAGGTCATCGTAATATAGGTGGGGGTGGGAATTAAGCAACATTTTGCTAACATTTATGTAGGTGTGCCTATGTTGGCAATTCCTGGTTCTGGCCCTTACCATCCATAAGCCAGTCTGATTTCAGAACATCTCTTCTCACTCCTTCAGGCACAGCACAGGGACTTGTAAGCAGTCCCTTCTGCTTAAAGGTAACCTAAGGCAGAATGTCTCACAATGTGGCCAGTGAACCCTTGCATCAGAATTCCCTGGCTTGCTTTTGAAAGTATTCCCTGGCCACCTCCCAGATGGAATGAATCAGAATCTCAAGTGTTGTAGGACTGGTGATCTGGATTTTTTCTATATATCCCAAAATGGTTCTTAGGCACACCAAAGTTTGATGACCACTATTATGAACTGGATATTTATGTCACACCCAAATTCGTATATTGTAGCCGTAAACCCCAGTGTGATGGTGTTAGGTGGTGAGGTTATTAGGGTGGTAATTAGTTTAGACAAGTTCGTGAGGGTAGAGTCCCCATAATGGGATCATTATCCTTACAAGACACCTAGATACCAGAGCTTCCTCTCACTGTCTTGTGAGGATTCAACAAAAAGACAGCCATCTGCCAACCAGGGAGAGGGTCCTCACCAGAACCAGATTATGCTGACATCCCATCTCTAACTTCCCAATCTCCAGAACTGTGAGAAGTGTCTGTTGTTGAAGCCACCCAGTCTATGGTATTTTGTAATAGTAGCCCAAGCAAGCTAAGACAACCAGTGGCCTAGGGGAAATTCCCTACATCTGGACATAGAGGTAGCTTTATCCTTTAGGATGAGACTGAAGACTTGGAGTACACAGAATGATTGCTCAGAGATGACTTTTTGCATATAGTAGTTGTCTCCGTTTCTCTACTGTGGCAGCTGCTGTCTGTTATCCGGTGTCCTCATCCCCTTCCTCCATCACCTCTCAGCCTGCTCCTTTTACCAGCTGTACTTGGTGTAGAGGAGTTGTCAAAGCACATCTCAGATATTGGAGTTAAGTTCCTAAGTGTTTCCTGCTTCCTAATCTGCCTTTGGCCAGCCGAGAGTCGGATTGTGTAAGACTCCTTATGTTTCTGCGGAGTTAACTGAATTTACTTCACCATTAAATTTGAGAATATCATTAAAATGAACAACATTCCTTTCATCTTCAGCATAAAATCATGGCATGTCTTTTTTGAGATCCTGCAAAATTCATGAACTGTTGTTGAATTTTCTGAAATTAAAGCAGCATGTTAACAAATGGCAGTAAATATGATTTATGGGGTGCTACAGCCATTCAACATATGCTGTAGCTTTTAATTTTTGATTATTACCATTAGCCAGGGGATCGCTACAAAATGCTTGAGAACAGGAATTGATAGAAGAAGGTTTTCTATAAGATGAAAGTACCAAAAGTACATATTTCTTCCCAAGTTTTTTGGGAAGGATAGTTGTGTAGTTTTGAAAATTTAAAGTCCACAGCCACTTTCACACCCCTTCTTATCATAAAGGTTTCCTATTAAATAGCTTGTTAGTTAATATGGTTATATCTAATTACATAACATGTAAATCTAGGTTAAAAAAATGAAAAATGTAGGCAAACCTGTTATTTCAGTATAAGTAAAGAAAAAATAGCTTGCTATTTCAACTGAGCTTTATAATGTTTAGTTGTATATATAGGTATGTTTCTTTTTGCTTTAACTGAACAGAGATTGTGTTTAGACACTGAATATACAAATAGGTTTAAGAATGACCTAAATAAATCCAAGGAAAATGCATTCATTACAAATTGTTAAGGTAAGTGGAAAATGTTTGGATGCCTCTTCCTAGCTTTATGAGGTTGATAGGCTATGACAATCATGTCTTCCAACATGTACCACAGTCGTGACAGAACACAGGTCTGAGAGGGCCAGGGATCTGATCCACTCACTATGGTAATTTTGGGGAAGACAGCATGGTGTGTGTACCAGCTTCTGGACAAAAGAGAGGCAATGATCTGGGTTCTAGTCATGACTGTGTCCCAAACTTCAGGTTCACCAGGCTTTTGGCACATAGAAGGTACGCAACAAATGCTTGAATGTAAATTTGTGCAGTTATGCAAATCTGCATTTACTGAGATGGCTTTCTCATCTGCAAAGGAAAATAGAACATTTATCTTACTAAACTTCCAGAGATGTAGACTGTCCAAATGAAATGGAAAATAAGTTCAACCATCCAAATATGTAATACTCAAGGGGTTATTGTATCTATGAACATTTCATTTGGGTGTAACAGTTTCAAAGTTTTGAATTTTTAAATCAGTGTTTATAAGCTGTCCTTTAAAGGTACAAATTCATAGTTTGTTTTTGGCATGGTTCTCTTATTTTACCAGGTCCTGTGTATTTACATACACTTCTAAGAACATAGCCTCTTTGCAATCTCCTGAGGCCGTTTGTGGCAAGAACTCTGGATTTGAATTGAGAAATCTGGTAATCTGCCACTTACTTATTAGCTGGTTGACTCTGGACAAGTTGTTTACTATCTCTAAATCCTTGGTTTCCTATTTCTTAGTCAGGCATAATAATGGCAACAAAGAGAGTAGTAACTCCTCATTGAACTATCACACATTTTAGAGAAGGTCATGTATGAGCAATCACTTTGTCAACTCTGACGTAGCAGCAGACACAGTGGTCATCCTGAGGTCTGCTTTTTTTAAACTACTGTCCTGAGGAAGAAGGGGTTCTTTGAGAGGGCTCTGTAGTGGAGAAGTTTCTATGAATCTTTATTCCTAATGTTCATCCAGCTGACTTTGCTGTCTTCTTTAATTTAGCTATGTATGGTATAGGGAGGAGGGAGCTGATATAATGGGGCTGCTAAGAGTTTATGAAGGTTGAAATATTTCAAAATATTCCTTAGTCACGAATCAAAAGTAAGGAAAATAATAAAACATCTTGATCTGGCTGTGGGGCCAAAAAAATGTCTCCTAATTCCTCAGCCATTATGAGGGGACACTGAACTATAGGGTGGATGCAAAGACAATGAAGACGAGTAACTAGTTGAATGGCTGTACTAAAAGGCTGCTGACTAATGGATCATTACAGCCCATATGTGTCAGTTTCTAGGTGTGTGTGACAGAGCTCTATCCTATTTCTTCCTACTTTTTCATTGTATTTGGATCCCATGTTTTAGATGAAGATTAAGAAGATATCATTGAATTTGCACATGAGGGGAATGGCAAACTCAGGGCCAAGACGTGGTTATTTGTTCAAATCTTGCATTTTTTAGGTTAAGGCTTAAGCTGCTGTACTCTGAAATACAAGTAGTTTTATTTTAAGCAAATGAAGAGTAAATTGCTAGTGAAACTGTGTTCACAGTCCATTTATAAGAACACGGTTACACTGCTCTACCTCTAAACTATCCAGTACGGTAGCAGGGCCATACGAGGCTAGTGATCTCTTGAAGTGTGGCAGGTCTGAATTGAGATTTGTTCTGAGTGTAACATACGCAATGACTTTAAGAACTTAGAATGAAAAAAAGGCTGCCTGATATCTCATTAATACTTTTTATATTAATTGCATGTTAAAATAATACTTTATATATACTGGGATACATAAAATATGTTACTAAAATGAATTTTACCTCCTTTAACTTCATTTAACTTGGCTACTAAAAATCTAAATCACATATATGGTCCTCATTGTATTTCGGTTGGGCTGTGTTGTATCTAGCTGATGGCCAGGTGCCCGGATTAAACTGTAATACTGTGGAAGAGAAGAACAGGTTGAGGTTACAGCTAAAAGTCTGTCTCACTACTGTGCTTCCAGTGTCTCACAAAATGGTGAGCATTTAGTGCTTGCTCTGTATCTTGATTTAACAAATAATTGAATTACTGTGTTTGGATCCCAGAATATATCAGACTTGAGTGATGGGCCAGATCCAACAGAGTGACATAGTATGTCCTAAATATTATCTGTACAAGTACAGAACTGGGAAAACAGCTACAGCAATATATTTATAAAAAAAACACAGAGATTTGTCTTTTGTAGTCAGCACAATATGTGTCAATTATGCGGTGTGGCTGCCACAAAATCTAATGCAATCTTCTACTGCATTAATAAAAATTTATTTCAAAAGACAGATAACATTCTTGACCTACTCTCTACTTTGTTGAGTTTATATCTGTAGCGGTTTAGTAGGTTTGGGGGAGGCTTTCTGAAATGTAAAACAAATCGTATTTCACTTTAGGATTGGTTGGGGGATATGTTCAGTTTATGATTCCTATAGGATAGTCTATGGAGATGTTAAAATATGCTTGTATATATAGGTATGAAACTTAGGAGAGAGAAATATGTTGAAGGTATAGATAGATGTGGGAACTGCCTGTACATGGATGGCAAGTAACACCAGAGATGTAGACGCCTTCTTCCAGGGAGAGTGCCTGGTTATAAATAAGCACTCTGACATTGAAAAGAAGGGTGACAGAAGAGGAGCTGGGAAAGGGGACTGAGAAGAGCACTCAGAAAGGTCAGTGATAAATAAGGCCAGCGTGGCATTGTTGCAGCCCAGCACAGGCATTGAGCAAGAACACTTTGCAATGTTGAGGCTACTGTGTGGCCCAAGAGTGGAGCACCAAGACGTTTAAAAAAAAAAAAAATTCGAACAGCAGGAGAGTTCTTGGTGTCCTTGATAAGAGCAGTTTCAATAGACAGATGGGGACTGAAGTCAGTCAACAGTGGATTGAGAAGCAGGAGGGAAGAGATGAAGAGGAATCAGTGAGAGAAGATAATCCTTACAAAAAGTTTTCCTCTTTGGGGCGCCTGGGTGACACAGCAGTTAAGCGTCTGCCTTCGGCTCAGGGCGTGATCCCGGCGTTACGGGATCGAGCCCCACATCAGGCTCCTCCGCTATGAGCCTGCTTCCTCCTCTCCCACTCCCCCTGCTTGTGTTCCCTCTCTCGCTGGCTGTCTCTCTGTCTGTCAAATAAATAAATAAAATCTTTAAGAAAAAAGTTTTCCTCTGACATACTGACATCATGAATCTCTTGATATGTCCTGAGAAGGACACAATATCGTGTCTGTGGTATTTTGCTAAAAATGCAAGAATTTTTCAAATTGTAATGTGAGGAAATATCAAACAAACCCAAACCAAAGGACATTCTACAAAATAACTTATTAATTCTCTTCACAAGTGTTAAGGTCATAGGAGACTAAAGAGAAATAACCACTAGTTGTGGGGTGGGATCCCAGATTGGATCCTGGAACAGAAAAATACCATTAGTGGAAAAACTGGTGAAACTTGTATAAAGTCTATAGTTTAATAACATTGTACCAGTAATAACTTCCCCAGTTGTGATCACTGGGCCATGGTTATGCAATGTCGTTAACATTAGGGGAGACTAGGTGGGGGGTACATGGGACTCTGTATTCTTTCTGCAACTTTTCTGTAAATCTAAACTTAGTTCAGAAAAAAAGGTTTAAAAGTTTTGTTCTGAATTGAAGAAAAGAGATGGAGGATAGCTAATAAGAATCTGAGGCCAGGGAGAGTTAAAAATTAGCAATAGTGGTGAAAATAATTGATATTTTCTAAGAGCTTGCCATACTCTGAGCACGGTGCTAAGTGCTTTGTGGAAAACCTTCATTCAGTGTTCATGACTATACGAAGGACAGCTTTTACAGATAAGGAGAAAGAAACATGAATGAGGTTGAATATGATCATATAGCAGTGGGTGGCGGAGCTGGGCTTGGGAGCTGATTTCGTAAGCCGTTGCATTATATATTCTCTACAAAATCGGAGTGAATTAGATGTATTTGAATGCGTCAGGGATAGATGCTGTTAGATGAGGAGAAATAGAAAAGGCAAGAAAAAGAAGGAATATAAAATAGAGGCTGAAATCCAGAATGTGGGTGGAATATAGAATTGGACCTTGAGGAGTCCGTGGTCATAATAGGGGAAGCATAAAGAATAATTAGAAAGGGAGTCAATGTGAAGGTTTTACCGGCCAGAGATTGAGAAAGTTCTTGTCGGGTGGTCTCTAATTTCTTGGTGAAGTAGGAGCTGAGACTAGCAGCGAATAATCAGGTCAGAGATGGTGGGGTTGGAAATCGGAAATAGTGGAAAGCTTTTAAAAGAAACAGGGGAGAAAAAAGGGGAGACTGCTCATAAAGACACATGCGGGGGGTGGCCAGGGTGTGCTGAGAATGAGCCTGTGAGACCACACATCTAGGTCTACCTCCTCTGCGGAGGTCCGTCTTTGTATGGCATGTTCTGTTGTCCATGCTGTGGACTGTTGCATTTATCCAAGCCTGAGTTTTTGCCAGGTGGGTGTCACAAAAATAACTGATCAAGGAAGAGAAAGATATTAAGAATGAGTAGAATGGATAGACTCAAATCTGACTCATGGGAATGAGGTGTAGATGGGAGAGGGCTGAGAGGGAGAATTGAGAGCTGTCGGTATATTGTTTCTTCGCATTTTTCTGATAACTAATCAGTGGTGAATGGCTTTCATATATTTATTGGCTGTTTTTATTTCTTTTTGCTTATCATCTGTAACTCTACTTTTTTTTTCCAGTAGGGAATTTATTACTATTATGTAAGAACAATTTATGTTTTAAGAATATAATGTAGTTATTCAACCAATGGATGTATTTCTTTCAATTTTGTGGCTTATATTTTTATTTTCTTTCTATAGGATCTTATTTGAAACTATAGGTCTGTGCTGCCCAAAATAGCAGCCATTAGCTACAAGTGACTATTAAATTTAAATGGAACTTGAATGTAATTAAATTAAAATAAAAAATTCAGTCCTGTAGTCTCACTAGTTAAATTTTTAGAGTCCTGTAACTGTGTGTGGCTAGTGGCTACTGTATTGGACAGTGTAGCTATGGAACATTTCCGTCAGTCCTGAAAGTTATATTGGATAGCACTTCTATAGTTTTTTTTAATTGGAAAAGCCATCACTGCTTTCCTGATTGATGTCTGCCTTTGGAGTCATACTTGGTAAAATCTTTTTTATCTTCCAACATAATATAAATGTTGATTTTTATTTTTGTCTTGTATTTCTATAGTTTAAAAAAATTACATTATTCACGTATCTGGAATACATACTTTTGTGTTGTATGAGCTAAAGTCTAACTTGTTTTATCTTCAATTTTTGACTATGAATCCCAGTAAAGTTAAATGAAGTTGAAATGACATCTTTATCATCTAATGAATACTTAAATATTTGTAGTTTATTTATTGGATCTCTATTACATTACATTGATGTGTCTGTCAGAATCAATTTCACATCAGTGAATATTTATCAAGGAGATTAATATGATTAAGACTAAGACATGATTCATAGTTTAACAGGGAGGTAGTCGGCAGAATAAATATTTATAACACTATGTGAGTTTATTCATAGGAATAGGAAAGAAAACCCAGTATAATTTCAAAGGCTGTTAAAGTGGGCTATGTGTTTGGGAAGGTGGGAGAAGTTTAGGGTAAGTATGATGTGATGTGATCTGTGGGTGAATAGGAAGGAGGAGGATGGGAGAGAGGAGGAGGAACAGGGGGAGAGAAGGTGGTGAAGTGTGAGGAAATTAAATTGTGAAGTATTTTGTGTGTGACACTAGCTTGTTAGCCATCCTAAGCTTTGTTCCCTAGGAGGAGAGATCTCCTGGTTGTTCAATTAAGGATCAGTTATTGGGTGGGTGGCCACAGAAGCAAGGGAGCTCCCCCACACAGCTACTCTAGTTAAAATTCTGCTGAGAGCTGGGGAGGGCCTGAACTAGGGCATTAGCAACGGGGCAGATGAGAGGGACTTTTAGAAGGTTGAGGTGACAGGAGTTGGTCATAAGTGGATGTGGAGGGAATCAGTGATTGAGTGGTATTCTAAGATATACCTGTAGACTAAAGTATGCCTCGGGTTCTGCCAAAAATGAACCAGCTTCCTGACACAACGAAGCCAAATAGTAGGCAATATGCCATTTACCTTATTACTGTCACTTCCTGGTCAGACTTCTCAATAACTGGATATGATCTCCTTCAATTTTAAGATAATTGGAATTTAGCTTATAAGAGTATCTTAATGCTGGAGAAAAATTTACTTACTTTGGCTGATCAGGGTGCCAAAATTAATTCTGGTAGGAGTCATGAAAATTAACAACTTTTAAAATTTTGAATGACTGAGAGAATCTTTCACAGAATTTATTCAAGGCAGACTGAATAAACTGAGAAGAGTAAATTGTTATAGTTGAAAGATTTGACATTTGATATTTTCCATTGTCACTAAGGGCCTAAAAGTGAGTTTAATGACAACAAGCAAGAAAAGATTATCTTTTCAGCCTTCAGTTATGTCTTCTGGTTTTTCTTCCTGGAAAATATTTAACAGAACAGTTGATGTTATTCACTTAAAGAAGATAATCAAACCCTAAGTCAACAACACAGAAATCAAAATTTAGATTTAACTGGTTTTAGGACATGCTTACACTAAGGGTCCTGAGTTATGTCTCCTAAGATTTGTGAAAGGAAAATATCTGGAAGCCAATTTTATTGTTTTTCAGCTGAGAATAAGACATTTCTGTTAATAATTACATTTGACATTTGACTAATATATTTTCTGTCAAGAAATTTAAAATGTCATAATGTCATAGTTGTTGAAAACTGATAGCTACCAGAGGGGAGTGGGCTCAGGGGATGGGTGAAACAGGTGATGCGGATTAAAGAGTGCACTTGTCCTGATGAGCACTAGGTGATAGAATTGAAATAAAAACTTAGAAAAAAAGTCATAGTTTTCTTAGAATATTCTTCTTTTTTTTCCCATCCTTTTTTTTTTTTTCTGATTGGAAAATTAATTTTTTTCTTCAGTATTTTTTGTTTCATTTCATCATTGTTACTATTTCCCAGACAGAATTAAAGACCGTGATTCACTAGTTGAATTACCTCTGATTCTAAGTGTTTCTTTCCATAAGGCTTGTGAAGATTTTGGGTTGCTGTGGCATTTACTATAGTTTGGGAGAAAAAAAAAAAGTGTGCCAAGAGGAACAGAGAGAAAAGGAACATCTAATGAAATAAATATATAGAATGAATCTAAGATATTTTCTCTTTATCCTTTTAAAAGGACACTTTACTTACCTTGGTGAAATTAAATCTTTTTCATTGGGGTGAGTTATTGACTCATAAAAACAGGAACGCTCAAACGACCTCCCTTCATCCACTCCCCTCAAATGTTTGCTTCTGAAAATCAATTGCTCAAAACTGATGATGGCAAAAGTGGTCAGGATGTGTTTAGGGGATGATAAATGATAGGGAAGGACTTTTCGTAAATATGCAACCTACAGGATATTTTCTCAATTTACGGGTAACTGTACATCGATAATCTTCAGTAAATAAACTGAACCTTACAAATGAACCAGACAAGCAAATATTCATCATCCCTCAGGTAAATTATTTCTGAGGGAACTGGTAAATATTTTGAAAATATTTAAACATATATTTATGGCACTGATTAAGTGAACCCTCATACATATTCCCTGTAGTATCATTTTGCTATAATTCTTTTTACTGTATTAAAATGAACTAAATAGTAAATATTATACAGCCTACTCTGGGTTGCTTGGATATTAAAATGCTAAAAAATTGTAAAGAAAACTTACCTAAGGTAGTGAAGATAGGTAGTAATAGAGACAAAATTCAGTCCTATTTCAAATCCTCCCTCTTGACAAAAATACAGATCTAATTACTGACCATTCATTTTTATGAACACCATTTTAAACAAAAGTGAAAATGAAGAAAGGAGCCATAAATGTGTGGAAACAATTGAAGTGTCTATAAATCAATGTTATACTTCTCACCATATTAGATTCAAAGTATAAGCAACTGGTATTATATAATATTAAAGAATTTTTAGCAGTGATAATGGTATTATGGTTATATTTTATAAAAGAGTCTTTATTCTTTAAGGATGTATAATGGAATATTAAGATGAAATGATAGCTGTTTGGGATTTGCTTCTGAAAATCCCATTTTGCTTCAAGTAAATTTGCTTCAAGTAAAATAATATGGGAGGGAGAATTGGGGGACGATGGATGAAAAAGATGTGCATGAGTTGATAATTGGTGAAACTTGGTGACAAATGCATGGAGGCTCATCATACCCTGTATGCTTCTGCATATGCTTGAAATTGTGTGTGTGTGTGTGTGTGTGTATGTGTGTGTACACACTGATGTTAAGAAACTGCATCTACAGTGGAGTGTGTGTGTGTGTGTGTGTGTACACGCTGATGTTAAGAAACTGCATCTACAGTGGAGTGTGTGTGTGTGTGTATATATATATATACATCCCACTGTAGGTATAGTTTCTTAGCATCAGTGTGAGGTAGCAAATAGCAAGATATGATTACAATCCAGATTGCAGAGCATAGCAAAACCATCATCTTCATGATCATCGTATCAGTGCTAATTGTTCACCTATGTGCCAGACAATAGGAGAAGCATGTTCTGTTTTATCATATTTAATCATTATACCACATCTATTTGGGTAATAGTGTTACACTCATTTTCCAGGTGAGAAAACTGAGGCTTAGGGATGTTTACCTTTTCCAAGAATATACATATCCTAAAGGGCAGCACAAATATTTCCTAAGCTATATTGCATTTTCTATACTACAGGTATACTTGCTAAAGTTTAGTGTGCTGGCTTGCCTATGGACAGTGTACAAATGTGTGAAAATAAATGAAGACCACCCACATGAGAACAAACGGAGGCTATCTGGTCAGAGCTTGCTAGTGCTCCAGCCACCACCACTTGCATTTGTCAGAGATTCAGTGATAGTCAGTAGAGTGGTTAAACTTTATACTAAAAAAAAGAAAAGCGAAGGCTCTAGGTATTTTCTGATTGGACATTGTTGACATGGAGAAATTGGGGATAGGGTAACTAGAAATGGGGTATCTTACGTGATTGGTTTCTGGAGAAGATTTGGCTTTTTCTGGTTGGTCCTGAGTTGGGAGTGAGAACAAAAATAGGGAAGCTACCTGAAGCTTGCTGCTGAGATTGTGGGTCAGGGTTCTGTTATCATCTGTGGTCTGATCGTTGTCCATTTGCATATTCAGCCTTTCCGTCCCCACATTGGGGTATTCTCTCATGTGCAACAGGTTGACCAATTCATGGAAAGCTAGAGATTCAGATCTTCATCCTTCAGGAATTGTATGACTGTCTTCATAGAGATTGTATCCCAAAATCTTTAACTTCTTGTTTTTGTATTATCACAGCTACCATTTAATGATTGGCTGCAAAAAAATATTTAAGACTCTAGATAGAATGCAACAGACTAGCATCATGATCGCTCTCACAGAAGCAGAACAATTAATAGTTCCTGTAAGATGTTTTGGAACTGGGAACCTTGATTGCCCAAGTCAGGCCATGAGAACAAATTCTCTAGGACGTTGGGATCACATTATAGATCCAGGTATATTTTCCTTAAGGTGAAGTGCAGGCTGTTTTGCCTTGCCTGCTTCAGTGATCTATGTGCAGCAAGAAGTATTAGCAATGGCATAGAGACCACCGTGAGTAGCAACAAGAAATCTAAAGCAGTGAAATTGCTCCTTACTACTTTTGCCAATGAGTTGAGACTGACGTGTGTTCTATCTAGGACAAAGGTGATATTGTTAATAACTTCTTCTAGAGTTAATGTTAAGATTCTTACAGTCTTTTCTATTTATAGAATTCCTACTTTGGGGAGCGATGCCCTGATTATTCATATAAACAGTGAGTCAGATTCTCCTAGGTAGAGTGCCTGAATAATAAAAGGTGGCCTCATTTTGGAGCTAGTGTTTGAGTTGAAATTTTAAGGCTTACTGGTTTTTAGAATTAGCGTCTCCATGTACAGAGAAGACTTAGCTTCTTATTCTTAAAGTATATGAGGTATTAGTCTGAGGCAAACAGAACCAGGCATCCTGGTCACAAATGAGGTAGTAATAGTAGGGGCACATGAAGAGCCATGAAAAAAGAATTTTTCATCACATGAGGATGGAACCAAGGCCTTACATTAGCTGGGTTACAGATCTGAATCCCTATTGCTTTCTCCCAGGTAACAAGTAATTGGCTCATTATCCAGTGAAGATTACGGAATTCAAATTTAGAATTATCTAGGGTCTGATCAGTAGATGATCATAACTGGCTCTTCTTTTGGACGGAAGGACAATAGCAAAGCCATAGGTTGATTTGTTTCAAGTCATTTGTCCATGTAGGTACAAATGCAAATGCCATCAGCTGTAATTCCTTATTGTCTTATCTGATAAGACCAAAATTGCCCAGGGATTTTTATCGGGGGATCTGGTATTGGATGACTCATCTGGTAACCTGTAAGATTAAGGGCAGTGGCTACTGTTTGGGAAAATCTAAGAATGTCATTAGAATGAGTAGGTTCGATGTAACAAATTTCATTATAATTATAATAGCAATTTTAGTCGAGAGAAAAGAGAGATAGAGGGCCATTATGAGTAGATGACAAACAGGGGTCTATAGAAAATAAGAATGGTTATAGGCAATAAGGTAAAACAAAACAAGAACTAGGGTTCTTGGTCTGATGCTTAGGCAGAAGCTGTCTACTGTCTGAGGTCAGTCCTCTTGCTGAAGATTTTGGGTCAGCTGTCTACCTTTAAAGACTGGCTGCTTCCATAAGATCTCTGAGAATCTTCAGTTTCAGATCCCCTATTAGATTAGCCTTCTAATTGTGTGGCTTAGAAGCACTAAGAATTGCTTAGTTGTAAAACATGAACCTGATTGACTGCCTGGAGTTTCCCCACTATGTTTTTTGTTAAGAGTATCTGATAAGATCCCTTCTAATGAACATTGAGAGCGTGTTCTTCCGATGTCTCTTCTAGTAGTCATAATCTCTTGGTGGAGAATCATGAAGAGACTGTTTAGGAAGATGTAGTAGGAAGACAGCTTTCACTTGTTGGTGATAATGCTGGACCTGTTTCATGAGTCCTTTACAATAATTTGTCATATCTTTTTGAAACAGGTCTGAGTATAATATCACGGGTCTCTAGGTGAATACATCTGTAGTTGCCAGTTCACAGGTGGAAAAGCTCTATGGTTCCTGAGACCATATAGCCATAAATGCTAGTGGAAGTGACTCTGGCCTCCCAAAGGAGGCTCACAGGTTTCTGAAAATTTTCTTAATTTTAATTGAAAAATGCCATTGGTTTTTTTCAACTTTTCTAGAAGATTGTGATGGTAAGGCCAATGTAGGTTTTTAGTAAGGGGGCAATTCCTTACATATTTCTAATGGTTCCCATTAAGCATGTGACTTGGTCACTTATGTAAAAGTTGGTATGCCCCAGGTTAGAAACACATAATCAAGGAACTTTTCAGTGAGTATGAAGATTGTAGCTTTTTAGCAAGGACATGTTTCAACCCATGCTAAAAATCGACACACATTAACTAAAATACATTCAGATCCCGTGCGGGATAGATGCTGCATACGATCCACATGGAGGTGTTTAAAGGGTCCTTAAGGCTTTGGTTCCTAGTTATGTCCCACCTTTATAGTTTTTCCAGGATTGTGTTGTTAACAGGTGACATATGGCCTGAAAATAGCCTCAACTGTCTTTGTAAATTTTCTGCAACAATGCTAAGTTAAGATAGTAACCAATTTGTTTCTACTATAATGAGTTGTTTCGTAGAGAAATTTAGCGAACATCCATTTGAAATTCTCTTTTGCCTCAAAGCATCTTATGAGGAATGCCAGAGATGATCTGAGTGAAAGGTACAACCAAATTTTTTCCTTTCTTCCTTTTTAAGCACTTAACATTGATATTTCATAATGGCCTTTTTGAATCCCTCAAGGGATTTATCCTTTGAGGGTTTAATTAAGATCATAGCCTTGGTGAAGGCTGCCTTGTTTGGCCAAATGATCTGTTATAGTATTTCCTTTAGCTTCCATATTATCTTTTTTGCATCAGCCTCAACCTTTATAATAGCCACCCTGTAGGAAGCATCCAAAAATTCCTTAACTTGTCCATTTTTGATGAAGTTCCAGCATAATTGAGAAACCCCTTTGGTTCCAAAGCATTAAAAAGTCATGTATTATTCCAAAAGCATATCTGCACTCTGTATATATGTTTATTCTCTTGTCCTTGGCTGGATGACAAGCTCCAGTAAGCATAATAAGTTCTGCCACCACAGCTTATTTTATGTCGGTTAGAAGACTATATTCTAAAAGAGAATTTAAATTAGTGACAACATATCCTACTTGATAACCTCTAGTTTTCATTTTGAGATATCCATCAATAAATAATAATAGGTCTGGGTTCTCAATGGGAGTCTCTACTAAATCTGAGTGAGGTATAGAAAGTTCCTTACTTTGGATAAGATTATCATAAAGTTTCCCATCTTCAAGAGAGTGGCAGGATTAGGGTATTGCTGTGGTGAATAGTAATGTAAGAAAGAGTAACAGTCTCATCAGAAGTTAACTCACCGGCTAAAAAATGTTGTTTGTTCTCAGTCACTAGTAAGGTCTGTGCTGTGCGAGGAACCATGAGGTCAAGCTGGAAGCCTAGAGCTAATTCAGCAAAGCACTGGCAAGTTTCACAGTGGCAGCTAATGTCCTGAGACAAGGCGGTTAAGCTTTTGCAACCAGGTTAAGAGTAAAGATTTGGTAAGCAATATAAATTGATGGTTCTCATGAAGTTGAGTTAAAGTCTCAACTTGTCCAGATCTCTCATGAACAAATAGATAAAGGGGCTTTTTGTAGTAAGGAATGCCTGGGGGAGGAGGAGTTTAAAGAGCCTTCTTTTAAGGATTTTAAAGAAGGCTTATTTGTGTTTGGCTTCTCTGAGGAGAGTATCTCTTTCAGAGGCTTTATTCAATTCATAGAGAGATGTTCCAATCCCAGAAAACTTTGAAACTTTTTATCTGTACCATCAGTTAAACCTAGAAATCCTCTAAATTGTCATTTTGTGTGGGAACTAAAGTAAGTTTGCATAGTCTTTAGTCCATCAGGAGAGTTTTCACTTCATAGATAACGTATACCCTGAGTAACGGACTCTGTTTTGGTCAAACTATAATTTAACTTTTGAAATGTTAGGTCCTTTTCTCCTAAGGCTGAGAACAAGTAAAAGGCATCCTTTTTTTAATAGGCTTCATTGTCCTCTGAAAAAAGTGGGAGATCATCTACATACTGTGTCAGAACTGAATTACAAGAGGAATTTAGATCTTTTAATCTTATTTGAGAATCTGGAAAAATAGGAGGGGGTTTGGTGAATAATTGCCTGGCTATTTTGTTGTCTTCCCCGGGTGAAGGCATAAAGGTATTGACTTTATTGGTCTAAAGGCACACTGGAAAAGGTAGAGCAGAGCCACGACAGTGCAGCAAGTGTTCTCATTTGGAATTGATGATAATATGGTATTTGGGTTATGTGCTAATGGAAAGCAAGGGATGATAATTTTGTTGATGGCCCTGAGGTCTTGAATAGATCAATATCTTTTCTTGTTTGATTTCTTTACTGGCAAGACAAGGGTAACAAAGGCTAGTACAGGATATGAGAAGGCCTTTGCATATAAAACTTTTATCTATAGGCTTGAGGACTTTCTTTGCTTCTGATTCCAAGGGATATTGGGGAAATTCGGATACCTCTGTGGTTGGATCTATCTGAACTTCAATAGGCTGTCCTCCAATAATTTTTCCTGTGTCAATGGAAATTTTAGCCCATAGAGTGTCAAGCACCAGACTGTGGTAGGTAGACTAATAGGCTCCCAAAGATGGCCGCATCCTAATCTCTGGCACCTGTGAATATGTTGGGCTATATGGCAGTGAAGAATTAAGTTTGCAGGTGGAAGTAAGGGCAAGAGTTATCTAGTCTGGAGATGGGGAGGTTAGCCAAGATTATCCAGGTGATGCCAATGTAGTCACAAAATTCCTTATGAATAGAAGAAGAAAGAGTTAAGGATTTGAAGAATCCCCATTTCCCCTTTTAAAGGTGGAGGAAGGGGTCATGAGCCAAGAAATTCAGGTGACCTTTAAATTCTGGAAAATACAAGGCGATGGATTCTCCCCTAGAACCTCAAGAGGGAATGCCCCTTAACCAACACTTTGATTTTAGCCCAGGAACACCCATTTTGGAAAAAATAGAAGTGTAAAATAATAAATGTATGTTGTTTTAAGCCACTAAGTTTGTGGTAATATGCGACAGCAGCGATTGGAAATTGAAATAATGCATGTGTCAAGACCTTTATCTGGGGTATGCATCAAATATAACAGAGGAAGCAAAGATATATCTAGAGCAGACACAACTTGGTTATAAATAGAGGAGTCCTCTGGAACCTCATGAAATGGTTACTCTGGCTTCCATTTGATATTATGATTTCATTTTCAAAGTAAGTCTCTTCTTTTAAATTTGGAGGGGTAGTATTGCAGAGCAGGAAGAAATGTTTTTCAAGGGCCCAAAGGTTACAGCTAAAGACTGAAAGATAAGGAAAGCTTGTGCATTAGTTCAAGTACCTACCACCTGTGTGGACATTTACTCTGAGGAAGAGATTGAGCAAAGATTAAGGGGGGGTTAGTAAAGAGTAGCTCTTGAATCTGCTGGGAGGATGACCAGCCATATTTACAATTAGTTCAACTTGAGTGGTTTTTTGTTTTGTTTTGTTTTGTTTTAAGATGTTATTTATTTGTTTGAAAGAGTGAGAGAGAGAGCAAGTATGTGTGCACCAGTAGGGGGAGGGAGAGACAGTGAAGGAGAAGCAGACTCCCCGTTGAGTGAGGAGCCTGATGTAGGGCTTGATGCCAGGACCCTGAGATCATGATCTGAGTTGAAGGAAGATGCTTAACTGATTCCAGGCGCCCCTCTTCTTGAGTGTTTAAAGGGTAGGGCAGAATGTTGGATACTTTTTCATTCTTCAGAGCATCCTCTTTTTTCTGAGTCAAGGGATTTCTTTTCTTTGACTTGGTGTTTCTTTTGTTAAGATGGGACGATCTTTTTCCCAGTGTCCCTGTCAGTGGGTGATCTACCAGAAAGTGGGCTACCTAGCTCTTTTATCTACAGGACCATAAGTTTATTTGGATCCTGTCTCATGTTTGCTCTAAACCCTTTAAAAATGACCTGTAGGTTATTGTAATTCAGGTAGAGGGGTGTTTCCTCTTCTAATTTCTGTTTGTAGGCTGGCTCTCCAATTTCAGATGTAACTTCCATTGATAAAATTATATATGTTATATCTGCACCTTTTTTTTTTAAACCTCTAATGTTGCCAAAGGTGTTTTCTAGTTTATCCTGAAAACGTCCTAAGCTTCATCTTTTCTCTGTTTGCATGATTAAATTATGGTACATCATTTCTTCTTGGAAATGTTCAGGTATGACTTTTATGAGACTTTGTCCTACTTTTTCATCTTTTTTGACCTCTAAGTTTATTGTGGAAAGAGGGATCCCATTGGTTCCTTTTTGGATCACTTTTGTCACTTAGGGTTTAGCATCTGAGGTTCTGACCAACATGTTTTAAAAATGATATAGGTCAAGTATCCATGGGTCATATATACTCAAAAGAATTCTAAATTCTTCTGTGAATAATTCCTGGTCTTGTCTGTGTTTAGGGAACTCCTTAATTAAATTGCTTTTAAATCAGCTCCTATCTGACATATAAGTTCTAGAATTGCCTGCATATCTGGCTCTGAAAGGGATAGATCTTTAGAAGCAACTGGAATTTTAGGATCTTAGGAGAAGCATTGGGAAAGTGTAGGGGGTCTGGACAATGGGAAAAGGAGGGAGAAGATGACAGAAGAATGGAAGAAGAGAGAAGAATAAGGACGAAGACGGATACCTGGATATAGGGAAGCAATGAAGGAAAAGGAAGGGATGGATTTAGCAGGGAAATGAGTCTAGCTTGCTGCTTAGGTCTGTCAAATTACTCATTCATCTGGGCCAAAGAATCTTTTCTTTTTTTCTTTTTATTTTTTTTAAAGATTTATTTACTTATGGAGTACCTGGGTGGCTCATCTGGTTAAGTGTCTGCCTTGGGCTCAGGTTGTGATCTGGGGGTACTGGCATGGAGGCCCATGTCAGGCTCCCTGCTCAGTGGGAAGTCTGCTTCTCCCTCCCCTGCTGCCCCACCCCCACCCGCTCATGCTTTCACTCTCTCTCTCAAATCAATAAATACGACTTTATTTATTTGAGAGAGACAGTGCTTGCAAGCAGCGGGGGGGAGGGGGCAGAGGGAGAGAATCTCAAGCAGACTCCGCTCTGAGCATGGAGCCGGACGCTGGGCTAGATCTCATGACCCTGAAAGCATGACCTGAGTCAAAATCAAGAGTTGGATGCTTAACCAACTGGGCCACCCAGGCACCTGAGGAATCATTTAAAGAACCAATTTTTGTGTCAGAATTTTATCTGGAGGCCTCTATACACCATCCAAGAAATCCTGCCCATTGGGCCTGAGAAATCGTATTCCTTTTTCCTTAAGTCACTTCTCAAATGAGCAATTCTGTTCAACTCAAATGTTCCCTAGAATGGCCTCTGAAGGCCCAAATAATCCTTGGTGAAGTTATGCCATTTAGAGAGATACGACCAAGAATTGGGATCATAAAGGGAGTACACAGAAGAAGTAGCAGTTTTCCTCAGAGGAGAGGATTTAGACTTGCTCAAAAGCCAGGCTTGTGTACTTCACGTCTCAGGCCCCCGACCTGTTGACTGCCTTTAAGAGCAGACCTGACAGTCTTTGCCCCTGGCAGTCAGAAAAGCAGAGAAAACACGCTCTGAGGATGAAAGCTAAGCTCTCAGGATAAAAAAAAAAAAAAAAAAAAAAAAGGAAGTAAGACTTCATGCAGTTTTATTGGTGACCCACAGCAAAGTTTGTCCAGATGGAAGCCGGTCTAAAGAAAACCTAAAACTTTCCGGCCTGTGATGCTTGCTCAAACAATAGACTTCTAAGGCTTATGCTTGTGTTCTACCCTGTGATTGTCCTTCACAGGGTTGTAATGTTGTGAACTGTTTATGATAAACAACACTTTGAGACAAACAACATTTTAAGACAGCACAACACAAACAGAAGCACCAAAAGAAGTAAAAAGGCATGAATAGGAACAGCCTGCCAAAGATGTCAAACAAATGGGAACCGGTGACAAACTTGGGGACCAACCGCAGCAAGTAGCTAAGGAGCTCAATGCAAATAGAGCTGAGTTGAGGGCTTGTGCTGACTTACCACATCTGTATGTACTCAACAAACCACAAGCAGCAAGGCATAGGGACATCCATGGGTACCGCGCCTGGGGAAAACCCAGGGTCAGCAGCAGCGAGCAGTGCAGTGCTATCTCAGTGGAACCTCCAGGAAATCTGTGGAAATAACAGAGACTACCCAAATCAGAACAAATAGAAGTGTTTATTCAGAGCGGGCTCTAGCAAGAGAGTGAGCCATAACCACTTGCGTTTGTCAGGGACTCAAAGATAGGGGAATGAGAAAGCTTTGTACTTAAAAAAAAGATGATTCCAGGTATGTTCCAGTTGGGCACTATTAGCGGTGGAGAAGCTGAAGATAGGCTAATGAGACGCAGGGCATTTTATGTGATTGGTTTATGATTATTTGGCTTTCACTGATTGGAAGCAGAGCAGGGACCAAAAAAAAAAAAATGTAGGAAACTGGAAGTCATTGACTTGGTCAAGTTCTGACCTTTCTGGACCAATTCCTGCATAAGGTGTGGTTTGGCTTCCCAGGCTGATTACTGTAGGGCTTGTGGGTCAGAGTTCTGCTGTCATTTATGGTGTGGCCATTGTCTGTTTGTGTATGCAAGGTCTCAGAGGGAAGGAGAGTCTCAAAACAGGTTTATTCAGAATATCAAGTGGTAAGGAGACCACAGTCTGGGCAAAGAATCCCCTTTTTCTATCTCCCTCTGTCTCTCTATCTGGGGGTGGGTCCTTATAGAATAATTTCTAGCAGAGCAGGATAGAGCTGGTTAAGATTCTGAAAGACCTCCAAACTGTTAATAGACCTTTAGAATTGGTAGAGTAGATCTTGACGGAAACTTGATTCAGCCAATTCCCTCTTCTCTCCCTAGTTATAAATATATGTAGGCAATTCAGCTTCCCCAGCTGAGTTGCTGTAATGCAACCCTAGAGAGAAAGGGTCACTGTTTCTGGTTCAGGCTGCGATGCTTTTGGCTTCTAAGAACAGCACATTCTCGATGAAGATAGGATACTGGCATTTTTGTTGAATGGATTGTGAAGTGGAATTACAGCTAAATTTCGTTTCAGCTAGGACCATTAGATAAAGGGGTGGTGAGGTTCTGAGATCAGTAGGTTAATGACATAATTTTCACTTCAACTGGCTGACAAATCTGGCCAGCCGTGGTAGGACAAGAACTGAGGAAGGAGACAATGAAATGGAATAGAGTTGGAGGGGATTTGGAGAAAATGAAATGTGTGTGTACAGTCATTTCATGTTGTTCATGTTTGGAAAGATAACTAAAAGAAAAAGTGACCCTGTTCAGTAAGAATGTCCTTAAAGTATTAGAAATGGGACAGGGGGGGAAAACACTAACTGACCAGAGAGCTGCAGGAAAAGGCATAGGGCTGGTAAGCCAGGGCAATGGGCACCAGCATTGGTAAGAGCTATAACTGCACAGAGAGCCAACTGAGAGGACAGAGAGATAAGAATCAATTGTAAAAGGGAGAGGGAGCCCCTTTGCTAATGGATAGCCTTGCCCTGCATCCTCTGTGATTAGGGTAGGAAGCTAAGGTGGCTCTGCTGTTGCCATTTTTCCATCTGCATGTTTGAACAGAGGAAAAGGTGCCCAATCAAGAACTTACTATGAGTAATGACAGTAGATAGCATTAATGAGGGCTTACTGTGTGCCAAGCACGGTGCTTTAAATTTAACACTTTAAACACATATTCCTTCATTGAATCCTATGAGTCGGGTATATTATTGACACGTTTTTATAGATGGAGACGCTGCAGTTTAACAAGATTAAATAATCTGCCCAAGGAAATGGTGGACAATTTAAACCTATGGCTTTTCAACTCCAAAGCCATAGCTCTTGACCATAGTCTTCAGCATCTTCACCTAGGGATAATTAAGGACATCAGTTTGCATGGTGTGGCGGTCATGGAATGATGCTTAAATATCAATAACTAGAACGTGTAGAGCTGGAAGGAAGGCAATCATAGAAGACTGCATTTTAAGCTGTAGAAGAATATAAATTCTGGGTATGGAATTTACAAAAACATTAACTGATAATAAGGTATTAGGCAATTGGGAGATTCTCAATATCTACAGTTTTTTTTTCAACTTTTATTTGTATTTGAAAATGCAACCTCATTTTTTTTCTTACTGAAGAATAGTTGACACACAATATTACATGAATTTCAGGTGTACAACATGGTGGTTCGACAAGTCTGTATGTTATGCTTGCTCACAAATGTACCTCCCATCTGTCACCATACAATGTTCTTACAACACCATTGACTGTATTCCCTATGCTGTGCCTTTTATCCCCATGACTTATTCATCCCATAAATTCCATAATGGGAAGCCTGTATCTCCCACTTCCCTTCTCCCGTTTTGCCCAACCTTCCCACCCCCTTCTCTCTGGCAACCGTCAGTTTGGAACCTCACTTCTACTGAAATTCCTGTAGTACTTAATACACTTTTATTGTTAGAGGGCTCTCTTTTCCTCAAAGTGCTAGAATCTTCACAGATCGTTTTTGTGTTTAGAAAGAATTAAACTTGACATCTGAGGGAGACTATGGAGCTACCTGCAGTTTGCCTAGAGAGGTACCCGCTGTATTACTCACTAAACCAATGTTGCCATCTGCTGGTAACTTCCCTGAACTGCAGACACAAGGTTCCAGGGTCCTTACTAATTAGTGGGTGCCTCAGGGATGGCGTCTTAAAGGGAAACAAATCATCACACCCCCAAAAATTCACAATGAAAAGCTCAAATAATTTTGTGCCTCACGGGCCCCAAGAGAACCACCAACTTATTCAAAGAAGATTTTCATTTAGTAGCAGGGAATTGGCCATTTGGAGACCTATCTCTTTGACCTGCCTCTATAAATATCTGCCTGGGTCTCCTGTTCAAGATCGGTAAATTCTGCCAAGAACTACCTGAAAATTTATTCCTGTTCACCAAATTCGTGGTCTACAGTCTATGAGTTTAATTCACATGATGCTTCGCTTATGTGAACAAGCACCATTCTTCCTTGAAAGGAGTCGTTACTGTCACCATTATATTCTCTGCACATTTTGACCTTTGTGATTTCAAATGACAAAGGTTTTTCTTTTCTAATTTAAAATTTGAATTTTATGATTCTCTCCTGGTATGCAGCACACCTTCAAGTGATACTGTCATTTCTGCTCCAGCTTTGGAGAAAAATGGCTATGTTTAGGAAAGGCTGTAGTTGAAGGGGTTAATGTAGGAGTTCTGAAAAGGTGCTCTGGCCAGCCAAGTGAACAGGTTGACCAGAGAAATCACAGGGGTGAGTCTCACTCAAAAGTTATTCTAACATAACAAAGGAAGCTCAGAGATATCACAGATCTTTGAAATCTCACATAAATAGTTTATTGACACTTATTGCTTATGTTAGCCAAATAAACCATTTGGAAACTCTTACTTGCTAGAAGTCAGTTACAACCCATGTTGACATTTAATTGTCTATATTTCCTTAAATAGTTGAGAAAGTGGACCAAGCAGTGGAATCAGAGTCAGAGAAAAGGGGGTACCACGACTGTCTTTCTTCCCTCTGTGGAGTGGGCCCTGTCTACCTCGCAAAAAGATAGGGAGCCTCTTCTGAATATTTTGTATGCTGGCTCCCATTCCCCCAACATAATATTTATTTATTTAAAAACTTAATTAACGTGTATTTATAACTAACACTTACATGCATATTATATAAAATTATATAATACAGACAAAAATTCAATTAATAACCCATTAAATACCACCCAGTCATAATGCTGAATATTTTAGTGTCCTATGCAAACATATTCATATTGCTATTTTCATTTTAAAAAGAAAAAATTTATAAGAAAAAATGCTATGCATGAACCTTTTTTTTTCTAATATAGTAATATATCATCAACTACCTTTAAGTGAATAATTATAGATTTAGCTCATAAATTTTCATGGCCACAAAGTATTCCATTATACTTATGTCCCCTATTGTTGGTCGCTTTAATAAAAGACAGCTTTATATCCAATTAAGATAAATTTTTACAGGTGGCATAGCTAGGTGAAGTATATACACCACCATTATCATCGAATGGGATATTAATAGGTGAATAATACAGTTTTAAGTGTGGCTTTGAATTGTGTTTAACACATGTAAGGTTGAACACATTTTGCATGCATATTAGCTGAATCTATTTCTTTTTGAATATCCTTTTTATAACCTTTGCCGTTAAATTTCTAAAAATTTGCTTCAGACCTTTCTAATTTTTTCTTTTTATTTCAGCTTTTTTGCATTGTTATATCTTTTGTTCATCATATGTCACAAATATTTACCCCAGATATTTATTTGCCTTTTAATGCTACCGATAAAATATGGCTTTTTCACATTTCACAAGTTTTGTATTCAGGTAATCACTCCTTTTAAGGTTTCTGACTTTGGTATAATGCTTTAAGAAGTTCTTCCTCATATCAAGGTTATGATAGCATTCTGTTTTTCTTAAATTTATATTTTACATTACAATCATTAATTCATCCAGAATTTATTTTGGTGTTCATTTACGAGAAGGATTTGATACTTTTTCTCCCCAGATCATTGGCTTGAACACCACGTAAGTGATCCCACAAAGCGGGATATTCTGTAAAGTGTAATGCCCTCAAGTATTAACTATACTCTGGTGGCAGATTTGGGATGATGTGAACAGCAAGCTCAGAGGCCAGTTAAAGAAACAAATGGGCATGGAGTGGGAGAGACAGAAACATCAACTCAGTAATGCTCTACACTTCTCTGTCTTTAAATATAAGAGGAATTACTATTGATGAGCTGGGTCATGGCTACATTACACTTATAAATATTTAAATAAGAAAAACGGGGAAAATCTACCAAAGGCAGTGATTTCATAGCAGAGGAGTGAGAAAGAAGCCTGCATGGTGAGCAGATGAGGGACTTCTAAGGGGAACCTCGAGTGCATTAGGAAGGACACTTTGATGAATGACAGAGGCTGGTCTCCTTCCTGGGTCTGTACAAAGCAATGCATTAGGATATGATGAGATTTGTAGAGCTTATGGTTTTTAAGGTACCACAAAGTAATTTGGTAAGGTAGAATATTTTCAGTAGCATTAGTCATCATTATCGTCCTTGCCATCATCTACAAAATATATATATATATATATTGGAAACAATTTGAAAGTTAGAGCTTGTATTTGAGGATGACCATGTCATTGAACCTGAAAAAGGAATATGTCTTTATTTTCTGATTTTGTACTGTATCAGATGATTCTTCCAATTCTGGGTGTGTCTTTGGAAGAGACATCAGAGCTCAATCTGTTCCTTCACTTGGCTTTTATTTCCTTGCGTTGGGAAGGAGATGACTGGCTTCTGCAGCTTTGGACTGGTCTGCCTCAAATTCGGGTCTGTCTCACTCAGATTCTTCAGTTTCCCTGAGCTAAGGAAATCCAGCCTACAGGAAGCAGGTTGGGTAGGTAAGGAGGTGTGACCAAAGTATTAGTAATAATTATTCTTATTATAACAACAACAACCACAGTTATGGAACACCTACCAAATGACAATGTTCCTTGTAACTCAGCTACTAGTAACTATAAGGTTACTAGTAATATCCCTGCTGATGCACCGGAGTAAGGTTACTTCCGTGTGGGGAAAGGCCTCCTGCAATCCAGGAAGGAGGAAGAAGGGATGGAGGTGCTACCTTTGGAATGAATTTCCAAAGTACAAGGAGAGCTCCTTGATACTTTATCCGTCCTTTGTTCTTGTGCTCCAAACTGGGAATCAAAGAGATAGTTTTAATTTGGTGTCGCTGACGCTACTGCACAGGTATAATCATGTCTATGTTGTTAGTGTTACTGCCACTTGTCCCTTTACCTTTATATCCATCCTACTCATCTCCATCAGATTAATGTTCCTAAACTACTGCTTTGGTATTTGCCGTGTTCTTATTTGTTTCCCCTGGGATGTTTGTTGAGAATGGGCATTCCTGCACTCACCTTCAGCTTTAGCATCCCAGGTGATTCAATTAAACACTAGAGCAGTACTTCTCCCCTTCTCCAACATTGGTGTGCACAAGAATCATAGACAGAGCTTGTCAAAATGCAGATTCTGACTCCAGAGGCCTGAGGGGGTCCTGAAGCTACATTTCTGTGAGCTTCCATATGGTCTCACTGCTTCCTTCTGGCAGACTGATCACACTGTGGGTAGGTAGCAAAGGGCTAGATTGTCCAAACTAGTTTTTCTGGCATTTTAGTCCTTCTGTTTAGTTGACCCGCTTCAGCTCTCTTCTCCCTGAGGCAGTCAAACCAATCTCTTAAATGTTCTCCAGTAGGACTGTACAGAATGAACTTCTGCTCCAAGTTACCATCACTGCTGTTCTTTCTCATCTCCATCTGTCAAAAACAGACCCTTCTTGGAGGACCTTCCCAGTCTCATGTTATGGGGAAGGTTCCTTTCAACAGCCTCAGGCTCCCGAAGTTCCCTGACCTTCTCTGTGAATGCCAGTTGTCTGCCCTTGGTTCTGCATCAGGGCCAACAAGCCCTGCAACTTCACACTTGGACATACGAGCAGCTCAGTTAGGTAAAACTGTAGTCCTATTGAAGCAAACTGCTTATTTTCCCTTTTCTCCACTCTGTTGTGCTACTAGGCAGGAGCTAAGGGTTGACATGGCATCAGCACAGCCATATTTCAGAAGCCAAAGCTCTCTTTATCATCCCTGCTGATGCACAGGATGGTCATCTCTGAAGTTACCTCTAACTTGAACTTGTCGTTCAAATCAATCCTAGGTGTAGGCATGGGGGACGTATGGGATTGACCTATCTCTATGAGGAAGAAGTAACGACATCTGCCTCCTCGCCAGACAGAGAAAAATGTTCATATTTCTACCCAGTTTTCCTTTGTCTTATATTTCCAGATTAACGTAACTGGATCTGTATTTTCTCCATTAGAACTTCCCTTGATGTCTTTGTTCTATCTCAATAAGCTGCAAACACCAAAGCCCTTTCCCTTAATCCCTAGTTACACACTTTGAGTTTGTCCTTGGCCATTCCCCTTTGTAGCTATGAAGGTGATGAACACTACACAATGGGAGGAAATGCTCTAAAATATTAATCTCAGTATAATGCATAACAAGTTGAAGACAGTGAACTCGGTACTGTGTAAATCTGGAAAAAATTCTGAGACATTCTTTAATGGAGAACTTAGAGTATCATGATGTCATTTGTTCTCATAGAGGCATTTTCTTCTTACACATTTTTTTGGAGATGTAAATTTATCCCCAAGGAAGACAATCCTAAATTTCTTTCAAATGCTATTAATGTTTAGATATACTTTTATGTATTAAATAGACTTGTCCAATACTTGTTATCTCCTTATCCCCACTTTTAATGTGGACATAAAAATGTATCTTGAGATAGTATCAGGCTTAGGCAGACAAAAGTTCATGTCGGTGTTAATGGAGAAGAGAAGGGGCAGTAAATTTTGAGTTGCTTTGTTGTTTTACACTATCTTAGTGCTAGTTATGGATTTTGGAATAATATTTCATGTTCTAGGAGTAGTTTTTATCCAATGATTATACCTTCAATTTTTCAGCACATTTCCCCTGAATCTCTTAAGGTCAAAAATCGTGAATAAATCCATGCTTGATAGACTGAAAGGTTTTAGCTTCAGAGAATTGTCAGTAGACTTCAAATTGGAGCAGTCTTTCAGTTCCGTTACTTGCAAGTTATTGATAAATTTGCACACCACTGGCTGCAGACCTCATGAATATATTCATGGACCATGGAGCATGCTTGGTATTTAGAAGAATCCAAAATGTCATTTTTTTTAAATTAAATTGAGCTGGGAATGTTATTTATGATTGAATATTTAAAGTAAGTAATTGAAAATTAAGAATATGTGCCATTGTACTTTTAACTCCAGATTGAATGTGAAAAATGTAAATAATAAATTATAAATCAGAAATGATGTTCTGAGGCCATTCAGTTTAAGCCATTTTTACTAATGCTAATCACAACACAGATGAAGTATTTGTAAAAATTAAGAGGTTTAGCATGGTAACTCTGATTAAATTCTAACCTTTATATTGATAGAAAAGTTAGGAGAATTACGAACTATGATTATTTCAAGAATTAATGAACTGCAATTCTGATAATAATTAATAGGATGGGGGTAAGAAATCTTCAGATTTAATGACTCTTTCTGTAGTCTACAGTTCTATTTGGACTTTTTTTTCTCAGTAGACAAATTGCGATTTTAAAATGTCCAATTCAGGGGCGCCTGGGTGGCACAGCGGTTAAGCGTCTGCCTTCGGCTCAGGGCGTGATCCCGGCGTTCTGGGATCAAGCCCCACATCAGGCTCCTCTGCTATGAGCCTGCTTCTTCCTCTACCACTCCCCCTGCTTGTGTTCCCTCTCTTGCTGGCTGTCTCTATCTCTGTCAAATAAATAAATAAAATCTTAAAAAAAAATAAAATAAAATGTCCAATTCATCTCTCCCACTAAGAGGAGAGAACAAAGCACTTCCTTTCATGAAGGTATGTCTTAAAGAGGGGCAAGATTGTGAGCTCAAGGCAGGACTGAGGGTAGAAATGACCCATACCCCAACTGGTCTTCCAAAAATGTTTCTTGGAATGTGAATTGAATGCTTATTTGCTATTAATGAATATAGTAGGGGAGTTCCCATTTTTGAAGAGCACTTTAAAAGGAGTATTTCAGCCAACTGATTTTTTGCCATGCATTCACAGAGATCTACATGTTAATGCTGTGAGACATACTGTGAGCCTCAAAGAGCTGACATCTTATATATAGCTTTTTTTTTTTTTTAACTCAGTTGTTTGGTGTATTAACTAAGTCAGCAAGTTTCTATTAGCCACTGTGTTATAATTATTAGTGGGACATAATTTAGCAGGAGTTTTGATATGCGATCCTCTTAAATACCACCATTACAAATACCACCAAATCCTGGGAGACGTGTAAGTCGATGGAATGACTGGCTTGTTCAGTGTATTATTATTGTCACAGACCCAACTCAGTGAAGAGCATTTCAATTATCTGCTGGTCACTTACGTTTCCTCCTTTGGTAAACACCACATTTTGAAGACATGGGTAAATTATTACCAAATCTGGAGCTGTTCTAACAGATATCAAGAGAACTTTAAAATTGTTTTTGTTGTGGGAAGTAAGATGATTGCTGATAAGTATTCACTGGACCTATATCTTTTTAGAACATGTCCATGAAATTTGATATGTGGGACAAAGTCTTATAAGTTATAAGGAAAAAAAGCTTAAAATGATCCTATGCCTTTCCACTGATCCATTTAGCAATTTCTTCCTTAATTTACAAAGGTATATAACAAACACGTAGTCTGCTAAAATTTACTTACCCCCTGAAAGCAGTTATCTGATTAGAATTCAACTTTGTGTAAATTTCCATCTTTAAAATCTTGACTCATTCACGTTGAGAAAACTTGCAAATTGAAATACTTTTTAAGATAATGTTATCAGGTTAATGATGACATATTCATCATCTTATGTTATTTTAAATTGTTATTTGTAGATTATGTTGGCGTTTTAAATTTAGAGTGACTGTAATGAAGGAATTCTACCTTTCCAGAGATTTTGGGGTTGTTACTTATCAGCCTTTATTGTTCCGACTTCACAGCTGTAGTAACCTTCATCTTCTTCCTTGCTATGTAAACCGTGGATAATTTTGTATCTTTGTTTATTCCATCTGTATCCCCACTCATTTGGACAACTGAGCAGTGTCTAAAGGCTCCCAGCTTTTTTTTGAGGAGCAAATGGCATTACATTTCTGCTGCTTTATAAACACGCCAAGGTGAAGAGTGGTATCATTGAGAGCGTGGCTGTTATTATGACTTCCCTCCTGCTGGGAATCCTGGGGATCCAGAGAGGAGTTTGTGACTGCAGAAGTCAATTTATGAATTATGAAAGAGTTTAGCTGACCATGGAAACCAAGTTGTAGGGGCCTCCATTTTATTTAATATTTTTTAACTGTTTTCTTAGAGGATATTTCATTTTAAAAAGATAGATTGTTTCATAAATAAAACCTAAGTCTTATGTTGATGCCATTCATTTATTATGTACCTAATTAAAAATTAGTCAATTCCTGTGACGTTTTTGGGAAAACGAGTAAGAGTCAAGGTGGAACAGATCCAGCTTTAGTTTGCCTGCTTTTGAGCTGGATTATCTCAGCTCTGCCCCTGTTGTCTGAGCGTTTCTGTGGTTCTATATTACAGTGTCTTTAGAGTCATGGTTTAGAATCAGTTGTTTTCAACCTCAACTGCTCAGTTGACTCAGAGGGAAGCTTTTAAAAATCCTTGTGCCTGCAGTGCATCACTTGGGCTGCCAGATTTAATAAACAAAAATACAAGATACCCAGTTAAATTTAAATTTCAGATAAGCAACAAATAGTTCTTTAGTATAAGTTTGTTAAGTAAGGATGTCCTGTATTTCATCTGGCAACGTTGCAGAAAGTCCATAAGTGCGGAGTTCGTGGGTCTGGGGTGAGGTCTGGCCATTGGTGTTGTTATACATTCTCCAGGTGAGCATAATGTGCAGTGGACTGGGGAAGCACTGGCTGAGATAAACAGTGTTTTGTAGACTGTGGTGCGAATAGGAGTCAAGAGCAGTATTTGTGAAAATGCATCTTTTCAATTCCGCTCCAGTCTGGTTCACGAGGATGGAGTTGAGGCACTTTAACAAGTATCCTGGCTAGTTCTGCTGCGGGTGGTTTGTGGACCATACATTGAGAAATGTGGTTTAAGGACAGATTAACATTCTTTTTCTTAATATAAGAGCATAATGTTATTTTTTTTAATTTTTAGAAAAATCTCAGAATAACAAAGTTTCCGGGTGCAGCATAATACACTGGTTACAAATGAGCACTCTTTATATTTATATATTGGATAAATGATATGGATTAGAAAGATATTTCTCAGAAGGAAAATAAAAATCTATGTGAATTGTATTCTGTTATTTGCTATCATTTCTTATGTAACAAATAAAAAACATTTATCTTCTGAACTGGACAAGGAATAGGTCTTTGTGATGACAATATGTTAACCTTAAGGACTGTGCTTCGCTGGAGGACTCTAATCTTTGGTAACTTAAAAAAATGACCTTAGGTGACACTGAACCTGAGGAATTGACACGAGCAATTTGCGATTGGTTGTAAGCTCATGCTGAGCAAAATGTCTATGAAAATGCATTCTACAAGGTTAATAGGCTGATATTTTCAAGATTATATACAAGGAAAAAGAATGTAGATAATTAACACTGCTAGTGCCAAGGGCTATTTTTTTTTTTAAATTTCTTAGGTTGTTTTGGTAATTAAAGAGCAAAGACATTCTGTCTTATTTCAGCTTCTTTGTTTTGGTGATTTCTGAGTTCCAAATTGATATTTTTTCCTAAGACTTACAGAAAACCCAGGGAAGTAAATACTATGTTTTGTTTTCAAAGGCTATTTAAATTGATGTAAATCAATACTGTTGTTAATGATCCAAAATAATTCCTTATGGGAATGATTTCTCCCCCATCATCTATTAATGCATTATCGATTAACCTCAAAACCGATTTTATATTAGTAAACATTTTCATATAGGATAGACCCTAATTCCCTTTTCATTGTTCTTTTAGGTAGTGTGGACTTTGGCAGGTTGACTCCTTTTGTTCCAGCGTTTCTCCAACTATGGAAATATCTTAGGTTTTATTTTCCAAGTTTCTCTATTTTGATCTGTTTCAGCAAACTGAACAGTTACTAATTGTTTTTTAATACAAACACTTACCAGTTAGTCAATTGGCTCAACCTGTCTCAATTGTGACAATCTGACTCCAGAGATTAAAAGGCCAGTTATTCTAAAGGGACTTGTGATAGCTTTGGGGTCCTAGTTCTGTTGGCTTTCACTCGAAGTCTGGTTAGTTCCCTCACTGATGCTAGTAACTCCCATGTACACAGCTCTTTATAATGTTTGCAGTGACTTTACATACATTGTTTTTTAATTTGGTGTTCTCAAGAGTTGTATGGAGTATACAAGACCGAGGTCATTATTCATCCTGTTTTCCAGATCAGACTATGGCTCAGAGTTTGAAGTGGCAAGTGCTGGTAAGTCTGTAAGTGCTAGAATTGTCCCTTGAATGCAGTCCTTCTCACCTGCAGTGACCTTTCCACTCTCTCAGATTATTAAAACGGACCAAATGAGGCAAAAGAATATAAAAGGGCAGTAGGTAGCTATTACCAAGGAAACTGTTATTTTAATTTTTAAAGTATTGACCAGAAAATAAGTAGAAAAAGAGGACACTTTTTGTCACATGTAGAAAGAGGAAACAAATAATCAAGGAAAGGAGTAAAAGCTAGCTGATAGGGAAACTGTCACAACAAACTCCACCTTGCGCGGTCACGTACAGCACACTCTTTCCAACTCCCTTCTATTTCTGGGAGACAGAAAAGGGTACAGGCAGGTGAGCATGAGCATGAGAGAGTGTTCTGTAGTTTCCAATGATTTTGCAGAGAAAAACGTGATGTAAATTCTATGGAGGGGACCTCGACAGGGAAGAAGAGGGGAGAATGAGCAGCAAGGAAAGAACTTGCACCTTCTGTGGCCAAGGGACAGTGCAGAAGGGGCCAAAGAAAAAGTGGGCTCAGACTGTGACCGGACATCATACTGACAGTCGCTGGATATTGTTCTGTTTCCGTCACTGGAATGGCTTAGACAGAATGAATATGCTATTGTGGCTAGAGCAGAAACATCACCTGGTAACTTACATACTGGACTTAAAAAAAAAAAAATCAGAAAAATGGCTTTATTTCCTAGAACTGTGGATGTGTTTCAGCTTGAAACTGCTGGAAATGTAAGGGTTGTGGTAGTAAAGTCAGGGGCGAGAATCAGGTTCAAATTAATTAACGATGAAAGCAGAGAGGAACTAGAATAATTGCGTTTAAATGCTTACATTTTAAACCAGTGGCTCTGACTTCTCGGTGAACTGGAATCAACTTTGCTAAAACACAGATGGCTGGGCAGAGCCCAGAGTTTCCGATTCCCTATAACTGGGCTGAAACCGGAGAATTTACTTTTCTATTAACTTCCCCTGACAAGGGCTGCTGCTGCTGTGCTCCAGGGACCATACATGGTAAACCAGTGGTCTAAGCATTGTTTTCATTACTTTGGGCTTCCAGGGACGGTGGATATTGGGTGAAAGAGAACACAGCCATTCACTGTGAAGTTTTCTTAAGTTCCCATCATGAAAACAGATACTGATCAGACTTGGAGAGGCCCCCAGGACTGGGACAGCCTGAGACCTCCATTCTGGCCTTCCCCAGTGACTTGTTGCAGAGGAGAATGCTATGGGCCAAGAACCTGGCCCTCCAGAGCACCGTACTGTCAGATACTGGAAAAAACAGAAATTTTCCACACAGATCTTTTAAATAAATGCTCTGGAAATGTTTCACTTATAATCTACAAGCTTCCTTTGCAAGGATATTTAACAAATGAGGCATTCCTGATTTCTGCAGTAAACCTGGCATCAACAAGCCTGTGCCCACATCGAGAAAGAAACAGTCCTCAGGTGTGGACCATTCATCGTCTCGGTCTCCATCTCTCCATCTTTCTGAAGAAACCGTTTCCCTGCAGTTACATGTTCCATTTCAGCATAGTGATTAATAGCCTGATTAAAATTGATGGTTATCTATCTTAGAGTCTTTTTTTTTTCTTCATGGAATTCAGTTAACCACCCTGATTCTTTCACCCATGAGCTGTACACAAGGGGCTCTTTTTCATCTGATTGGCAACAAGTAATAATTGGGAGCAAACAGTTTGAAAGATCATTTCGGTCTATGCTTTGAAACACAATGTTGTGAACTGACTGTAGACATTACAAGCTGGTTTCTCCACTAGAGCTCCTAAGCAGGAAGAGGAGAGGATGCCCCCTCCTCGCTGCTGTGCTTGAATTGAATGTATGCAGAACTCAATGTTGACTTACCACCTCGAGTTGGCAGCTGCCCTCGTTACAGCAGTACTTGAAAAAAGACTGATCTGGGAGAGCTGCCTCATATGAAATAATACAGGTAGTACTTTGCATTAAAAACAGAAGGTAGAAAGATAATAACTCTAAAAAAGATCTGTGTTGTGAATGCAAGTCAAAGAAAATGTAGACAAAGCTGGTAACAAGTGAAGATATTCAATTTTCTAAACGTGACATCTCAAATTGTTTTTTTTTTTTTAAGAATATAGTAATGTCGTTTTCTTAAGAACTGTTTACTATGCCTGGATAGATCGATTTCTCTCTCTCTCTCCATCTCTGTGCTTCTATCTTTAATGTAATAACAGCATGTATGAGATGTAGGTATCATTGCTACTCAGACACATTCTTTGGGTTGAGGTAACACTCAACATTAAGAAGCTGGGCACTTCAGGACGCACATTTATTCCAACAGATGCCTGAGCTCCTGTTAGAACACTGGCACTGTCATTTATCAAATGGCACCCTAGTGCTCTCAAGGAGTTAATGAGAATCTCAAATTTCGTACTTACTTCCCCACAGGAAAAGCATCTGACTCACATTTTGCAGTTTGCAACGCACTTGGTGCCCCGACATTCATATCAAGTCATTCTACTCAGAGCCCCAGATCCTCACCTACCGAGGCACCAGTAGTTCCTGTCTTCCTGTCTGCATCTACACCTATGGGGCATCACTGCTGCTCTTCCCCATTCACCTTCACCTGTTTGGACTCTGGACCATTCTTACCATATGTTCCTGCCACCATTAGTGCAGCCCTGGCTCCAGAGGTGGTCTCTGACTTGGCAAATTTCTCTTCACCCTCTGATTGCCTTGGCACAACCATCTGAAAATAGAGCTGATTCACTTCTAGGACTTATAATCAGAATTTTTAATGAAAAAAAAACAATCTTTTAAATAAAATGCTGATAGAGTGGTTTAAAACAATGACGAGTGCAACTATATGAATAAGTACTAATGCAAAGCCAAATACCCAACGCTTATTTTAAAATGTTGGTGAGACTAGATATATTACCTATTGCATCTTTACGAAACCACATAAAGCTAGATTTCTCTTTAGGAAGGATAGTGTTTCCATATTTATTAAATATAAATAAATTTCAGTATACACTTTGATTTTGCCAGTGATCTAGTTTTTTATTTTAAAGGTAGAACATCATTAACAATGTCTTTAAGGATGTGCTCTTATGCAAAGTGAATTCCATACTCCAAGCTGTAAGTTAGAAAACAGGTTAGTTATTCAATTCTTTGAATAAATTAAAAAGGAGTCTTCATCTTTCTCCTTTTCCCAATAAATTGCTCCCTGAGTCTGTGTGACATAATCTATATAGCAGATCTTCTCTAGAAAGTTACTCTACAGAAAATGTAAATGGTTGGAGTAACAGAAAGCAACTCATACTTTCTATTCCACTAAATGAAATCATTTAAACAAGTCATGATATCACATAATATCCGCATAGTTTAGGGCATTTTTCATATGATTATATTTCTTTAGGCTTCTTATTCATTATAAATAAGAAGCTACTTTCTCCTGATGCTTAGTTTTAGCTGTTTATATTTTAAGCCCGTGTTATTTATCATGCTCTATGGGATTATAACATTTAAAAAAAGAAATTAGCTTCTGTGGAACATTAGCCTGTACACCTGGTCCGGATGTGGGCGCTGATGAAAGGAGCCACCACCTAAGAACTGGGAGGTCCCCATCGTCTGTCAGGGCAGTGCAGATAAGAAACTTGCAAATCCCTTACATTTCTCACATGGAAGCTGACTGGGAGTTTCTTGCTGTTTCTTTATGTGTTGCCATGTTTGCAGGGCCACAATTATAAACTGATTACAGCTAGCAAAAAAAAATGCTTCCATTGTTCTCCCCGCTGAATGGTAATTAGTCTGTTATTGTGTTCATTGCCATTTTTTGTTGTTGCTAGTCTTTTGAACATTATAAGGCTATCTTAGATTTCAGTATGGCTTCTGGAAAGCAGAAAATGCAAACTAAGTGCAATGTATGTAAGATGTTTATAGTGATTGTCTTACTGTATGGTCTAAATCGTATTGTAGAAAAACTATACACTAGAAACAAAACATTTTGTTTTCCTGTCTGTAGTCATTTGAACCACGTTTGATGATGCTTTTCTACTTTCCCTCTTTCTTGATCGTATAGCTAGTTCAGAAAAGGCTGTTTAGAAGTTAGAATGCCATATGTTACAAGATTTTAAATATAATCTGGACAATATGAATTCTATTTCTGTGTGAAGAACAGCTTATCTTGAAGGCTGCATTTACACTAGCTGAAAAGGAAAATTATTGGCAGTTCTGCTTTTTTTCCTGTCTCTGAGTTGATTTATTTATTTTTTTGTTTTGTTTTAAATTGACAGAATCGTCCTGATTGCTGTCTCACAGACATAATCTGTGAACTCATCTCCTAGAATCTAGGCCTAATTAGTCTAAATACTTTCTTGGTTTACTACTAATTGTATGCTTAACTGTTAAGTTATGATAAAGCCCATTTGAAGGGTAAAATAGAATTCATTCCTCATGTCCTTTAATGTAATTGTATCTTATGTTATTTCAATAGATGGCGATAAGACAATTTTTCCCCATTCTAGAGCATAGGAAATATTTGAATATCTCTGAAATAGGGAGAATATTCAGGAAAACACAGTTTTAGTACATTAAGAAATGTTAAAAAGCATTTACAGTTACATTCAATGAGGACTGAAATATATGTAAAAGATATCTGAAAGAGTTTTTCAAATGATAGAATAAGTATACACTTTTTAGATGGCTTTTGCTGTTTTTGATAGATAGGACCAATGATTCACTGAAGAAAGTGAATAGAGCAAGTGCATTTTCTAATCTGACACTTTCAAATAGAAAGAATTAGTTTGAGATTTCCCCCTCATCCTTAGTCACTTACATTTCATTTTAAGCTGATATCTCTTGTCTAAGAGATTGGGATTGATCACTAAACAGAAGTTTTAGGAATTTCTCTGAAAATTAGTGAAGCTACTAAAAATTATGTTTCAGTAGGATTTACCTTAATTGAAGGAGTTGCATAATTGGGGTATGATGATCTAGAAATAAGTAGATGAGCTCAAATATCCAAAAATAGAACTAAAAGATCTATCAAATTATTAAGACGTGTAAGTATTTGAAACAGCAAATAAAAGCTAGGGATGATTATGAAGAGGTTCAAAAAAAGCAAAAACAATAAATAGCAAATTAATTAGTAAAGAAGATGAGATGCCACTTGGAAAATTGATCAAAGAGAATAGAAAATTCTATTTTCTAGGAATAAAAGGTCTTTTTTTTTTCCTTTCAAATTTTTATTTAAATTTAGTCAGTTAACATACAGTGTAATATTGGTTTCAGGAGTAGAATTTAGTGATTCATCACTTACATATAACATCCAATGCTCATCATAACAAGTGCCCTCCTTAATGCCCATCACCCATTTAACTCATCCACCACCCGTCTCCCCTCTAGCAACCCTCAGTTCTCTATCATTAAGATTCTCTTACAGTTTGTTTCCCTCTCTTTTTCCCCCTTTCCATATGTTCATCTGTTTTGTTTCTTAAATTCGTATATGAATGAGATCATATGGTATTTTTCTCTGACTTATTTTGCTTAGTGTAATACTCTCTAGCTTTACCCATGTGTTTATAAATGGCAAGATTTCATTCTTTTTGATGGCTGAGTAATATTCCTTTATATATATATATACACATATATATAAAATTACTTATATAAGATATATATATATTTATATAAGATATATAGATCTATAGATCTATATCTATATCCCCCTCATATTCTTTATCCATTTATCAGTTGATGGGCATTTGGGCTCTTTCCATAGTTTGGCTGTTGTTGATAATGGTGCTATAAGCATCAGGGTGCATGTATCCCTTTATATGAATCTGTATTTTTATATCCTTTGGGTAAATACCTAGTAGTGCAATTGCTGAATCATAGGGTAGTTCTATTTTTACCCTTTTGAGGAACTTCCATACTGTTCTCCAGAGTGGCTACACCAGTTTGCATTCCACCAATAGCATAAGAGAGTTAGTGTTTCTCTGCATCCTAATATCTGTTGTTTCCTGTGTTAATTTTAGCCATTCTGGCAGGTGTGAGATGGTATCTCATTGTGGTTTTGATTTGTATTTTTCTGATGATGAGTGGTGTTGAGCATCTTTTCATGTGTCTGTTGACCATCCGTATGTCTTCTTTGAAGGAATAAAAGATCTCGAAAGGCATTTCTTTCAATTACATTAGGAGGAAACGACAGTAATTGAATTGATATTTTTTTCTGTACTTTTTTTAAAAAAAGATTTATTTATTTATTTGAGAGATAACGTGTGCGTGTGCGCATGCACATGAGTGGGGGGAGGGGCAGAGGGAGAGGAAGAAGCAGACTCCCCACTGAGCACAGAACCTGAAGCCACTGGGGCTTGAACCCTGAGATCATGACCTGAGCCAAACAGATGCTTAAACAACTGAGCCACCCAAGTACCCCTACTGTACTTATTTTTTAGTAGTGAATTTTTGCTTTTAAAGAAAGGTAGAATTTTTATTAAAGCAACAATATGTAGGGGATTTTTTTAAAGTTAAATTGTGCTTACACGTTTAATTTCAAATGACTAGCATCAAACAGAAAAGGAGAACTGTAGAATTTGACTAGAGTTATTATTTCTCCCTCCATTCTTTTTGTAAATGCCTAGAAATCTGAGAAGAGGATCATCATTGGGATAATTGAAATAAATGGCCATCTAAATTAGGTGATTGTTTCCTACCTACAACAGGCTGATGATTTATGTTAAAGAAGTGAAGGCATGTTAACAAAGTACACTTGGGGTGGTAACACCTTGAACATTATCAACCATTTACTATCTCTTTGCAAAGAGGTTTATCTCGTTAATAATTGGGCACTTGTTGGATAGGGATGAGGAGAAAGAATGGCTATGTATTTATTTTAGGAGAGAGCATGTAATCGGGGAGAGGCAGAGGGAGAGAGAGTCTTAAGCAGACTCTGCGCTGAGCACAGAGCCCAACGGGGTGCTTGATCTCAGGATCCTGAGATCTGATCTGGGCTAAAATCAAAAGTCACAAGCTTAACTGACTGTGCCACCCAGGTATCCCAAAAAGATGGCTATTTAAAGGGCAAAAATAATCTAGAACTGCAGAGGCATGGGGCTCTGGATACTAACTTGGTCTCCCTCTTAATTTGGTTAGACATAGTCCTAACTATGGGAGCAGAAAGAGCTGACATTGGGAGCAAAATAGCATTCACAAAATGAAAGGGATACAGCCCTGAAAATCACTCTGTGAACCTAACTGAGAAAAAGATGAAAAACAGACATGCAGATCAAAAACGCTTTGTCAGATTAATCTGACCTTCTAAATTAGACCAATACATCCAGCTGATTGACAAAAAGTCTTTACCTGCTAATTATAACTTTAGAGAGCTTTTGAGTCTGTGTATTTATTATATTTCTTATTAGGCTATGAGAGTGTGGAATGGAATAATTAGTTTTTATCAAGGGACATAATTGGCTGTAGGTTTGTACTTAGAAAGTAAAGGACAAGAGGTTGCCAGAAGAAGTGACCTATAGAGGTAGGGCCTAAATCTACTCATAACTTCATGGCCAAGGAAAAGACCCTTTGCTACAGGAATGACTGTCATAGAAGGATGGGACAGAAGACACTTACATTTATTGAGATGTAACCAGATGTATGGAAATAAAATGACAACTGGAAATAAATATGGTCCCTGCTCTTGTGGACCATTAATGACATTGTCTTAAAATCAGATAGGATACAGAGATGATTTTAGAAACCGTAAAGAGGAGAATGCCTTCAAAGGTGGTTTTCCTTATGTATTTTCTTTTTTTTTAAATTTAAATTCAATTAGCCAACATATAGTACATCATTAGTTTCTGATATAATGTTCAATGATTCATTAGTTGCATATAACACCCAGTGCTCATCACATCACATCACATGTCCTCCTTATTGTCCATAAACAACAATTGATTTATTTGAAGAAAGTCAGAATATTCATTAATTCAGTGAGTAGGTGAAACTAGAAAAGGGGTACTTGGGTTGAAAGGTGTTTTAAAGTCATAGGTGTAAAATCTGTAAACCTAAACTGCTTGTGTCTATAAAAAGGAAAACAAATTGTAGTTTCTATTTGATTGACTGCTTACAACAACACTCGAGGTAGGAGGTCATTTTCCCCTTATTCACTGATAAAGACACTGAGACCAAGCGAGGTTAATTCATTTGCTGTAGATAACAGAGCTAGTAAATAGAGGGATTTCTATGATAAATTTCATATTTTTCCTACTGTTTCATGCTACCTCATAAAGACTGGTACAATAAAAATTCAACATGTGGTAAATAGGTTACTGTCCTTGAGTTTAGACCCAACGAGATCGTGGTTGTCTATCATTTAGGATTATGTCCAGCTGTAAGTAACAGGGAGGGAAAATAACACTTGTTTCAGCAAGACGCAACTTTATTTTTCCGTCTGGTAAAATGCAGAGGAGGCCGTCCAGGAATGAGGCCGTGGCTCCGCCCCACTCAGGCCTCTGGGACCTATGTGCCTAATACTGCTCTGTGGTCTCTAGGGTGTGGCTCTAATTCCTCCTGGTTCCAGATGAAAGACAGAACTCCAGTTACCACGTTTGCCTCTTACATAGCAGGATGGGAGAAAGGATAAAACCATAGAGACAAAGCACACATGTTCTTGTCTTTTAAGAAAGGTCCTGCAAGTTGCCACCTTACACGTTTGTTTACAATCCTATTGGCAGCCATTTTAGAGATAAAGGAGTTTGGAAAATGGAGTCTATAAATCATGAGTTCCAATACTACAGAAAAAGTGGTGAATTAATATTGAGGTTCCACCAATGGTCTCTGCCCAGACAGCCTTGATTGTGGTTGGGCTAGAAGACAAATAGAAGTCAAGATGTGAATGGCAATGAGAAAGGAGAAGCATAAGTGCTCTTCCAAGAAGGTGGGCTCTGAAAGGGAGGGGGCTTTACCAAACGACTCCCATACTTGACTCCGTCTCATTGCAAAATGCATTTGATTGAAAGATGATCCAAAAACTCACATATGAAAAGCTGCCACTTCATACAGAATGAACACACAGGACTGTCATAGAAAGTCAAAGGCCAGATGTTTACCCGGTGCTTAGAGCAGTCCTGTTAAATGAAACAGGTCTATCCAAGGATCTGGCAATGCGTTTATATCTTAATCTAAATTATGTTGTGTCTGGGGCACCTCCTTTATTGTTTAGACCTGACTTGCAATGGAAAAAGCAAGACAGTTTGAATAAGACTAGGAAGCAAGACACAGTGTGGAGGCTTGGCTTATAGCTTGCTATGTTTGTAACAATGGTCAGGCTATTTAACCAGAGACTCAGTTTTCTTATGAAAATTAAAATAAAATAAAATAAAATAAAAATAATGGGAATAATATAACTTACCTCATAGAATGATTGTAAGAATTATGTAGAAACATATCCAGCTTGTCTAGCATGGTGGTTGGCTCATAATAGATCTGATAAATGTTAGGTCTCTTCCTCTCGGCTTCTAAAAAGAAGGCTGTTTATGAACATTTGTACACTTGAGCCATTATGTCTAAATGTTTCCTTTATCTTAGCTCCCTGTTTCTATCCAAGTCCTTGATGGTAGTAACATAATTTGGGGAGTAAAAATAAACCACTGAGAACAGAATCCAAAAAGCAGATTTGTTAGAACTAAATTTAAAGTGCATCTCAGGCTATGATTTTCACTTTGGTTCTAAATATACCACATTTCTATTTATAATTTTTCTCACAAAATGTGTTTTGATATTCAGAGCATGCGAGAAAAGTTTAAAGATGAAAATATTTTCAATTCTTTTCTGCATTTGCATGCATTGAAAGTTTAAAGATGAAAATATTTTCCAAAAAAAATTTTTTTTGGCATTAGCAAACAGGGGTAAAAATGAGAGATCCCAATAGGTCATGCTCCATCTCTCAAGGTGAAACCAGGGCTTGTTGCCAGAGAGACCCTTGGTGGTTGATTTGCTCCTCACAGGGCCAGAATTCCACTTTTGTCCTGGAAAGTTTTCTAGGTCTAGAGAGGACTCACACTAAATCATGAGTTATAATTTAGTTTATGTGTAATGTTGAAGGACATCACAGTTTATATTAGAGTAAAAAAAAAAAAAACTTGTCAAACAGATCTACTCCTTTTCCATTGTGAGGTAAGTTCCTAGTCAAAAGCTACAGTTTTTGATCTAAGGCAACAGTGTATAGGAGTTCTGCTTAATGAATACTGATGTCCGATTGTTTCGGGAGTGATGAAATACAGTCACGGGTTCCTGATTTATGAAGGGTTTGAAACGAGCACTTACCTCATCCTGGATCTGTTGTTTTAACACTGTCTAATGCGGTTAGTCTCAGATGGTCTGGTTCCTCTATTATGGAAATTATCCTACCGGCCCACGGCCCACGTGGAGAGGAGCAAGAATCAAAACACCCTTAGGGACCCTACCTTTTATGGACATTTATTTGAACATAAAAATAGAAGGCATAGCTTTCGTTTACTTGAAAAACATTTTCGCAGTTGTACTGCATTATGTCCCATATAGTTTCCTGGAGTGTCGCTTCATAAAATATTAAAGAAAAGGGATGATGGCTTTATGCACAGCTAATTGGGATTATTTTACTGGTGGTCCTTCTTTGGAACAAACTCGGTTCGGATTGGTTTAACAAACTGATGTTAACCTTGGACAGATTTGGCTACCATGTTAGACTCAGTGGGTCCTCAGAGGAGGCAGATCTAGCCCCTTGCCCTTAGTGAAGTTTCAGATTAGCAAGAGAGAAAATAATACTGAGAAAGAAGTTGTAAATCAAAAATGACTGAAAGATGAATCCTGCTGATTCATTAAACTCAGTCTGCTGCCTCTGTGTTTACTGACTCCTGGTGAGGACTTGGAATGAGTGGACGGTCTGCATCCGTGAAGATGTCTGACAGAAGCGGAGGCTGATTGAATTAATTGGAAGGCAACAAGAGAGGTCATCTTGTCTGGTCCCTGTCCCTATGAAGGATGGCACAGAAACTCTCCCAGACAGATTGTGACCTGCTTTAATCAGCCACTGGCATTATACCCACGCCTGTGCTGTGACCCTTAAAATTGGGAAGGAAAGTGAAAGACCCAGTCAGTCACCCAGAGGATTGACCACACTGCACAAAGGCAATGACTGTTTTCTTCTTTCCTCTGGGGGCTCCAGTATTACGCACAGATCCCCTAAAATGTTCATGTAAAGGATATGCATCTTATACATCAGGTATTTCTGGTTTTCTGTTTTAAATTTAAGTTCCTTCTATAACTTACGCTTAAGTTATAAAGCCCTTTGCTTTTCTGTTTTTGACCGTTTCAACCAAAAACCATGGTTCTTTGAATGTTGTTGGTTTCTACAGATACTCCTTTTACATTGGCATGAGAGACTCTTACCATAACTCACAACTTCTTGCTATTCACTTTTCCTCAGAGTTGATTTTATCCATTCCTTTCAAGGCTTTTAATTCCTCATGGGCAAACCCACGTAGGGATTCCCTCAAGTTTTACTCATTCTCAATGGAACTTAATTACAAAGGGAGAGAGGGTGCAGCGAAGAAAGGCAACGTGATATAAGGGGAGGAATCATGGAATTCGGTAGTAGGGTTCTGTTCCTAATTCTGCCTCTTCCTGAGATGTTGGACTTGGAAAACCTCTTAGTGCTCCTTGACCTCAGTTTCTCCATTTGTAAAATAAGAAGATTGAACGAGGTCAGTGAGTTTCAAACTCTTTTTGATTGTACTCCAGATTAGTTCTTTACTGTATATGGCAACCCAGTGCTCACATGCCTTCCAAGTGGAATGGAGGTTTCAAGAAACAGTACTTCCTGTTACTATGTACAATGCACTGATTTCCATTTTATTTTTTAAAAATGCTGTTTTTAATGATTTAAATGATTTTAAACCATTTTTACAGTGATTTTAAAAACAATAGGATGTATCATAGTTTAAAAATAGCAGATAGGATCATTTTTAAGGTGGTTTTAGTGTGAGTGTTCCTATTTTATTAATTGCAAGTGTTAGGGTCTCATTGTATGTCTTCTTGTAGTGACATTGTTGACAAAATCTTAAGAAGAGTGAGAAAGTAGGGGAGTAGGAAAGTGGGACTAGAGAGAGTAGAAAGGGGGAGAGTTTTGTTTTTCTATGTGTGTGTTCAATGTAGACTGTCTTATTTACTGCTCAGCTTTTTGTTCCAAAGAGAACATCTGAGACACATATGACTAATGACTTGCAAGAAGAATGACTGAAGTCAGTTGCTGAATAGTAACATAGTCTGGGAAACAATTCCTGTGCCATCTCTTTCCCCAGTTCCTGGGGAGTTTGTAAATAATAATAAAAATAATGAAGTCCAGGGATAGAACCCTGACCTGGACCTAGAAAAGCCACAAATCAGACAGGGTACATTCCTGTAGTACCAAGGGAGCAGACAGAATTTTCAGGTGCAGGCTACCGGGGTTTCCCTGGCCTGTCTTAACAGGAACAAATATACCGTGTTCATTGCCCGTTAGGCTAATATGTGGCTATCGGGTGGGACAATATATTTCTGGCCTAGACAGCATCCATTTTTGGTCTCATCGAGCGGCAGGGTCTGCCCAGATACGTAAGCCAGGAATCTGGAAGTCACTCTTGGTGACACCCTTTGCTTCAGGTCCATCCAAATCCTATAATTACGTCTCCTAATGTCTCAAATGCATTTGTATTTCTCTGTCTTCATCATCACCTTAGCCCATGCCACCATATGTCCTTATTCATATTATGAAGTAACCTCCCACGCAGCCCACCCCATCCAGTCTTTCCTCCTTCCTGTCTGTTCTTCTGACCCACTGCTCTTTTTGACCTGGAAACCCAATTATTTCACCTTCCCATGGCCTCCTATTGTACGGAGGTTTATATTGGGATTTATTTTGTTTGTATAATTGGAAAAGTATTGCACATTGTTGAAGTTTATGTATTTTATAGCCCTGCAGAACAAATAATGGTGTCCATTTATTCTCTATATAAGGTGCTAGATGCCCTGCGTTATCTCAATTCTCACAACCAAGCAACATAGGTGTAAGTTCCCATTTTATGAGTAGAGAATAAAAGACTCAGGAAGGATCTCAAGTCTTCATCTGTCTGATCTCAGAACCCATACTTTTTTGCACTTTTTTTTTTTTTTTTTTTAACAANGGTTGCATACAGTTTAAATAAGGGGAGAAGAAAGTGTTGAGCATTAAGAATGAATTGAGGGGTGCCTGGGTGGCTCAGTCAGTTAAGCGTCTAATTCTTGGTTCCCGCTCATGTCATGATCTCAGGGTGGGGAGATCCAGCCCTGTCTTGGGCTCAGGCTTCCAGAGCGCACAACGTGGAGTCTGTTTGAGATTCTTTTCCCTTTTCTCCCCCTTCCACTGCTTGCAACTCATGCACGCACACACGTGCTCTCTCTCTAAAATAAATAAAAATCTTTTTAAAAGAAATTATTAATTATACCATGATTAACCAGTTAAAAATAAAATGAAAAAAATTATGTTTCATGAAGCTAGAAAACACAAAATACCGAGGCATTCCTTAAAAAGAAATATGTGAGTGACATATCTTTACTGAGGATTCCAAAAGAGGATTTGAATAAATGGAGATCCTATGTTTCTAAATGGGACACTTAATATTGCAGCTATTTCAAGTCTTCTGCAACTAAATTTAAAAATCAATACAATTCGAATAAAAGCTGCAATTTTTGGAACTAGCTTAAATAATTCTGAAGTTTATTTGTGAGAACTATCAAGAATTTTAAAAAACAAAAGAGTATTGATAGAACTTGCATGAACAGATGGCAGAACTTATTATAAAATTACAATAACTGTCAAACAGGTAGTATTGGCATATTAAGCGACAAGTGGGCTAGAGCATAAACTCTGGCTATATATCCAAGAACATTTAAGAGTTTGATGTGTGTTAAGTGACTTTATATAAATTAATGGGGAAAAGAATATTCATTCAATAAATAGTGTGGAAGAACTGGTTCATAATTTGGAAAACAAACTTAGATCCCTACCTTGTACCAAATATGTTGAGTATTGGGAAACAGTTAAATGCAAAAACCTGAATCCATTGAATGAACGATGATGCAGATAAAAACTATGCTTTCCTACAATATAGGGAAATTCTCACTATAGGTGAAGTGAATATAGCAGATTAAAAAATATACACAGAATCTTTTTAATTTTTAAAAATAAAGGGGGAAAATAGAGAAATCCTGTAAGGCAGTAGATCAATATGTAAAAGGTGGTTAATGTGGTGGACTAATAGATATTATTTTCTTCATTATACTTTTTTTCTCACATTCTACTAATACCGACTAGCCTTTGTAATTAGAAAAAAATAAAAAATATATTTTTTAAAGGGAAATCCAAAGCCACATTGTAAGGTCTGCAATGACTAACATATCTTGGGGTGGGAGAGGGCATTAGAAGTCCTATCTGCTAAAGGGGATTTTTGGGGGGAAATTGGATTTTTACGTGGGGGAGCTTTAATGTGCTTTAAAGAGAGAACCTCTACCTTGAACTATTGAGTTAACTCTGTCAGTAGTCTTACAACACTATTTTGAATCAAATTTGTTTCTGATGTGCATGATCTAAGATAATTATGCAGAGAAATGCAACTGTCTGAATTTAATCAAATGCCTTTTCTTTGTTTGTGGACTTAGGGATATAACTATGAAATAATTTCCTCTTCTGAGCATCTTTTTTTTTTTTTTAACTGGTTGTTTTGCCTGAAGATACACTCTGAATCTTACTTGCCTCTTACCTTAGGTTTTTCAGTGTTTTAAAAACCCTAGGGCATTGCATGGAAAATTTAATACCTGAAGGGGACACCTGGCACCTGCCTGAAGCACTTTCCATTTCCTGCCAGACACACAAAGGAGAGAAGTCAGTGTGAGCTGATGTAGCACACTTCAGGGGTTGATTTACAAGTGTCTCCAGTGTGTCCTCAGGCAGCTAAGAGCCTTCAGTTCTTGGGACTACATTTAAATTACAGAAGAAATGGAGAGCAGGTGATTTTCAGCAGAGGACCCTTATCTTCTCATTTTCTCTGCCCTTTGTAAATAGATAAGGCAGAGGCTCAAATTAGTTCATTAGTCCAATACATCTGTTTATACAAGTCCTTGACAAAGCCTAGTGCCGAATCTACAAAGCAAAACCTTAGGTGTGGAATTCTCTTTTGAGCTTGATGTTACTTCTTTAGAGAAATCTTACAGACATGTACACACGTACATGCTATTACCTTCCAGAGCTAAAGTACTCTATTGATTTTTATAAATATTAATGTATAAGTTTTATTAGCTTTGGTTTTCACTACAAATATCTAATTTCTTGCTTATGAATTCCAGCCACATTATGCCAATTTTATCTCAGGTGTATGGCGAAAATTCACAGCAAGATGAATTTTTTGTACGTCAGAAAAATGTTTACAGAAAAATGTTATAGGAGTGTATTTCCCCTTTTCTGTATATTTTAATGCAAATATTGTCATTTGTTAATATTTATTAGTATTTCTGTAAAAGTATATATAATTTTATAATATTCTTTAGTTCCTGCTCACTACTCTTGAAAGGTTCACACACACACACACACACACACCCACACACACACACACAATCTCTACCTACTATTTAACATAAAGAGACAAGTCAGTTGTGGGTCTAAGGGCTAAAAGTTTAAGAGGAGTTCAGAGAAGTGAATGGTAAGCCTGATTTGGAAAAAACAAAATTTCACAGGGGAGGAGGCAGTGTAATAATAAATGGCCAAGGTTTTGAGTCAGACTTGACTACTATTTACTGCCGTAACTGTGATCTTGGGTAAATTACTCAAATGTTGAGTTTTAGTTCCTTTATCTATTAAAAAGGGGGGGGGGAGTAATAATAATTCAGGACTAAAGAGATGCTTCTCGTGAACGGTCCTGCCCATCTTAATTATTTGTGTCCTTTTACTTCTCTGATCTTATTTTCTATAATTGATTTCTTTAACCATTGGATCAAAATAAAAAGAGAATTGAAACTTTTCTCCTTCACAAGGTACTAGATTTGAAATAGCTCTTAGAGTTGTGAAAATGCAGTGACTCAGTTAACCAGATTGACAATACAGGAAGAAAAATCCAGGCTGAGATTTGGTATTTTTTGTTAGTGTAGACTTCCAGGTCTCAGTGGTAGTCCAGTTACTGGATATTCCAACCTGTTTTGGATAATTTTTAGTGGTATTTGTTCACTTATACCCCTTAGGCAATCTTCCAGGGATCTTAGTGAGTGTAAGGAGGAAACAGAAATAAGAGAACATGCCCTAGCATCTAGAAATTTAGAACCGTGGGGACCCTGACTGATCATCTTATTCAATCATATGATTTCTACTGAGAAGTAAACAAATGCCAGAAAACTCATGACTTGACCAAGGGCACAAAGTCAGTTGGTCACTGTTAGAACTAGAACGCGAGTCTTTGATTTCTCGGGGAGCCCGATGTGGGGCTCCATCTCAGGACCCTGGTATACATGACCTGAGCTGAAAGCAGATGCTTAACCGACTGAATCAGCCAGGCGCCCCTCAGGACATTGGTCTTATGACAGCACTGCAAATGATACTTTACTCCCAAGTGGCTTAAATTATTGCGGTTATAAATAAATGATCAGCTATATTACTATTATGATTACTCTAAACATTTGGACCTTTTGTTCTTTAAACAATTCAACAAATTTATATAAAGTCTATATTCTATGTTGGGGAATATAATAAATACCACAGAATATTAAAAATCAGTTCTTTTAACGGAGGTCTTTCTTGATGCAGTTGGAAAGCCAGAGCCGTCAGAAACAAAACCTTCTTGTTCACCTGATTTTCCAAATTCTGTTAATGCTGTCAGTGTTCTGCTACCTTGCCTCAAAACCCCTGAGTTGTTGATTGCCTTCAACCCTTATTCCCATATTTAATCAGGCCCCCAAATACTGTCAATTTGACATCTGAAATATATATTCTCTCATTCTTTTTTTTTCCTACTCTTTGAACCCTTATCTGCCCTGTCTCCCAGCTTGTATCTCTACCTTCAAACTACATTTGCTTCAATTTACTTTACCTGTATTCCCAGAAATATTTTAAATATTGGTCATGGCTCTGTGTTTCCAACGGAAAAATATTCAGTATTCAAGCATAGCATTTAAGATACTCCATGATCTGATCAGGGCTGCTATATTAAAAAATTAAATATCAGTGCTCCCGCCTAACTTGATTTGACATCTTACCTGAAACTCGGAGGGCGAGCAGGAGGTATCCAGGAAGGAGTGGCGAGTTACAGAGTGAATATCTAAGTGAAGTCCTGCGGTGGGAGAGCTCTTGTTATATTCAAGGACTACAAGTGGAGCCAGGAGGGAGGTGGGGTGGTACCAGCAGATGAGGCTGGAGAGATGGAGTATCCCATCACGGAGGTCCCTGGGGGCAACTTTCCCAGTCGAAGGCCCAGGAATGTGCCCAAGGCCACCTGCCTCGGTTTGTTTTAGTTGGGACCTGAATCTAGGTCTGCCCCACTGGTCTGTCCTCTTTCTCCTGTAGCCACTGCCTCCCTCAGTCAATCTGTCTTTCTGCCTTACTACAGGGCCCACGTTCTCATCTCCCTGTAGTTTGCACGGGAGATGCACACACTTCATTTGCATATCCTGGGGCTTAGGAGATTTTCCTGTATAATTGAATATGCTTCTGTTTCTTTCTGATCCTTCCCCTATTGTTTCCTTGAAACCAAATCAGTTTAAATTCAGTAAAATGTGACTTAGGTTTGCTGACTTGATAGCGATTCCTTTTTAGCGTGCAGTGCGATTCTTTCTGGTTCTCACGGATTGTCACCGGCGTGGTTCACTGATTTCAGTCCCCCACTGTGCAGTTATTGCAAACGCATGAGGCCCTGGGAGAGCTGCTTGTAGGACATGACAGTCTTTTCTCTGGTGCATCGCGTAGCGAGATACGAAGTTGTGGAATTCAGAATGATTCTCAGTCTGGTCCTGTAGGGATAAATGTATTCCTAGCAGTTCACGGATTCTCTTCTTTCCTCCTAGCATCCTCTCCACACTAACTGCAAGAAAATAATTTAATCATTTAAAATAGTTGCTGCGTACTTAAGAAGAAGGCAGGGAGAAACGAAATAAATACTTTTTAACCTATAAATTTAGAATGTGGGCTTCTTTCTACTACATGCTAGGACTGTAGTAAAAAATCAAGCAATTGGATATTTGGTTTCCTGGGAATAAAATGACTAATCGGACTTCCTTTTCCTCCTCCCGTTCTTCCCCTCCTCCTCTTCCTCCTCCTTTTTCTCCTTCTTCTCCTTCTTCTTCACTGAATTGATCAGTTTATTGGATCATCATTACATTAACATAGTTTCAGGAAAAGGAAAACAACCTCGAATCTCAATCTATAAAACTAAACAACACCCTGAGAAGTCAGAAATTCTTAGAAAGCAAAGCTTTCTAAGACTGACAACTATCTGTCAAAGAATTTAAAATTCATGTCAGGCTTATCTTAGGAACTCACACTGTAAGGCATACAACACTTTCCAAACTTGAGCAGATTTGCCTTTTGAAAACCAAGAGGATACACTGTAATATTTGAAAGACCTTAACTGAGGCACATGTGATACTGCTTGGACCAATAAGAATTTACTCTGTTGTCCAGGAACATGAGATATAGTCAGAAATTTGAGATTTCATTAATGAAAACATAAAACAATCTTGCTATAAAATTTATGAGGCTGACTCCATTTCTCACTGTGCAAACGCTTTGCTATATGCTGTTAATTTTAAGCTATACACTTAAACACATCACAACTTTACAGTCAGTGTTTTAAATGGATGGCTGACATATAGCCTTTGACAATATTTAGCACTTTATAGCAATACATTAACGTTAACTTTAGAAACTATAGCATAATGAAATTTTACAGCCAATTAAGTTGATGAGTCACTGTCAGCTTCTTAAATTCCTCTTTTAGATGAATAAGACAAGAAACTATAGGATGTGAGGAGCGAACTCTAGCTCTTGTAAAATCTTAAGTATCCTCATGAAATTGAAGTGTTAGGGAATAGAAAAATATGTTGTCTAAACAGCCTGGAAAGAAATAAAATGATTTCTTGTTAAATTTAGAAATGGTAATAATGTTCAGATTTTTTGTTTGTCACCATGTACTTATATCGGTTAATGGGAAGGGTCATATAGTGTCCATTGACTTGTGTGACAACAGTCACTAAACAGCCTTCTGAACATTTCTTTAAAAAAAAAAAAGTACAAAGTTGGATATACTTAATCTCTGCTCATACTACTAGGAGTTTATAACTAGTCAAGGAAATAAATAGTTGGAGAAGTGCAAATTTAAATATGTCCCTTTAATAAGATGTGTGGCATTTGAGAATAATTATAAATCTATTATGTATAAAGTTGAAATTGTTTTAGGGAAAATAAAGAAAGAATATGTCTATTAAGGGCGCCTGGGTGGCTCCGTCGGTTAAGAATTCAAGTCTTGATTTTCACTCAGGTCATGATCTCAGGGTCATGAGGTCAAGCCCTGCCTTGGGCTCATACTTTGTGCAGAGTCTGCTTGAGATTCTCTCTCTCTCCCTCTCCCCCTGCCTCTCCTCCTTCTCTCTCTCTCTGTCAAATAAATAAATAAATCTTTTATAAAAAAGACTATGTCATCAGAATCCGGGGATGTACTGTATGGTGACTAACATAATATAATAAAAAAATCATTAAAAAAAAAAAGACTGTCTATTAAATTAGGGCATCTCCATTAAAACTGATCAGGAAAGTGTTGTATATAACTTTTTCCCAATTATTGAATGTTGAGCAATATCTTTATAGATTGATAGTGAGATTGCAGTAGCAATAAAATAAAATCATAATAAGTAAATCTAGAGCATTTCAGGGTAGAGTAAATTCAAAAATATAAAACATTCACACACATCTAGCTCTTACACATATTCCATGGATTGTGAAAATTTTCCAAATTCCTTAATGTTCTCACGGTCATGACTTTCTTTGAATCAATTTGGCTTGAGCATTTTCTGCCATTTCTATGCCTGCTCTTCATCCTCCACCCAGTGGTAATGGAGACCAAGAAATTCTCTGTTTTCTCTAAAGTACACAAAAGAGGGGCACCTGGGTGGCTCAGTCTGTTAAGCGTCTGACTTTTGATTTTGACTCAGGTCATGATCTCAGTGTTGTGAGATTAGGCCCTGCTTCAGGCTCCTTGCTCAGCGTGGAGTCTGTTTGAGATTCTCTCTCCCCCTCTGCCCCTCCCCCCTTCTCTCTCTAAAATAAATAAATCTTTAAAAAAATGTGCATCTTCTTGTTTGTTAGAGAGGAGCCACACATACACAAATAAAGTACACTAAAGAAAGCAAAATCAGAAAAACAAGCAATAGTGTTTGCAGAAGTGGGTGGGGGAGGGTGCATGTGTGTGTGTGTATGTGTGTGTGTTTGTGTGATTGTAGCCAAGGGATTTACAGAGCAGCAATATTAACAACATAACCTGGAATGTTAGTGTTACATACAGTGTGTCCCTTTCAAATTTATATGTTGAAATTCTACCCCCTAATATAATGGTATTAGGATGTGGGACCTTTGGGAGGTAATTAGGATTAGATGAAGTTTTGAAGCTAGAGCACTATCCCTCATGAATGGGATTAGTGTCCTTAAAAGAAGTCACCAGAAGTCTGCTATCTTCCATGTAAAGATATAATGAGAAAATAGCTGCCTGCAACCCAGAAGACATCCTTCACCAGGACCTAACCATGCTGTTACTGTGCATCTCAACTTCTAGCCCCAAGAATATGAGAAGCAAATTCTGTTGTTTACAAGCCACCCAGTCTTTGGTATTTTGTTATAGCAGCTCAAACTAAGACAGTTAGGTACCTGTGTTTGGAAAATACAGATTTGTCATGTTGCCAAATTGGGAGATGCTGATTCAGTAAATCTGAAGTGAGCCTCTGGAGTCTGTACTTAAGAAGATAATCAGGAATGGAACAACTGCTGTGGGATTTATAGTCTTCATTTCCAGTTATCAAATTTAGTGACACAAAATAAATGAAACTGAGATCTTCTCATGGACCTAAGGAGCTACCCTCAAAGTAGTTATTTCAGTTTTGTATCATGAAGTTTATGCTTCATTTACCTCCTTTTTCATAGGCAACCATGCTGATCAGCCCAGGACTATCTAGGTTTTGGTCCTATATTCTTTTTTTTTTTTTTTTTAAGATTTTTTTTATTTATTTGACGGTGAGACAGCCAGGGAGAGAGGGAACAAANGGAGAGGAAGAAGCAGGCTCCCAGCGGAGGAGCCTGATGTGGGGCTCGATCCCAGAATGCCGGGATCACGCCCTGAGCCAAAGGCAGACGCTTAACGACCGAGCCACTCAGGTGCCCCATGGTCCTATATTCTGAGAAACCCTTCAATCCTGGACGAACCAGAGTGGTTGGTCACCAGATAAGATCTTTAAAGAAACAACTGCATTTTTTTGGTTTGTGACCATTCTTCAGTATTTATTTATGAATTGTCTACCTTGTGGTGAAAATCACAAAGGGAGAGAAATTTTTGGCAGAAGCTGAAAGGGCTGTTTTCACAAGGTCCCTCGATGACATTCTGGACATAGCAGTCCTGTCCTAAGACCCAGGAGCCAAAGTGCCACACAGAGGTAGGGAGAAGACAGTGCTCCCGTATCTGCATGGAGGTTAGCTTAGATCATAAAGCTAATGCAGACTGAAGGAATCAATATATCTTTTGGCACATTGAAGGTACTCTTTGTAAGAACTCATCTTCCCTCTCTAGGCTCTCAAACCTGCAAGACCCTCAATTGGAGGTTTTAGGGAAATGATGTAATTCTCTATGATAATAGCCTGGTTTTTAGCTCTATTGAGTTTGACATGGAAGCAGACTACCTAGGAATATGATAGGCAATTGGAAATGAGGGCTGGCAGTTAGGTGAAAGGAAAGTCCTAGAAAACTAATTTATCAGCCTGCTAGATTTAATGACTTATATTGATTACTATAGAAATAGAAAATTGATGGGGCTCTAAGCACAGCATGGTGACAATGGTTAACAATACTGTATTGTATACTTGGAAGTTGCTAAGGTAAATTAAACATTACCACCACTAGGGGAAAAAAAGGTTACTATGGGAGGCAATGATGTGTTAACTAACCTTATTGTGGAAATCATTTCACAATATATACATGTATAAAATCATCATGTTATATACCTTAAACTTACACAATGGTATATGCCAGTTTTATCTCCATAAAGCTGAAAAAGATTTAAAAATAAAATAGAAAATTGAGTTCAAGGGGCACCTGGGTGGCTCAGTCACTTGAGCGTCCAACTTTTGATTTCGGCTCAGGTCATGATCTCAGGGTCCTGAGATTGAGCCCCACATCAGGCTCTGAGCTCCGCACAGCATCTTCTTGTCCCCCTCCCTCTGCTCTTCCCCCTGCTTTCTCTCTCTCTCTCAAATAAATAAATAAATAAAATCTTAAGAAAAAAAAATAGAAAATTGAGTTCAAGAAAAAAATAAGTTGAATGATTCTTCTGAAGATAGCTGGTTCACTAAAAGAAACACTGTCCTTTAATATTTCCAAAAGGGGCTCCTAAGTAAAGCACATTCAAAATGAGAATAGATATGGGAGGGGGAAAAAAAAAGATCTTACTTTGAGACACTAATTAAATGATACTCCTGGAACTGAAGTAGATGGAAAGAATGAAATCTACACATTTTACTTATAAGATCAAGTCACTACCAAAATGTTATGTAATTACTAGAATGGACAACGTAATCGTACTCAGTAAGGTGGAAATAAAGATAATGAAACTATATGTTTTTATTTAGCTTATATCTTTTTGTTGCTAATAGAATAGTTTCTGTTCTTCACAAATAAAAAATTCAATACTCAGTTTAAAAGCCTGACTCAGTAAGTATAGGATTAAAATAATTGGGTCTAAAATCAAATAGTTTTGTCTCATTAAGTGTGCCTCATGCCATCTTTTAGTGAAATCTAACACCCGTTGATGGTTTTCTTTTTTATTTTGCAGGGCTGGAGCGAATTGCAAGGGATTCGTCTTATGAACAGGAAGGAAAGGTCCAGTTTGTAATTGATGCAGTATACTCCATGGCTTACGCCCTGCACAACATGCACAAAGATCTCTGCGCTGGGTACATCGGCCTCTGCCCACGAATGAGTGCTGCTGATGGCAAAGAGCTACTTGGTTATATTCGGGCTGTAAATTTTAATGGTAAGTTACAACTTTTGTGGTTTTTTTGGTCATTAAATACTTTAGAAGTGACCGTGTGTGTTCCTCCCCACCCCCACATAGAGAAGATACTCAAACAGAGTGGAAAGCACAGGATTAGAAGCCGGTCCCCTTTTAATCAGAAGTGTGAGTTTTTCCACCTGCTTTTAAATCTCAAGCATATTTTTTTATGCTCCTGAAAGAAGCAGAAGTTAAAAATAAACCTCTATCAATCAAAATAGTCTACTTAAATATCACTATTTCAGAAATAACTTAGGAGGCTCCTTTGGAACCATTGACAACAGATTAGATTTCTTTTAAACTGTTTTGTTTGCGACGTTCTTAGAGAAGGAATTGCAGAGATTTTGTTTTAAAACTGATTTTCAGCTTTTTAAACAGTAAATTGACTTGAGGAAGCTTGATACATAGCTGCTACATAGTTACATTCTAAGAGCGCTAGGTTAAGTTTCTGGGTCTTCTCTTTCCTTGTATCACTTCCAGTGATTTGGTCCCTGTAAAGCAAAGGGCTGCATCCTGTAAGCTAGAAGTACAGAGGGTGCAGTGTAGATGGGATTTGCCTCCTGCAGAAGCAGAAATTCTGCTTTATGTGAGTGTCACAGAAACTGATACAAAATATGCTGGACCCATAGTGTTCAGCTGAGAATCGCCAACTGCCTGTCTGAAGTGATGGGATTATTGAATGCTGCTGCTCTTTCATGAAAGTTGTAATGGTTGCGGCCCATGATTTTGACCATTATTTTCAAATGAAATGATAGAATGCCCCGAGCTGTCTAATTCTTTCTGTTTGGCTGTAATCCACACAATGGCCATGCCTCTGAGCCACGCACAGCTCTGCACTGTCCATCATAATACCCTCCAGTGACCTCAGCTGCCAGCCTTTCTCATAAAAGCACAAGGTCATCTTCAATTTAGAATTCAAGTGGAAACTTCTTCTTTTGCTTTGTGCAGGCAACATGAGGCAAAATTTGGTTGACATTCAACACAGGGTATCCCTATTTTCAGCAGAATTTTTTGTGAGACATTACATAACAATCCTTTTGTTACGAATATAAATATTAAGGGGAATTTAAAAATAGTTTTCGTGCAATTATGAAAACTGAGCAAAAGAGGAGTATTATAATGCAAGGTTATTTGTCCTAACATGAGGTTGGGGAACACTCCATTTATCCAAGTAGTTAGGAGATGTGAAGAGGAATGCAAATGATTATATTTTCTCAATAACTGAAGCTCACCTCCAGAAGATGGGAAAAATCTTTAAAGAAACACGAGATTAAAGTATTTTAAAGGTGAATTACCTATTTCTCTCTTATCTTAATCATAGATAAAACCCAAACCCTTCCTTGATGATTTCCATTATTATACCATACTGTAATATAATGATGCTATTAAAGACTATTAAAAGCCTCTTAATACCTAATGATTATTAAGACAATTTGCCTCTAGACTCCAATGATTCCTGAGTTCTTCTGTCTACTTTTTATAGTCTTTTTTTTCCCTTTTCTACCTTATCAGACTGCTGTTTTTGTCATTTTTTTAGGGCTTATCTCTTCCATAATTTGCTTCTTTCAACTCACTATGGACAGAGAAGCACATATGACATTTCATTAATTTAGTCAAGATATATTTATTGAGCACATAGAATTTGTTAAACATTGTGATAGGTGCTAGAGATATACTACTGATTAAAACAGTCAAAACAGATATGAGATTTAGATTTTCTTGGGCAATTTAGATATTAATCAAAAAAGCACACAAAGGTATAATAATATAATCTTCAGTGGGTGCTGAAAGTGGAGGTGTGCCAGACCAAGAGTTTGTAATAGGAAAACATCCCTATTCTAGGGAGTTAGGGACAGGTGAATCTGAAGGAAATGGGTGTCAGAGATAAGGATAAGATAGAACACAAGAGGTCTTACAGGCCATTCTTAAGATTTGTTCTTCCTCTTGAAAGCAACAGGAACCCACTAAAGCATAATAGAACTGTGTCTGATACAAGAGTAAGTGTACTCCAGATATGAGGGTCATGTAAAATACATGAATTTTAATACATGAACTTAAAAGAGAATCTCTTTAAGGTCCCTGGAGAGTTGTTTTGCTAATAGCTTGAAACTTGTCTGTATTCCAACAGCTGATGCTACAAGGTAAGAGACCTAAGCATAAGCAGATTGTCATGGATTATATAATCCTCCTGATTTTTAGTAATTTTCAGGGAGTTCATCAATTTTTAAATTTTGTTATTGCCTTTTTATTAGTGTTCATTAATTATTAGTGCCTTGCCTAATTATGATAAAAAGATATATAGGGTGGTTCAAATAGATGTATATTATCAAAACCACTTAAAGAGGAAGACACAAATATGGTAACCGGGATATGGGACTACATCTAGTTCTAAGCTTCCAGAGCATCCACAATGTAATGGGACATTCTGTGAGATATGTAACTTTCATTATGTGATGGAAGCAAGCCTATCTATTTTTTTTTAAAGATTTTATTTATTTATTCGAGAGAGAGACAGCCAGCGAGAGAGGGAACACAAGCAGGGGGAGTGGGAGAGGAAGAAGCAGGCTCATAGTGGAGGAGACTGATGTGGGGCTCTATCCCATAACGCCGGGATCACGCCCTGAGCCGAAGGCAGACGCCCAACCGCTGTGCCACCCAGGCGCCCCAAGCCTATCTATTTTTAAGAGAGGATTAATTTTCTTGGAAACTATTTCTAAAAGAAATGTATCATACGGGACTTTGACAGCCTAATAAGCAAGGTTATTTAACAAAATTTTATATAAAAGAAGCAGCTTTCTCTTTGGCTGTTTTGCACAGGTACCCACAATGAAAGCCAAGAATGTAATGCTTGTAACACTGAAGGGTATTTTATTAAGAGTTTTCAGGAGGAGGGAGATAATCTTCTTTGATCTAGATTTACAACTCTCTCGAGCTCTGATGATATGGGGATTACCATATTCTGTTAAGAATAAATGAAGAGCATTTCCCTTATACTCTGCTTTTCAGACTTGATCTTCAAAAGAGTGTTACTCAGAAATCTAACATTTCAGTCAGTTAAAAAAAGAACTGCTGGGTTGAAGGGGTGGCCATAATCTTGGACACTCCCCTTCCTCTAGTGCTACTTGCTGGTCCTGGAGGAACCTTGAAAGTCCTAATAGCTACATGGAGCACACATCAAATCCATAGACTTAAATATCTTTGCTCTTCGCAGGGCTTTCATAGGAACCGGAAGGAGACATCTAGAATGTGTGCTGGGAGCCTAGCTAATAGCTATATATGTTGTTAATTGCATGCCAACTGAGTGGGTTCTGTTGGGGATAGTGTTCTCGCTTAGTGAGACTGCCACCTCATTCTCCAAAGCCTGGAAGTGTGAGGGAACCATTGACCAAACCCTGGTTTCCTTGAGATCAGTTTTGAATATCCTGAAGTGTGAAGAATGTACTTGACTAGACCCAGAGCTGCTTACTGTACATGACAACAAAAAATTATTGTACACTAAAGGTTTTCTTAGCATAGCTATTACCAGTTGTCAAAGAATGAGCTTTGTAAGGCAACTGTCAATGTTGTATAGTGTAGCCTTCCAGATTTTTCTGTCAGGATCACTGAGCTACAAAAGGTACTCTTAAGTAATTTAAAAAATTAACCCATTGGATGGAATTATCTAGTAATGCCCATTTAAATATTGGATAATGTTTGCCCTAATGTGTAATTTGTGCGTCAAAAACTGTTGTTAAACTGGTTCTTTCTGACATTAAAGAGATATTGAGGCAGATTGCTTTTCATGACCCCTTTTAATTTGAGGTGGTAAATAAAACCTCGTCATTGGTATGAAGGGAGGCTCTTCCAGTTTGTAATAGCAGGGGGTGACGGACGCAGAACAGCTGGCGGCTGCACAGACCATTGGTATAAAATTAAACTAACAGTTTAAAACCCAGTCTTGCTGAGATTGTAACCTTGTGTGCGTTATACCTAATTAAGCAGTGGTTTAAAGATACTTGGTTTAAAAGGTCATGCTTCTTCCAGTCTATTGTTTCACTGAGAACATAACAATCATCTTAGAATTTCGAATGATCAATGATTAGTATCTCAGGCCAAAATTATCCTATAACACAACAACTAGTTAAAGGTGAAGCGCTTGTCAAACTACCAAACTACAAAGTGCTATTTCCATCAAAGACTTAAACAGCAAGTGTGGCTTGATTGAATTTAATCACTCAAACTGATATTTTCTCATCAACGGAAAAATTTACCTGAGCCATATTCTGCATGTGTATTTTAAGCACATTCTGAGTCATAGCATATCTGGAATTACTCACATGTTCCTTACAACTTTTCTCAACCTGTTCTCTGTACTTAGGAAGCCAGAGGGAAACAAAGGTCTGCCTTTTGGATTACTTTCATTGCTACCATTTGAACAAAATACTGTTTCTATAAATTTTTTAAATCCAAAGATTTATCAAAAGAAAAACATAAAATAAAGAAGAGGAGTTCAGATTTTTCAGGAACTTAAGCCACGATGTCAATTCCTTCGTTCTGGTCTATAGGCAATAAAATATTAATACTTACATCTTGTATAGAATCAGATATTTTTCTGTTGCCATGAGAACCTTATTTATCATAAAGAAAAAGTGTTGGATAGAATTCCAGTGTGATCTCCTCACTCCTTTTCTCTGTAGTTGAGCTCACATCAGGGGCAGGGCAGGCACAGCGGCATACTAATCAGGACCGTTTGATTGTAGGTAACAGAAACCACCTTACACTTGCTTAGGCTAAAAGGAAGAATTTATGAGGGTATGTCAAGAAACCCTATGGAAGAATACAACAGGATCTAAGGAAAGGACTGGTTATAAGAACAAAAAACTGGTCAGAAATCTCAACATCTGTCTGTCTGCTCTGTTGGTTCTGTTTATACTGGTTTTCCCCTACTTCTAGGTCCATAGGGTAGATAGCAGAAGGCCATCTACATTTCTAGAAATTAGCAGCTGTTTCAGGGCACCTACTGAAATTAACATGTATGTATTTCTAAGTCTCAATTCTAATGTCTTAGAAACTTGAATCTCTTTAGTCAAACTTCAGTTGGATGTCAGATCTGTTCCAAATTATCAGTGGCGAGGAGCAAGTAGTACCAACTTGACTGTCCTGGAGCGCTCCCCATGGTTGAAAGGGACATTTGGGAAGTTTCTATAAGTGACTTATGGAGAAAGTTTAAGCAAAGTGAGCAGAGAGAGGAAAACCTGAAAAGGGGTTATGCCCCTGTAGGCTCAGAATCTCACGGCTTCCTTATGTGAAAGAGTTTTCGTTAGGCTAGAGGGGACACAGTTAAGAATCACACAGAATCTATGAGAATCTGAGAGAGGAATCAACTTTGGAATTTTTTAATTGTAGTCTTCATTCTGTGGTTGAATTTCTTTACATGAAGAGGAATGAGCAGTTCCCTGAACTCCCCAGTGAGATGGTGTCTAACCATTTCAGTGCTCAATATTCTTAGGAAACTATGGGAACACTTGTCTGATCACAGAGGCTGGTATAGTGGTGGAATTTACCAGCACCTTATTTTCTTTAGAAACCTTTTTGATTTCAGGTACTTAATGCAAATTTCCAAACATACAATTCTGAGTGTCTCTGAACACTATTGTCTGATTTTGAAGCAAATTTGTTTGCACGAAATAACTTAAACCTATCTAAAAGAAATAGGTATGACTTAATATTAGGAAATGTACTATAAACACACTAAGAGGTCAAATAAGACAATGATAAATATAAGATTCTGTAAAGCCATTTGATTAAAACATATCTCTCCTTTCTGTTACAAGTACAAAAGCATAAACTAGAAATGGAATGAATGTTTAACATGATAAAGTATATCTCTCTCAGCCTGTAGCCAATTATATATTTATAGTTGTTATTTGTGTTAAAGAGATGGATTAGTCCTATTAGACCAATATTATTAATATTCTATAAATTTTAACCAATGTGATAAAACATGAAACAAAAATAATAGAAATTACTACTAAAAGTGAAAAAGTAGTAGTATGAGTATTTTCAAATGATTTGCTCTCGAGGCAATAAATTGAAAAATATACTAGAAGGACTTACTTTAGAAAGATGATCAAATATAAAATTAATATCAAAATGTGAAGAGGTTTCCTACATACTAGTACGAAATTGACTAATATATGTGAAATTAAACTGTTTCCTTTGCAAAAAATATTTAAAATATCTTGGAATAAATTGAACCAAGAAATATGAAAGGCCTATATGAAGACAACTTTATTGAGAGACATTGCTTGTTTCTAGACAGAAAAACTAATTACAAGAAAAAACATTAATCTCTTCTGAATAAATCTGTAGTCAGGCTTGGTATAATTCCAACCAAAATGACAAAGGAGTATTTTCTGGAATTTGTAATAATATTTAAATTTTAATTGTGAGAATAAATGAATAAAAATGAATAATTTTGAAGAAAAATTTATTTCTACCAAACATTTAATATATAAGCCTAATGGTAAGCTATAATAATCAACCCAGTGTGGGACTAGTACTGAATAGACATATGGTAGATGGAACCAGGTAGAAATATATAATGATAATAAGCAGATATAATGTTAATAAACAAATCAGTTTGTACCTGTAAATATATATACATATGAATTTTTGATGTGATAATGATGGGCTTAGAACTCAGTGGAAAAGGACATTCTATTAATTGATTATATAGTTACAGTAAGATCAAGTGAGATGATTCCTCCAAATGAGAGTCTTATCCACTTGGAATTTATTTTAGAGTTAAGAGAAAAAGAAGCAAGAGAAAAAATAGAAAACAATTCATTAGATTTGAGGGGAAGCTTTTTGAATAGGATAGTGAAGGAAATTATAACAGGAAAATAGACGTGTTTGATTTAGTAAAATTTTAGCACTGTCAGATAGTAAAAATTATCATAAACACAGTTTTAAAACAGAATATAAAGTAAGGGATATATTTGGGCTGTTGTGTCAAAGGATAATATCACAAATATAAAAAGAGCCACCAAGCATGATATCAATGATGACATCTGGAAGAAATCAGTTGGCAAAACTTGTAAATGTTAATAAACATTTGAAAAAAATGTTAACCTTCACTAGTAATCAAAGATCATTTATTTATTTTTAAAGATTTTATTTATTTGAGAAAGAAAGTAAGAGAGAGAGCATGCACACACGCACAAGCAGTGGGAGGGGCAGAAGGAGAGGGAGAGGGAGAACCAAACACTCTGCTAAGCAGGGAGCCAGGAGTGGGCTCCATCCCAGGACACTGAGATCCCAACCTGAGCTGAAGGCAGATGCTTAACTGACTGAGCCACCCAGGTGCCCCAATAAAGATCATTTAATCAGTGATAAAAAATTGTTTTCCACCTGTCAAATTTACAAAGACTTGAAAATTATAATAGTAATTATTGAAAGGTAATTATATTGGTTCTTCCAAATATGCTTGATGAGAGTGGATATTAGTGTAATTTTTTCAGAGTATTTGCTCAGCCCATATGTTTACTTCTAGAAATATATTGTAAGGAAAATATTTGAAATAATTGGATTTATAAAAATGTATTGAAAAAGCAGGAAAGCAAAATCACAATTTTGTTCTGTTTCTAATTAAATCCACCAACAGTATGTCATATAGTGGCACAGCACCTTGACTGCATCTTGGAATCCTAGGGTTTTATCTGAGTTCTGCCACTACTTTCCTTCTGTGTTGTGAGCCCATCTTGACCTTGTGACTTCACCTTTTAAATAGAAGGATTACAAGAAAATATTCTAATCTCTGAAATCTCTTCCAGCTCTAAATTCTCTACATACTCTTTTAAAGGTAAAGTTATATTTTTAAAACACAGATGCCTATCGGTGTTCTTATTGTTGTCTTTTGTTGTTTATATCAATTTTCATGTTTTATGAATCATTTATTTATCCCGCATACATTTTACTGATAATCTTATAAAGATATGTAATAGGGTTCTATGTTAGGCATCAGGAATACAAAGACTGATGAAACATGGTTCTATTTGTTCTTAGATATCATAATGTAACAGAGGAGGGACACAAACATGTGACCAAAGAGAATTCAATTTGATAAGTGATATGATAGAGGCATGGTATTATAAGAACAGAGTGTAAAGCTGAGATAGGAAATACACAAGGAGGCCCTCAAAGAACACAACACATCTGATTTCAATTACAAATGGAAAGTGATATTTCTTAGGTGGACAAGATGGGGAAAAGGTATTAATGGCAGTCTATTGACTGATGAACAGATAAAGAAGATGTGGTGTAGATATACAATGGAATATTACCCAGCCATAAAAAAGAATGAAATCTTGCCATTTGCAACAATGCAGACAGAGCTAGAATGTTTTATGCTAAGTGAAATAAATCAGTAAAGGAAAGAAAAATACCATATGATTTCACTCATATGTGGAATTTAAGAAAAGAAACAGATAAAACAGTTGAATAGTAGCTGGAAGACAGGGAAAAACATGCATTCTAAAAAATCTGAGCATCTCCATTGCCAGAATTCAAGAGTGCAGCATGAGAGCAGCATGGAAATGAGACTGGCCGGATGAGCTTGGGTTTGGTTAGAAATCTGTCAAATTCTGGTGTTTGAAGGTGACACAGCAGACAACAGGGAACTGAAACTCTTGGAACAGGACAGTGAAGTGCTACTGTTTGTGTTTTAAAAAAATAACCACAGCAGCATTTTGCAGACTGGAGGAAGCGAGATTGAAGACAGGGGTGGTTAGGTTAAGAGACAGGTCCAGTAGTCCCCATGAGAGAAGAGTACTTGAAAAGGGGAAGTGAAAACACAAGTGAAATGGGAAGAAAAGGAGGAGGGAGGAAGGGACATAGAATTATTTGAAGCCTGGCTCTGTTCTAGGCACTAGGCTTTGACTAAAAACCAAGAGGTTCTGAGAAATATCTTAATGTCCCCAAATGATCTTCCTTTGTAACTATAACAATTCCTTTACTGGAGTCAATTCAGTATTTTAGTATGTACGTTATTGGTGATACCGGCTTTACACTACTTTTTATCTACTTGTAAGTGGAAAATGAGATATAAAATGTCAATATCTGGAAAAACTGACAAAATGTCATCTTTAGAAGTTATGCTGCACAATTTCCTTGTCATTAAATATTAACTATTTAGTAAATAGAGATAAAGCAAAGTCAAACATGATGAAAGTCAAGTGTGTTAATCTTAAAAATAAGTATCCTTTTTGATAATTACCTTATTTGAAATAATATTGAGAAAATAATTATTAATAATTTGGAAGTACATTATATAATTTATTTTTGAAGCTGAAGGTCTGCACATAGTCAAGTATTCCCGGAAATACTGTATTTTTTAAAAAAATGAATTATATATATATATAGTAATATTGAATATATAAAGATAAATAAACAGGCTGATTTGAAAATAGATAATTTTTCAGTTTCTGATTAAGGAAACTTCAGGCTGGTTATAAAATATTAATCTTGCAAGTTAAGTCATCATGAAATTTAGCAGTGTGAATGTACCTGCCTCTGTTTTCTAACTGAATAAGGTGATAAACTATGGGGTTTTTTAAGTCTCATTTCTTTTACGGCCATAACAAGGTTTATTAATCTCTCATTTCTTCCCTTAATATATAAACACTTAAATGTGGGCCAAGATGGAGCCAGCATCGAAGAAAAGCTTAGTTTTTCATATGGTCCTACTCAGCTTCATCTACCGCATTGGGCTGCTTTTACTCATTCTTTATTCTTTTAATTCCTGAACTTCATCGTGTGCTGAAATATTACAAATAACTGTTTAAAGCCCAGAAACAGATGAGGTGATGTGGGCTTAGTAACTGAGGGTTAAGGTCTGGACTTGGGTCAAAATGGGGATACAGCAATAAGCCTTGAATGAAGGATGAGGGAGCAGAGAGGATTTGGGGCAGTGGAAAGTGTCTAGAGTTCACACTGGACAGTGGGTATTTTACATAGTGATCAGAAGCCCAGGCTTTATACTCAGTTTGAATCCAGTTAACTGCTCACCACTTGGTGATCTTGGTCAAGTAACAAAACCTCTTTAAGTCTTTGTTTCCTCATCTACAAAATGGGGATGATAATATTTTGTAGGGTTCCTATGAAATCTAAATGTAAGGTGATAATACATAGAAAGTGCTTAAGAAAGAAAGATAAACTGTATTATATACGGAGGATATTTTATCAATAGTGATTAGTACCTGGATCATCTTATGAAGATGATGAGATGGGTGGGTTGGGACTGAAGACTTGGGACTCTTCAGAAAGATACAGAATTAAAAAGCACTACATAGAAGGAGCAGTAATGGGAACGAATGAGGCAAATGTCAGAAACGATGCTTCTGCCATGGCACCAATCAACAAGGTTTCCCCAGCAGCATCAGCTTCTTAAATATAGGAACAGAAATGTGGTTGTTTTTACAACATTCTTGAAGTAGATGGGAAAGTGCATTACTGCTGATATGGGCATCTGATGAGTGTAGAGTAGATCAAATGGGGCTCATTCTCTCATTATTTCTTCTGTTTCCTTCAAAATTATGTACTTTTTTTTAATGAAGGAAAGAATTTAATGGAATAGCTCCCATGTTATTAAGGGTAATTATTTTCTAGTGATATTTTGCTTCAGAAAGAATCTACCAGAAAATTATAATGGAGACTTGATTATTTTTCTCTTTAAGGTTATTAACTCTTATAATTACATTAAAGTTTAATCAAGAAGTTAGTTTGAAAGTGAGGGGTATGAATGAGAAAATTCTTTTTAATTCAGGTGCCTAATTGTTAACACTTTGGGTATTTGGGTTTTCTCAGTCTCTTGCGTATGTTCGAAAACCATGACTATAAAATAACTTTTCTTTTGAACCATACACACACTTTTGTTTGTAGCTAAGGGAACAATGACCAAATTTTAATTTAAAAAATATTTATGGAGTGTGTATTTATGACATTTACTTGCAAATGTCATGCACATTCATTTAACAAACATTTATTGAGTGTCTGTTATATATCGGCACTGTGTTATTTGTATTTTGTCCCTCTTGCATTTTTTTTCACTTCTTTTCCTTTCTTTATTTTCCTTTGTGTCTTGTACTTCTTTTCCATTCCTCTTATGCTCCTTTCTTCCCAATGATTCTCTATTTGCCCTTGTGATCATTCACTGATCAAGAAAGTGACAAGTGGCTAAGAACATGAGCTTTTGAGTTGATATAGAGATGAACTAAAGTTCCAGCTATCCTACTTAGGTGGTAAGACCTTGGGTAAGTCACTTACATTTTATAAACCTTGATCTTCTCATCTTTGGTTAGGAATAATAATCATTCCTACCTTGCGGTGTTTTTGTGAGCATTTAATGAGATAATTCACCCTGAAGGGCTTAGCACAATGCATGGCACATTGAATAATCAACAAATGGTAACCTATTATTTTTTCCCTTTTGCCACCTGACAAGAATAAAGCCTCTGTATATGTTTCCTGAATTTACCCCCCAAACCATACCCACTCACACATTCCCGTACAAATCTTAGATTTCAAATCATCTGATAAATCTCTGGTAATCATTGATACTGTGTCAGCTGTAATGAATTTCATATTTCTTCAAGGCATAATTAATCTATTTTTAAGGATTATTTGGTTTTTTAGTTCACCTCTTCACTCTTCTCTTGGAGTCACCTTTTGAACTCATCATTTCTTGCTAGCAGGTATTGGAAGAAGAGGACTTAAAGCCAATACTAGTCCATTTTGTCCAGAGTAAAATGACCTGATAGATAAAGGGGTGGAAGATGTTGCTTGAAATCGTGTTCAGAGAATGTGTTCTAGAACAAAGTATACCTCCTATATTAAGAAACTCTTCAGAAACCCATTTGACATAGGCTGCGAAGGAGACACCTATGACCTATGCAAAGAACTTAGCTGCAGGTCATTGGTCACATGCAACTTAATTAGAACAATTGTACAGTGTACAAACCATTTAGTTGTCCATGTCCACAGAACAGAGAAGAATGAACTTTACATGATAGAATTAGTTCAACTCATAAGCCCTATTCATTTCTAAAAGTAATTCAAACAGAAATGAAAATACACATTTTGGCAGGTTAAAGGAATAGGGTTAAAGTCTCCCAGAAAGATATTTACTAATTCCTTCCTCACTCTTAATCCTGCTTAAGAAGACTCTAACTTTCCCCAGATCTTACATTTTTCTTTGCTGGCTGTCTAGCTTAAATAGGTGTCCCTAGGATTTATACTAGCTCATGAGTAACACTAAGAAATTCCAGCCTATTGAATGATATATCCAAAAAGCCATTCCTTTCAGGTCCTTGAAGCTCTCTTAACTTCCTTTTTGTTCTCTATCCTTATATTAACTGCAGGCTTATGTAAAAATTTATATACCCTTGTTTCTATTCCCTCTTTGCTTCAGCCAAAACTTAAAGAACTATGTTTCCTGCCTTTTTTTTTTTTACTTTCAAAAAAGCTAACAAAAAGTCTATAGCTCCATGAATTTTCACAAACTGAGAACACCCAAACCAATATCCAAAACACCCAACCAAACCCCAGAATCCTCGATTGGCCCCTCAAAAGCCTCTTGTGCTCTCTTTCTGTCACTTTCCTGACTTCTAACAGCATAGACTAAGGTGGCCTGCTTTTGTACTCCTATAAATGAAATTACGTAATCTGTACTCTTTTATGTTTGGCTTCGTTTCACTGCAATTTTTGCAAAAGAGGCAGTAAAGTACATTCCCACCATTATCTCTCTCTATTAACATTAGATTCAATTATTTAAATTTACTTTATAAGATAGCCAGTATTTAATTTTTAAAGCCCAGTGAATTATTTTATAAAATAATAACATTTAATATCTACTAATGAGATTTAAAATATATGAAAAATTAATTTTTAGTACAATACCTATAATCTCTTAGAAAGTGGTAAAGAAAATATTATCTTCAGGAATCCTCTCATGTTGGTCATGTTCTCATAATTTTCTTAAGTAGTAGACTTACAGAACTTTTAAGTTTATAGCAAGACAGAGTAGAAAGTACAGAGATTTCCCACTTACCTTTTGCCCGCACCCATACACAGCCTCCCCCGTTATCAATATGCAGAACAAAGTGGTATGTTTGCTATAATTGATGAACTTACATTGACCCATCATTATCATCTGAAGTTGGTAGAGTTCATTCTTGCTGTGCATTGTGTGGGTTTTGATAAATGTATCATAACATGTATCCACCAATATAATGTCATACAGAATGGTTTCACTGTCCTAAAAAATCTTCTGTGCTTTGCCTATTAATTCTTTTCTACCCCCTACCAATGACAACTACTGATTTTTTTACTGTCTCCATAGTTTCGCCTTTTCCAGAAAGTCACATAGTTGAAATTCTGCAGTATGTAGGCTTCTCAGATTGGCTTCCTTCACTTAGTACTATGCATTCAAGTTTACTCCCCATCTTTTCATCATTTGATTGCTCTTTTCTTTTTAGCACTGAATAAGAGTCCATTGTCTGGATGTACTACGGTATATTTATTCCCAGTATATTACCTTCCTATTCATCTACTAAGGGACATCTTGGTTGCTTCCAAGTTTTGGCAATTATGATCAAAGCTTCTAAAAACATCCCTGTGCAGGTTTTTGTGTGGACATAGGCTTTTTAATTATTTGGGTAAATACCAAAGAACATGATTTCTAGATCATCAAGTAAGAATATATTTAGTTTTTCAAGAAACTGCTAAACCGCCTTCCAAAGTGGGTGTACTAACTTTGATTTCTACCAGCAATGAATGGGAGCTCCTACTGCTTCCCATTCTTTCTGGCATCCGCTGTTGTCAGTGTTCTGGATTCTAGCTATTCTAATAGAGATGCAGTGGTGTTAATTTGTAATGGTATATAGTGTTGAACATCTTTTTATATGATTATTTTCCATCTGTATATCTTCTTTGTTGAGGTGTCTGTTCAGATCTTTTGTCCATGTTTTAATTGGGTTTTTCCTATTGTTTAGTTTTAAGAATTCTTTGTGTATTTTGGAGAACAGTCCTTTAACAGATGCGTCTTTTGTAAATATTTTCTCCCAGTCTGTGGCTTTTCTTCTCATTTTCTTGATGTTGTCTTTTGCAGATCGGAAGTTTTAATTTTAATGAAGTCCAGCTCATCAATTATTTCTTTCATGGATTGTGCCTTTGGTGTTATATCTAAAAAGTCATCACCATATACAAGGTCATCTGGGGTTTCTTCTGTGTTATCTTCCAGGAATTTTATAGTTTTGCATTTTACATTTGGGTCTATGACCCATTTTGCGTTCATCTTTATGAAGGGTATAAGGTCTGTGTCTACACTCTTTTTTTTTTTTTTTTTGCACATAGATGTCTAGTTGTTCTGGTGCTATTTGTTGAACTTACCTTTTTTTTTTGTTTTTGTTTTTAGAGATCTTATCTCTGTATTGGAATCAGCCAAATTGAGGTTCTAAAATATTATTTTTTTAATGAATCTTGGAAAATGCTTATAGAAAACAGTTTCAGGTAACTTCTTAAGGTCTTTTGTTTAAGTGTCATTAGAAGTAAAGTCAAACATTCTTTGTAGCCCAAATATAATTGTGTTATCATTGTTGTGGTTGTTTTTGTGATTGTTGGGGCTGAAGGGGCATAAATGTAATATTTGAAAAATGGTGAAAGAAATAAAATTAATAAGGTTGAATTGAGAAACTACCCAGTGGAAATATTGATACATAGGACTTCTATACTGTCCAGATGTTGGGCTCTTGATTAATGCATATGAATAGTAAATATGACTCCTGAAATATATTTCACCTTCCAGGAAACAGCATTCTCATGACTGTTTAAATTTTAATCAGTATCATGAAAAAAATACTCCTTAGTTGCCTGATTACATCAGTCTCTGTCCTGGGCAGTGAAGAGAAGGAAATTGTCCTCTTGCAGCTAGTACTCTAGGATGATTCCAAATATATATATATAAAACATCAGTGTATTTTTATTTTTATTTTTAGTATTTAATTCTTTTATTTCATCAGGGAAGAAAGCACATTTGCTTTTCCTGATTTAGCTGTTAATAAAAACATCTCAAAATTGTCACAAATTCCTGAGTCAATAGATTCTAGAATGCTAAGAGGCATTTGAGAAAACTTGCAATGTTTTGCTGCACATTGTATGCTTTTTCAGAAATAAGTGCTCTCTGATTTTTCTTTTTTTTTTTTTTAAAGATTTTTTATTTCTTTATTCAACAGAGATAGAGACAGCCAGCGAGAGAGGGAACACAAGCAGGGGGAGTGGGAGAGGAAGAAGCAGGCTCATAGTGGAGGAGCCCGATGTGGGGCTCGATCCCGTAACGCCGGGATCACGCCCTGAGCCGAAGGCAGGTTTTTTAACCGCTATGCCACCCAGGCGCCCCTCTCTGATTTTTCTACCCCCATGCTTATCTTTTGAAATGATACTCGCCCTCTGTAGAAAAACTTCACACTATATTTCAGGACATTTGTTTCCATGTAGTATTTAAATAAGAATTAGTTGGGCATATCTTTTTGATCCTACTCAATATATTTCAACCAAAACCAAAGAGAACTTTTTATACACAGAAATAGTTGGGATGAGGCAGGGGAATGGCATTTTCCTACTATTAAAACCTGTAATTAACCAGTAGATTTGGATAAGAAAAATTTTCCTTGCTTTTTAAACATGGCCTATAAGCACAAACTATCAGATATTGTTTAAAAAATGAGATTTTTATTGCAATGTTTGCATAATATTTTCTTTCTATACATTTACAGGTTGTGTGGTTTGAAACATCTGAGCCTTTAAAATGAGCTGCAGGTGCAAAATTTAAGTGATACTACTTTGGACAATTACATGTTAATACATGAATAAACAAATACCATTTAACTTATTATTTATTTATTTATTTTTTTTGCATTACTTGAAGTGACCTTTGGGCTTTTGTGCATGATAGCAGTGTGCTTCACTGGTATTGAAACATTAAATAACCAGTCCATACATTTTATAGTAACCTCCACGCACAAAATATTCACGAAAATTAAGTAACACCTTTAGCAAACTTAAGGATGGTTTCAGCTGAGTAGCTTGAAGTTCTTCGACAGAGCTAACTAGAAGGTAAATTTCTAATGCCAAGAGTTTTTAAGTTTACTGTGGAGCATATGCACACGTACATAGACACACACACACACACACACACTCCTCTTTATATAGAAATAGAAGAAGTAAACAAAAAATAATAAAATGACGTGGTGGAAAGAAAGGATGTGTTTCCTTACCATTGTCAAAATAAACTTACTAATTTTATACAGATTAGGTAAGAGTAGAATTTTTGAATTGCTTCATATCTTTGAACAGGGACTTGGATAAACCAAATGACATTTGAGCTTGTGTTAACTTTGGCTGGCATTTAATAAAAAATGTTTCCAGAGCCACTTCACTACCTATTTTATTATTTTTTTTTAATCTTAAGAATTGACAACACTAAGAATCAGAAATGTTCAGAGTATTGTGATCAACATTCATCTTCTTTACTACATTTTTAGAGTGTCATAACTTGGGCATGATGTATTTGCTGAGGAGTGTAATGCACTATTTTAAAATTTTAATGATTTACTACAGGGTTTAGATACTTCATTCTGAGTGGCCCATATGTTAAGCTTAGGTGATCTGTGGTCTCATTTGATAGCATAAGGCACTAAACTTAGAAATTCAATCTAACATAAAAAATTAACCCTGTGCATGCGAGAGTTCTTTGAAATCATAATACCTGATCAGCTCATCCATCTCTGTCATTTGGTTTGAATTAGGAATAGGATGTTGAATGCCATGATGTTATCCAGTGATAGTTCTCTAGGATTTCAAATTCTTCCCTTTGTGAGTCAAGGAATATGATTTCTTAATCTTTGTGGTTAAAAAGACTTTTTGTAGTTTCCTGGCAAAGACAATAATGTCACAAAAACATAAAATTGATTAATTCCAGCGTGGGTTCAGATTAGTTGAAATGCAGAGTAGGAGGGCGCAAATAAAATGAGCTACATACTGGTTGGGAAAAAATAATTTAATTGCTTTAAACTTTTGTGTATTGTTTTCTGTCTTCATCATGGACTTGGAGTTGCCAAAATTCTACTGGTATTTGAGGTGAAAAATAATTTTGTCATTTGAGATTTATATTCAAACAAATATGTCTATGTAAAGATGATAAGCCCCTAACAATAATTTCTCAGATTTTTTATTTTGTATCTCAGTGAAAGATTCTTTTTGATGGTAAATTTTAAATTTATCCATATTGAGTCTTTTTAGTGCTAATTACCTTGAATTGTAGCATATTACAATAATAATCCCAGGCATCTTAATGCTTTTCATTTTAAAGTACTTTCATATATATATAGCCTCTCATTAGCCCTAACAGCCATACATGGGAGGGAACGTAAGTGGGTGTTATTATGCCATTTGATAACAGATGTTTAAAAGTTAAGTTAAATGTTCAAAACTCACAGATAGTAAGTAAAGGAATTAGAACTAGACCCAGAATTTTCAATTCTATGTTTAATCCTATAAATATCAAAGGAACTGAAATAGGTCATTGTTCTGAAGATGGCCTACTAAAATTGCTCGATCTTCATTCATTCATCAAAGTATTTATTAACAGATTACTAATAAATGCCTACTCTGTACTGGTCTTTATTAGGATCAGCAGCAGCAGTGGTGAGCAAAGAGCAGTCCCTTCTCTCAGGAGGATGCAGGTCTGGGGGCAAGCAGTCATTAACAAAACAGTACAAAATGTGAAGTATTGCAGAGCTGAACTAGAGAATATCTTGGAAGAGGGTGGGACTGATTAGATAGAAAATTTGGTGACATCATCACTAAAGTGACACTTAAACCCAAATTATGAGAAAGATAAGAATCTAGGAAAAGACTGATATAAAAGTCTTAAGGAAAGAGAATTTTTGTTACTACTGTGCTGAATTCATCTCTTCTGTCACTAGAATCGATCATTTTTACTAAAAAGTATGTTATTTCCTCCAAATTCTCAAAATGGCACATTATGTAGTGTAAGCACTTTGTGGAACCCATGGAAGCCAAATGTAGCTATTCTTCTAGGGTTTATGCGTGTCTTCCACATGAGCTTTTATGCCATACCACTATCACTGGGAAGTACTGATTTTAAAAGTGGTTTCTTTGAAGTTCGCATTGTGAACATGATACTACTGAACATTGAAGAAATATTTTGTCTTGGAAACATTTCCCAGATTATAATATCAGTAGTTGGCAAGTATACTATAGTAAGTTATATCAGATAATAATCAGTCACATTTTAATTCTCACCACAATTTTAACAACTGCTGTGAGCTTATATGGAAAGTAAACCCTCAGCCCTCTGTATTATCATTGAGTCCCCCCTACCCAAAGAGAAAAAGGTTGTTGGTTTAGATGGATCAGATTTGAGCTTTGATTGCTGTGTCCCTGGGTAGAATCATCCTTTGGCTAAAAGCAAGTGAACAAGGCGCTCAGTGAAGAATTCCCTGAAGGAGTAGTAATAAACAGGACAGGGCCATCTAGCTTTCGTTCTGTCGATGTGCTTTCTTACATGTGGCTGTTGACAAAAGATCACTATCCTGATCTGAGAAGAATTGGGAAAGGTTGGCTTACTTCAAGGCAAAAGTGGTCCTTGCTTGTGTAACTGGTTCTTTTTCCCAGCTGACATGGGGACAAGCATCCCTCCATATCATATTGTCTACCCTAGTTAGTAAAGTTCCACCATGGAGCTTGAGCCAAAGTCCCAGCTAGCCATGCAATCTAATCTAATCCAAACCAATCTAATAATAATAAGTGACTTCCTTTGCTTACTTTGTGCATAGTATTTGTTTCCTTGGAGGCCTTTATAGTAGGAGGATATGTTAAGCCAAGGCAGGCCTCGTGTATTCCTAGTTTTCCTATCCAAATAATTTCTTCAATGCAAGTCCTTTAAAGAATCCCAAATTAAATTTAGGTTAAGATAAATTAAAATACATACACACATACCTATATGCATAATGCAAACATACATGCATGTAATAGACATAAGAAATATCCTTTAACATAATGTTTAATTCATTTCTCTCCATTGTAACATGAACAAGGAAATTAAGAATACAACAATAACAACAAAAAATAAAGAAGCCCTACAACACTGAGAAGTAGGGGATGACTTTTCTGTTGGCTTCTGAAGTTACAGTTGAGTATAACTCCTGGGTTTAAAATCTGAGTTTGGTACTTTATTGGATAGCATTGTTTTTATTTCTTCTGGAATTTCCAGTGGAAAATATGAAGCTAATATAAATGCTTACATTTATTGAGTCCATATGATGTGCCAGGTATATTTTTAAGTTTTGTTTGTGTATTATCTCATTTAATCCTCAAAATAATCCAATGAAATGGGAATAATTTTTATCCCTATTTCTGCAGACGAGGAAACTGAAGCATAGATTGATTTACCTAGTCCGGTGGTGGGGCCAGGGCTGAAGTCCTAGAAACTGACTTAGCCCGGAGGTGCAGTCCTAATGACTGTGATGATTACAGTGATTGCTATGGTAACCACTTCTAATGATAATTGCTATTGTAGAAACAGAGAAAAACTGGTTAGTGAAAAAAACCATGTGTTTAAAAGAGAAAACAAAGAACCTTTGTAATTTGAATAGAACACTTGGGAATCAGGGAGTCAGATTAGTTTTACGTGGTTAGGCAGGTGATGTGAGACAAAACGAAAACCATTGTTTCCAGGCCACCTGGCTTAGCTCATTTGGTAGAGCATGTGACTCTTGATCTTGGGGATGTGAGTTCAAGCCCACTGGAGGTAGACATTACATAAAAAAGTGAAAAAATAAAATAAAAAAAGGTGTTTCCAAGAGTTGGAAGCTAATAACTAAAACAAATATGAAGTCAAGGAAAAGCTTTTGAAAACTCGTTATAATCATATATGAGTCTTGGATATTAATATCCATGACTTTCTTGAGGTTGAGAAATGGGCATTAAGGTTCCTTCTAGCCCAGTAATTTTTACCTAATAAGCTTCATTGAGGTAAAATACACATAGAATAAAGTCGATTAGTTTTAAGTGTATAATCTGATGTGTATGGTTTTTTGGTTTTTTTTTGTTTTTTTTTTTACAAATATATACAATTGTATAACTACCCCCACAATCATGGTATAGAACATTTTCATTACTCCAGATGTTCCTTCCTGCCTCTTCTAGTCAGTCCCCTCCCCACAATCCCTTTACCTAGAAACCACTAATCTGCTTTCTGTCAGTGTATTTTTGCTTTTTCAAAAATTAATAGGAATGAAGTTATACATTTTGCAAGTTTTGTATCTGGCTTCTTCTACTTAACGTAAAGCTTTTAAAATTTACCCATGTTGTTGTGCCTGTAGTTCATTGCATTTTTTTTTTCATGAATATACCATAATTTCTTTTTCCATTTATCAGTTGATGGAATTTGGATTATTTTCAGCTTTTTCCATTATGAATAACGCTTCTACAAACATACAACTACAACTCTTTGTGAGAACATATGTTTTTGTTTCCCCTGGGTACATACTTGGGAGTGGAATATCTGGACTATATGGGAAGAATATATTCAACTTCATAAGAAACTGTCAAATTTTTCTGAAGTGACTGCTCCATTTTGTATTTCTAACAGGAGTGTATGACAGTTCCAGTTGCTCACTCCTCTCTAATACTTGATATTGTCAGTCATTTTAATTTTAGCCATACTGGTGAATGTATAATGATTTCTCATTGTGAATCTACTCTGCATGTCTGCATTCCTCTGATTAATCTTCTTGTGTATTTTTCCATATGCTAATTTGCCATTTCTATATCTTCGATTGTTTCTTCACATCTTTTACTCATTTTAAAAACTGAATTGATTTCTTAGTTGTAAAAGTTCTTTATTCTAGAAACAAGTCTTATATATACAATATAAATATTTTCTCTTTTTGTTTTTAGAGTGTCTTTTGACAACCTTTTTAGTTTTAGTGAAGACTAATTTATCAACTTTTTATTTTATGAATCTTACTATTTTTTTGTCCTAGCTAAGAAATTTATGTTTAATTCAATATCACCAAAGTTTTCTCCTGGAATTTTTATAGTTTTACTTCTTACATTTAAGTCTATGATCAATAGGAAGGTAATTTTTGAATATGGTATAAGTAAGGTTTGGGGCTCATTTTTCTAAATACATTCATCCTATTGTTTCACCACCATTTTTTGAACAGACTACCCATTTCCCATTTAATATCCTTTTGCTGAAACTCGTTTGAACACATATGTGTGAGTCTATTTCTGCACTTGCTATATTGTTCTGTAGATTTCTATGTTTATGTTTATGCTAATATCATACTGTTTTGATTACTATAGCTTTATATTAGGTTTTGAAATCAGGTAGTAAATTCTGTTTGTTTTTCTTTTTAAAAATTGCTTTGCTACTCTATGTGTTTTGCATCTACATATTATTAATTTTAGAATCTGTCAATTTCTTTAAAAACCTGCTATTATTTTAATTGGGATTGCATTAAATCTGTACATCAATTTAGAGACAATTGACATCTCAACAATGTTGAGTCTTTTCATCTATGAACATTGTATATCTTTCCATTTATTTAGATATTTTAAAATTTCTCTCTACAATGCTTGTAGTTTTTAGTATAAAAGTGTTGCACATATTTTGTTAGGTTTACCCTAATAATTTCATATGCTTAGTAGTCTTATAAGTGCAATTATTTTCTAAATTTCCATCTCTAAATTCGTGTTGCTAGTAGGAAAATTGATTTCTATACGCTCACTTTCTATGAAGCAACAATTATTAACTCATATTTTAGCTATTTTTTTTGTAGGATCCTTAGGCTTTTCTACATAAAAAATCAAATTGCCTACAAATAAAGATAGTATTACTTTTTCCCTTCGTATATATATGCTGTTCAACTTTTCTTTCTGCTTTGTTCTACTGGCTAGGACCTCCAGTTGTTGAATAAAGGTAGAAAGAGCAAGCATCCTTACTTTTTATTTATCTTAGTTTGAAAGAATTCCATCTTTTACCATTTAGTATGATGTACCTATCTGGATAAATCTAGAAAATATGAGTCCATAAATTAGCTGCTGTATAGGGTAATGTATGATACAATAAAATATTATAAATTATAATAGTATTATAGAAACATTAATACATAGGATATATTTTTATAGATACAGACATATATATAAAATGAATAAAAACATACATAGAAATGATAAGTACCAAGGATAGTGGTTATCTCTGGGAAGCAAGGAGGAGAGGGAGAGGAATTGGAAAAAGTTCACAATTCTTCAGTTGTATTTGTATTTCTATTTTCTTTCTTTCTTTTTTTTGTCTATTTATTTATTTATTTATTTATTTATTTATTTTTACTTGAAAAAAAACTAAAAGGAAGAGAAAAGAACAGGTAGTATTTCCACAATTGGAGAAAATAGGAAAAACTTCATAAGTCTTTAATTAGCATCATAAATGTAAGCATAAAAAACTGGACAGAATATTTTAAGTATTTTTGTTGGTGAGTAATGAGAAATAAGATTGACTAATATGTTGGCATGAGGATATGGATATTAGTGAAAACCAGGTAGGATAATTTAGATATGCTTCTGTAGACAAAAGAGAACCATTGTAATTTCTTGCTGTGTTATTAGGTTATAATTCTAGTAATTTACCATCAAATGGATTATTTGGTCTTGATTATAAAATCTTTATTTAAACCAAGGCAGTTGATCTTTTTAGAGGGTATGAGCTAAACAGGTAACATAAATATATAAAACTGGAAGGAGGTAAGACCACAGAAGAAGATGGGGCTAGGAATGTATGCCTTCCAACATTTTAAAACTCAAATATAAAGATTTTGTTTGCCCAACAAAATATTCCTGCAAGTGAAGTTATAAAGAGTGAAAACAATAACAGCATATTACAGACAAATCATCTGTCTCTGAAAAAGTAACACCAATACATATGAATTATCCCTTTGTAACCAAGCATTTTAAGGTAAATTGAAGTGTGATTTGACATGTAATTATGTTGAATGTATACTGTGTGGAGAATAGTGAATAAGATGTTAGGAGGTGCCAAAGATATAATTTGACTAACACGGTGCCCTATAAAAACTTACATTTCAATTAAAAGGTAAAATATAGGCATTAAAACTTAAAAGCAAACCAAAGTAGTATGAATAAATATATGTGTTCTATATTTCTTTTATATTCTGTCATTACAAAATCTGTAGAAGTGTAAAACTGAAAAATAGAAATGTAATTTAGGTTACCTCTACCTTATGTGAAAGATAACTGCTTATTAATATATTTCGTGTTCTATTGAGTAATTTTAGACGTCAAAAATGTTAAGTTACCTTTCTATTACTAATTATAAATTTTTTAACTTCTAGGACAGTAGTTATGATGTCCCAATAAAGCAGTAATAATATCTAAATCAGAAAATTTCATTCTCTATTCCCTGCAACACTGAACAAATTTCCTTGTTATTAATAAATCTATAGCCTTCCATTCTGAAAAATTTATAATCTTAGGCAACATTTAATAGCTCTTATGATTTATTAATATAATTTTTGTAATATGAATGCTGTGTTAAAACATGGACATACTTCTGTGGATATGGTCATCCCTCGAAGGTTAGTTTTTATTTTTTTTGTGATTCACAGGGAGTGTGATATTTTAAAAACATGACTCAGTTCTTCTAGATTTTCCTTTTGAAGTATTCCATGGTGAATTAAAAAATATATGCACCTCATCTATTTTAAATAACCACATTAAAACTCTGATTATAGCATTTTATGATAAGGGCCTCTTTGCCATTCTAAAAAGCAGTGCTCTCTTAGCTTTCTTTAGGGAAATGAATGTGTGCCAATCAATAAGAGAATTTTCAGAAGATGTAAGTTATAGTGATGGAAACGGAGTGCTCTCATACTAAGACCCATGTCTTATGTTTTTGTTTTTCCCTATTGCACCTGGCCCATAGCAGGAACTGAGAAATAGTTGTTGAATAGATGACATATAGATCTCTGATTCTGTAGAGCAAAAGACTCCAAACTCAGCAGAATGAAAAATAACCTTGCCAGAGAGTTTGTCTTCTTTCTATCAAATTTTGTAGATTCCTAACAGATATTTTCTAAATCAGATGTTTCCAAACGTTTTGGTCCTAGCACCTTTTACACTCAAAATTTTTAAGAACTCCAAAAAGCCTTTGTTTGTATCTATTATATATATTGATTATCCACACTAGAAATTAAAAGTGATAAAATTTGTTTATTAATTCACTGAAAAGTAACAATAATAAACCAATTACATGTTGATACAGGTAACATTTTAATGAAAATAATTGTTTTAACGGAGGAAAAAATTTCATAAGAGTGGTATTGTTGACACTTTTACAAATCTCTTTATTTAATGTATGGATTAATAGAACATAGCATTCTCATTTCTATTGCATTCAATCTGTTGCAATTTGAAGGTCCAGGTGAAGAACATTGAAAAAAAAATCTGGTCTTACATAGATATGTAGTGAAAGGGAAGAGTATGTGAATATCTTTTTCAGATTATCACTGATACTACATCACAACTTGACAAATACTGTTTCATGAAGGGTCATTCCAATCTAGAATCTGAGACTATATCAGTAAACTTACAATCTAGTTGGTCTGTGTTGTGCTTTGAATGAATCTTTGAACTATGAAAGATTTTGAAATTTTTGGATAACATGGGTTCATTGAGTTATATATCTGTTTCAAATGTTGGCACATTTTGTTATATAATAATAAAACATCATATTTATTAATATCACCACCAGTATAATCAGGAAAGTCTGATCAGAAAAGCCTGATTAAATTTGTGGAGGGCACAAGTTTTCCAAAATACTAATTTTTACTTGAAAGCTCAAGATTTATCATCAGCTAAAATTTCCATCTGTTTTTATTGAGCTAACAGGTTTACTTTGTTCATTTTTGAGAAGAAACTTCCCAGTACCCCAGTCCCATAATTGAGGTTTATATGCAGTAGTTTTTCCAAGTAAAAATGATGTGCTATTTAAAAGGTGGCTAGTTTAGCTCATGAGAGAAAGGATTGCATACATGTCCCCACCCCCTCATCTTTCCCCGAGTCAAACGTCATCCTTCAGTCTGTAATATAAGTGCTTTGTGCGTACTTTACATTTCATCATACAGGATACTATGAAGATTTTTCTCCCGTCAAGATTTTGAAAATCAGTAAGTTTTACTGCTTCATCAAGGTTATTCTTCAGTGAAACAAGTAATATATACTTTTTCTTTTTTTTTTTTTTTTTTACTGCAAGCATGTAGCAGTGAATAATACACAGATAACTAGTATNAAGCATGTAGCAGTGAATAATACACAGATAACTAGTATAACTTGGCTATACTGTCTTCTTTGTGGTAAGATGTCAGCAGTTTTACCTACCATTTTTTAACCATCAGTGCAAATATCAATATAGTGGAAGAGGCAAATACAACTTTAATATTACTATGAAAATGGTTTCCACCTGGTGGATCACCTGAAAGGGGAGCCCACCCAGGGGTCTGTGAGCTACACTGAGAGCCACTCTTCTAAATAATATCTCTCTGTAAGTATTATCCAATGAAAGAGGAAGAAAAAGTGTTGTAAAAACATGTAGGCAAATGATACTGTTAGAGAAGCAGCTCAAACATTATTTCACTAAAAAATTTATACCCCTTGTTGGTATAATTTCCTTAAGGAATACCAAGATAGAGAAAATGTTATGTTTAGTCATGGTTGGATTTCCTCTTCATTTTCACTCCAGGTCCCTTCCCTTCCCTTCCCTTCCCTTCCCTTCCCTTCCCTTCCCTTCCCTTCCCGCTCATCCTTTCCTTTCCCCTCCCCTCTCCTCCCTTCCCCTCTCCTTCCTTTTCCTATAAGATTATGATTGAAGTATAAGTTAGTATAGTTTTAAAAACTTGTCAGAAGGGTCAGTGTAAGGTATGTTATGAAAAGTGGATAATTTTCATAGCACATGCACTGAAAATCAGTCTATGTTCCTGGGACATTACCCTCTATGTCTTCAAATATTTAAAAATGAAATAGTAGACATTTTATTGGATCTGCATTATAATATATTAAACTATAAAGTCTTTATATGAGAGAATGACTTTTTAAACTGCTAATTTAATTACATCTTTTCACTGAAATTTTACTACATCTAACCTAGACTCAGTTTTGCACTAATCTATTTTTCAGATATTAAAGACTTTATGCTTTATTTTTCAGAGCACATTTTCATTTAGTGTCTGCCATATGCTGAGTTAAGGGCATCATAGCAGGTACCACATGACTGAGATGGGTTTTGTTTGGGACTCTATCCATGGCTATGGGAGTCTGCAATGCATACATATTATTTCAACAAATTTGTGTTGAATATCCATTGATGCAAGAGAGCAGTTCAGCCTCTGCGGGAAAAAAAGAAGATATGTAAGATAAATTCCCTTCCATTAGGAAACTTGAAATCTAATGGAAAGCCAACTACTCTAAATTGCCAATTATCGAGATACATCAGAATGGATTTGTGACTAGGATTAGTAATGGAAGTATACACAAATAATTGTTCTATGGGAGCTCAGTGGAGGGAATGATGCATTCTGACTGGGAAACTTTGGGAAAGGACAAATAGCTTGTGGTCAGGTCTTCTAGGAGTAAGGTGGATTTTGCTGGGTGAAGGTATGGTTTGTGGGTTACATTCTAGGCAGAAGAAAGAGCAAGAGTGTAGGCACCAAGGAGCATATGTTTGGTGTGTTTGATAATGACAAGTTCGCAGTGGGACACAGTGGGAGGTAGTTGGGAGGGTGATCTTTTAAGTAGTGGCATGCATGGTTCTAGTAGGGACTATGATAGCAGAAGTATGTATATATTTCAAAGTGATGACCACGGTTAGATTAGTTAACACATCACCTCAGATAGTTTTGTTTGTGCTGCTGGGAATGGCCAGCAATCCCTTTACCGACAGATGGAAGATTACTCCCAACTTCGCTGTGAAAGAGAGGAGAAGGCAAAGGGGTCAACGTTAGAGAGGAAGACCCTTTCCTCTTCTTTGCTCTCGCCTTTATTTTTGCTTCAGGATAATCATAAATCTTTATCACTCTGTTTTTCAGGCACTGATGTGTGGTGAGGGGTCTTACTGGAACTAGGAGGATCTGTTTACCAGAAACATAGGATACGCTAATCTGCATGTTCTAGGAGTTCTGCTAAACATAGCCTAGGGGACAATGCATAAATCTCTTAGATCACAGACTGTTTGGGCTAAGAAAGCTTCCGGGGAAGGCAGCTCCCGGTGGCATTCCTATGGCAGAGTGGTCACGCAGGCCTTGGCATTTCAAAGGCCTCTGCCCTTCTCTGAAACCTTCCATCACCCCCAGCAGCTTCCGTGTTACATTTTAGCACGCCAGGTATTATGGCTGATTTCATGCTCTACATTAATCCCAACAGTGTGTATTGAGAACTTTTAAGATCTACTCTCTTAGCAACTTTCAAATATTATACAATACCGTTAACTTAGTCACTTTGATGTACGTTACACCCTCAGAACTTACTCATCTTATAACTGGATATCTGTACCCTTTGACTACCTTCACCCCTTCCGTCCTCTGCCTCTAGCAACCACCAATCACCTCTGTTTCTGTGAGTGTTGTTTTTCCCAGATGCCACATACAAGTAAGATTTACAGTATTTTTCTTTCTTTCTCTGACTTATTTCACTTAACATCAAGTTTCATCCGTGTTGTTGTAAATGTCAGGATCTCCTTCTTTTTTAAGGTTGAATAGTACTCCATTATATATTATATATATACCACATTTTCTCTATGCATTTATGCGTCAGTGGATGGTTAGGTTGTTTCCATGTCTGGGCTAATATAAGTACTGCTGCAGTGAACGTGGGGGCATAAGTATCTCTCTAAAACAGTGATTTCATATCCTTCAGGTATATACCCAGAAGTGGAATTGCTGGATCACATAATAGTTTTATTTTTAATTTTTTTTGAAAAACCTCTTATTGTTTTCCACCTGGGTATTTTAAAAACACCAGATCAAGGGAAATTCGATACTATTTTAGGACCATTTTACAGTCCTGAAACATGCCTTCAAGGTGCTCTTCATTCTTGCTTTTGCAATCTCTGGTGGCATGTGGGTTTCTGAGCACACCCAGTGTGGATGCTTTCTCCTGACATTCTACCTAGAGATGAGATTAAAAAATGAGAATGTAATATTTAAAAATCCTTTACTGGATTAGTTTCATCACAAAGGTTTGATTTAATCATTGCAGCAATCCCAATACTAATAGTAATAATCCACGCATTATCTCATTTACTCCTCACGACTCTATGGTTGACAGTCTTAGAATCCCCATTTCATAGGTGAGGAACTTCATCTCAGAGAAGTAAGTGGCAGAGCTGAGATTTAATCCACTCTTAACTCTCATGCCATCCTGCCTTCTACAGTCTTGTGGAAGGGAAGTGGGTCCTATACTTACATTCTCTATTTATAACTAAGGAAACTAAGGTACAGGGAGATTGAAATAATTTGCCTGTATTCATGTGCTTTCACAAACGACAAAGCTAGGATTTTAGCTTCTGTTGGCTGTGCCTGCAAAGCCTTAGTTCTTTTCATGACATTATGCTGTCAGCTTGTGTTGGACTGGTCTTATTTCCTGAGGACATTTCAGCTCTCCTACATTTGGAATTAGAGTCACAAGAAAAAAATCCTGGCTTTTTCTTAGGGTAAACAGAAAGGAAAGCAACTGATGCTTACACAATTACATGCCCTTGCAGCTATATTAAGTGCAATTTCTGAGTTAAGCAAAGCTATTGTGTGACAGGCCTCTCTCATCAGAAGACCAAATGCTTGGACACTGATTTCTTCCAATTGGCAAATGGAGTCTTTTTTCTCTTTTGTGGGTACTCTAGTTTAGTGATTTCCATGCATTGGAAACAGCCCCATTAGAGCAACTTGGGAACATTGAACACACATGCAGACACACACACAGACATGTTCCTGGAATTGTGATTCAGGAAGTACCAGGTGGTTCCCAGTAATCTGCTTTCCAAAAGCTTCTTGGTTGAGGCAGTATAGTGCAGTGGTAAAAAGCTGATCTCAGTGCCAGATTTCATTAGCTTTATTCTCAGCTCTATAACTTTGGCAAGTTAGGTAGCCTCATTGTGCCTCAATACATCCTCTTTATTTCAGTTCCCCATTTACTGTGGTTATTATGTGTAGCCTGGGTTGAGAAACACTGGGCTAGAAGATAATTTAGATGGATATCAAGAGATGGGTAAGGAAATTGTATGACTCTGAAGCATTATTCCCTAGTTATGTGAAGAGAAAGAGAACTATAACTGGATATACCCCGTTCTGTTGTAGAGCCCACTTATATTCAGTAGGCATTGCTCAAATATTATAGTAAAACAGCTTGAGTTTAGACCTATCAAATTAAAATCAGGTGATGTAGGTGTAGAATAAACTGACGTTCATTCTTAAAATGTTTACAGCACAAGTGCTTAGTAAGCACATAATATTGCAGTCCAATTACGTGAGGGGCATTTGACCAAATTAAATGAAAAACAACACAACAACAATTCTTAATTACCTTGCAGCATATACTTGTACGCAATTACACACACGGCTTTTCCTGGCAGTGAATCTATTTAGCAATGCTTTTATAGACCATAGGACCTCGGAGCTCGTTAACACCTGACAAGTTGTTCATTTCTATAGTGAAGAAATTGAATACCAGAAAGGTTAAGATGACTCTATAAAACCTGACAGCTGGTTAGTTGCCAAATCAAGGCCAGGAGTCAGACTTTAAAATTTTTTGTTCTAATCAAAATTATAGTAAAACTAGTTTTTATTAAAGTAGTTCCAACAACTCAGACCATTCACTACACCAGACTGGCTGTGAGATGCTGTGTCGTAGAAGAGAGAAAACAGGCTTGGAGTTTCTCAGACCTCGGTTGAAAGGCCCTCTCATTCAGTAGACCTGTGGCAGGGTATGTGACTTAGCTTTACTGAGCTTCAGCCTTCTATGTAAATGTAGGTACAATAAAACTCACCCTTGTTATTCGCGGGTCTATCACTCCCCTGACTCTCCATTTGAGAGCAACTTCCAAGATCCATGGTGTGAGGCAAACCACAGTCTTCAGAGAAATGAATTCCTTCGTTAATGACTGAGCATAATCAACTCTGCCAATTTCTTTTGAAGTTATAGAAATCTCTATCTCTTTATTTAAAAATGAGCTTGAGGGGCGCCTGGGTGGCACAGCGGTTAAGCGTCTGCCTTCGGCTCAGGGCGTGATCCTAGCGTTATGGGATCGAGCCCCACATCAGGCTCTTCCACTATGAGCCTGCTTCTTCCTCTCCCACTCCCCCCTGCTTGTGTTCCCTCTCTCGCTGGCTGTCTCTATCTCTGTCGAATAAATAAATAAATAAAAAATCTTAAATAAAAAAAATAAAATAAAAAATAAAAATGAGCTTGAAAAGAAAGTCAGCTGCTGGTGATGATGATGGAAAAGAAAAGAAATGAGAGGAAATCTAATAAAGCCATGTTTCTTAGCAGATAGAGAAGGTTAGCATATATTAAAAAGTAGAATGTCATATTCTATACTGGTTCAGATCCAAGATATGACTGATTCTGCTGTAAGTTCTATATGCAGAGACTAGAGAAAGTGATTCCTGAAACTGTTTCAGTAAATGCTGTCATCTTTGCAAAACAACTCAAAGAAAATCAAGCTTGAGTGCAAATTGAAATGAAGGTTACACTGTGAAGATATGCACAGGAAACAATTGAATTAAACATGAATGTGGTTTTAAACCAGAAGCCTGCATACAAATTTCCATATTTGAACATTTAGCAATTTGGGAATGTATTGGGATATCTTGTTAACAAATAAAACTCTGCTACAACTACTTAATAAAGTAGTTATGAGGACCCTGGGATAAAACATATAATACACTTAGCACATTGTCTAGTATATACTTTGTCCTCAATAATAATAATAATAATTATCACTTCTCTATTTAATCTGTACAAAGTTTTGCCATATAGGCAAATATAAGTTTTATACTTGCTATCATTTCCTACATAAAGTACTAATCAGTTGCCCTAATCGGTTTTATTTATCACTAAGTCCTAACTTCCCCCACTTTCAACTTCTCATTTTTATAGTAAAAGTTGTTAAGATCTTATGTCCTTTACTGTAGGAAGATGTTAATCAGGGTGGTAAATGTTTAACCTTGCCTTAGTATTTTCCTTAGTATTTTCTTGAAAAAAAATTAATTTTATTTAACTGGTGATTTATTGATGGCCAACTGGGAAGTTCTATATTTTCACTCTAACAGTAACCCTGCTTAAAAATTGAATTTACTAGGTATTATGGCTGGTTTGTGTACCCACCTGAAAGAATGTGAGGCATCTCACATTCTGCTCTACAGAAATCATCTGTGGCTAGAGGAATCTTTGAGCATACTTTCCTGATCTTTCAAATCCAAAATTGCTGAGTTTGAGTCAGAGATAACAGAGTTTTCTTTCCAGACCTATCGAACTAAGATAGGTGGTATAAATGATTTGTTCAAGGTCATGGAAGGAGTGCTTATTTGAGTCTAGATTTGTGACCCGGGAGCCACCTTTCATGTTAGCTATTAGCATAGATTACCCAGCTTCACAGTAAAAGCTTAGTTTGAGAAAGACAGACTTTTTTTTTTTAAGTATGTGTAAAGTACCTGCATTTTATTCAAACATTTTTAAACGGGCATTGATCTTTTTGGCAAAACTAATTCAATTTGACTTGATAGGAGTTATATCCTAGTGAATAAAAAATGGTCTATGTTAATAGTCAGAGATGATATCAGCCTGTGGCTTGGTGTTCAGTGGAGCCTCTGCTATGATTGATATCAGCTCGGCTCTTGTGAAGCATCTTTATTGTTAGGAGCTAGGTAAACAGCATGTTAATTGTGTGACTGGTTGTTTTCATCATCCTTAACGTTGCCTGGCGTTTATTTATGTGAGCAGTGTATATTTTGGAAAGGTGCTTTGGGATCTCTCAGGGTGAACAATGCTATATAAATGTAAGTCAGCATAATTATTAATAATTTATAGCTCATTTAAACTAGAGTTAGAAACAAACATCAGTAAAACTATAAGTAATTATATAAAGTGGTTGTGGGAGAATTAGCAGTCTGCAAAGGGAATGCTGAGAAGAAGTTTCTCTAGGAATATTGAGAGCAATGGTTTAAATCTCTTGGGAAGAGCTACTCTAAAACACCAGCGTTAAATATTAGGTGGCTAAGCAAAAGACACCATGATCTTAAAAGCAATGTAAGATACAGTGAAGTGAATATTACAGATTTAGGCTCTCGTAGGATATGTCATGTTTTGCGTGAATGGCAGGTATGTGTGTGAGACGATTTTGAATAACTTTGGCAGGGAACTTCAAGAGGATTCACTCCAGTTCCCAACCACGGCTCCTCCTATTGCTGCTATTTTATTGCAACTTTGGCGTCAGAACAGAAAGTGGGAGGAGTTTATCTTCTGTTTCCATAAACTGTTTCCAAAACCGTTTCATTTCTATTGGAAAAGGATGTTGCCAAAATTACACATTTGGAAAAATAAGTTATGAAAATAGTTATTTTCAAATTAGTGGTTAATATGGAACATGTCTTATTCCTTCTTTCCTTCCTTTGACAACTATTTGGAAAATTGATAGACACTATGTCCACACTGCCTGTTTCCCTCCTTAGCCTCTGGAATCTGGTTACTTCTCCTTTCCTTTCACCTCCTACCAGTGTTTCCTTCAGATCTGATTACCACATTGCTAAGGGCTGTGAACGTTCCTCTTGTTCATCCTAAATGGCCTCTTTGAAGTATTTGAAACACTTAACTTTCTTTGGAGATTTTCTTCATCAGCCTCTTTGGCTCTCCTCTTCTCCTCCTCTTCCTCCTTTTCCTTATCTGCTCCTCTGACAATTATTTGTGGTCTGCCTTGTGCTTTCCCTTCAGTTTAGGATTTCACAGGGTTCTATGCTGTACCTCTGTTCTTTCTGCATAACATCCCCTGCCACCCCAACACTATAACCTTGACCGCTCCCGTGGCTTCAATTACCTCTTCTATATAGTTACGTGCCATCTCTCTGACCTAGACCTTTCGCTTATCCAGCTGCATTCTGCGCCAATGCACTTGGATCTTGAACTCATCAAGTTCAAAATTAAGTTTATCATTTCTCACTCTAACCTATTCCTTTGCTTGACTTTCTCATCTTAGTGAGTTAAACAGAGTCCACCTAATCCTCCAAATCAGGAAATCTAGAACAAGTTTAGACTCCTTTCTTTCCTTGTATAGTGTTTCGCCAGTACTGAAATACATTCTAAATCCGTTCTCTCCCCTAGATCTCTCCTACCTTAATTGAAGCCATTAAAATTTCTTGCCTGGATTATTGCAATACCATCCCATTTCCCTCTTTAAGCTGTCTCTCTTTTCAGTGCACAGAGCAGCCAGAGGGCTTGTTTTCAAAACATTTATCTCATCACATTTTTCTCTTGCTTAAAGTTACTAAATGGCTCCCAGCAGTTTTTAGCATCATATCCAGAATCCTTGGCTTAGCACATCACATCCTCCCTGAAAATGTTCTTTTTTTTTTTCTTTTTTCCACAAGTGCCCTTCACTTGCACTATGCTGGGCTGTGATTCTATAAATTGATCATGCTCTATCACATCTTTGTGATCCCTCATGTTGTCCCCTCAACCTTTTTTTTTTTTTTTTTTTTAGGAATTCTCACTCTTGCCTTTGACATATCACCTTTTCCTCTTCATTTCCAAACTCAGCTCAAGGGTCACCTCTAGAAAGCCTTCCTAGACTTGAGCCCATCCTCATTTGCATCAGTCTGATTTTAATATTCCTCCTCCATGTCCCTTAATCAGAAAGTAAGTATGCTGCAGGTGAATTGCACATTTACTTGTCTGCCTCTACCTAGGCTACAGTTCTCTTGAGCGTAGGAGTCATGACTTTTTGACTCGATATTCTCATGGCTTGGTTTAGTGCTTAGCTAAGTACTATTCAATAAATATTTGGTAAGTGAATGAAAAAATTAATGGGCATTAGAAATAGCTGTTTTGTAAGTCTGGCCATTGGTCAAGAAGGGAATGGAAAATTAAATGCTAGTGAATATTTAGTCTAGTGTTAAATTTAGTATAATGTGAGCAGTTATCTTTAGAGGGAAAATGAGAAAGACTGTATTATATTGAAATAGTACTAAGTTGGGACATAATTCTGAATCTCTAAGAAACTTGACAGCATAGCTGTAATGACAACATTTCCCAGTCAGACAAATCTTTGGATATTTACAACTATGAGCGTATTGGGTTTCCTATAGAAAAGTTATTTAAAGTAGTGATGGACTGCACTTTTCATTTCTATTAAGATATTTTGACATCATGTAGCCTCAGAGGATAAAGAGTAGCAAAGGTTAGAAATATTTAGGACACTTTATCTCCTAAATATAATGGGAGGAACATAAAAACATCCAGATTGCAATTACAGACTCATAACATTGACACACATAATTAATGAATGACCTTGTCCAAATTACAGGACTGGCTGAATATATCAAACATGGCAAATGGAAATGCTTTTGCTTGGTTCACTGGGTTATGTTTACAAAGTCTAGGACATTTTTGTATCCTGTTCTGGGGGTTCTGTTTACACATAGTTTAAGCAGTTGAAGATGAGCTAGAATTCCAACAGGTGCATACTTGTAACGGTGTTGCTCATTTCCAAGTAATGAGAAGAGCCTGTATGGGCACACATGTTGTCCATGAGGTTGTTTCTGATTTACCACAGCACATTTTGGCCTAGACCTTCCTGGTCCCTAGTTCCCAAATAGATCACAGAATTGCCATTGCTATTGCCCATACGAGGCAGAGTGGTGCTCCATGTGTGAAAATGCTCGATTTGTGCTGAGCCATCAGTCTTTTGTACCCAGAGCTTACATCCGCCTTCTGGGAACGTAACATTAACAATCTGTGTGCGCTTCCATTTAAGGTACTGTATACAAATATTGGGCTCTTCTGGTTCTTGAATCAAATTTAGCATCCGCAAGGCTTCATTCCCACCCAGGGAAAGACAGGCAGTTAGTGCCCAGGTGTCCCTGTTTCCGCCTCCAGCTCTTTAGTGTTCCAGAGAACCCATTTCCCTGCAGATGCACAAATGGGACTCACATTGTCTCCATCTGTGTCTTGTACTTGGTGCCTTTCTTTGTGCTTGTGATTAGAGCATTTGAATTGTGGGTGCCATCTAAAAAAGAATCTTTGCATTTTCTTGATTTGAGTATCCTGTAGGGACAGGGCTTTCCAATATTGAACAGGTTTCTTTCTGAAAAATAAATAATTCATTGGATTCTTGATAATAACACAGTGTCGTTTGTATAGGAAGAAGATGACAACAATCTGTTTACTTGTTCAATTATTTTCTTAGGAAAAATTCTTAGATGTGTAATAACTGCCTTTAAGATTCTTGATAGATTTTATCAAATTGCCCTACGTTGTTACACACACAGTAGTAGTGGGTAAGTTGACCTATCTTTTTGTACATTCTCAAAACTGGGTATTATTATTATTATTTTTCATCTTTATCAATATCAGAGGTAAAATTTATTTTATTATTTTCGTTTGCATTATCTTTTATTCCTAATGAGCTTTCAAGTTTTTATATACTAATTATCCAATTATATTTATTTTTTTGCAAATTGCTTGTTCATTTCCCTATTTTGGGTATTCCCCTGTTTCCTGTTGATTCGGAAGAATCTCTTTTAGACTGTATACATTAACCCTTGATCTGGCATATATTTTACAAATTTATTTCTATTGTTCATTCTTTCATATATGGTGTTAATTGTCATACAACAATCTAAACAAATTATAAGGTAGCATCTATCAAGATTTTTTTCTCTACCTTCTGTCTTTGTGTTATGCCTAGAAATGTGTGTTGACAGCCCAGTGGAAAAATCCTGAGAGAGGCCTGGGTTATCCAAAAATACTACCTTTCCATGAGGCTTTTCTTTTTGTACTCCAAACTCTCAACTAAATTATTTGGAATCTGAGTACCTCAAGCCACAAGTCAAATGATGCAAATTTATTATAATACAATAGTTGGAATTAAGGTCAATGTTGTATTGGAGTTACACGAATGTAATTAGATTTTAGTGAAGCAATTTCAAAGGATTGTGTGTCACTTGTACAGGTAGGGGCTAACCCGTGAATGGTTGATCACTCGTAGGAGGCATGGCTACTCTGAGTTAATTCCAGGAGGCAGGGAAATAGCCTTCTGCTCCTTTCTCTGGGACAAACAGAAATATGCATGCACACATGCACGTATTCTGATCTCTGCCATTAGAATTATGGAATGCTATTTCTCGTCTGGTCTAGTGAGATGAACCCAGCCTTTCTCCTAGACGTACAACTACCTCGTGGTGCCTACTTCCATACCATTTCTGTTTTTCCTACATCCTCCAGCTGGTATGCAGCAATCACTGCCTGGAGACTGACTACCAAAAGTCTTTCTTTTTGAGGTTGCTGGAGACTGTTTCTCACCACTGCCTCTAGGGGTGCAGATCTCAATAAGCCCTCTCATTTTACTCACATCTGCTGAGTTTATATTCTCCATTATGTCTTGTTTACACTGAGGTCTTTCAACGAGGAAATAAGTTTTAAACTAGACAAAAACAGATATACTATGCTTTCAGAATTCTTAAAAAATATGTTTTCTTTTAGCTTTTTCACAATTCAGTCTTATAATAAAGTATTGAATTCATCTTCATTTTCTATTGTAAGATATGAGATAGACATCTAAGTTTTTAATTTATGTATAGCCAACATCCAACATTATTTATAGAAAAAGCCATCAATTTTTTCAATGTTTGAAATGGCCATTTTAATCATCTGCTATATTATTACATTTTCTGGTTCTCTTTATGAATTTTCTATTCCACTGATCTGACTATCCATTTTTGTGTGTGTGATAGTACAACTTCTGTGTTAAATATTGTTGTTGAATTAATATCTGTTAATATCTGGTAGAATAAGTTGCCATTAGTATGGGTTTCAAAATTGGCTTTATTCTTGTGTAGTTGGGTACATTGTATAAAGTTCCTTCAAAAAACTAAATTGAGATTTCCTTTAGAAATGGGCTGAATTTGCAAATCAGCTTGGAGGGAATACTGTATCTATACTAGGTAGTAATGTAAAATTTTTATTCAACTTATGTGTGGCTCTCAGTAATATATTACCAGTTTTTAATACAGTTCTGGAAAATTCTAAGTTTATTTATGAGCATTTTATATTTGCTGATGTTATTATTAAAGGGATCTCTTCCCCATAGTATTTTAAGGTGATTATTGGAGGTGTATTAGGAAGTTATGAAGATTTTTTTACATAAGGATTTTGTAAGTGGCGCTTTTATTTACTACCTAATTGCTTCTAGTGGAATTTCAGATGATTCAATTATTTTTTTCAAGTACACATTCATGTTAGAAAATGAGCATAATTTTGTCTCTTCCTTCTCTATATTTACCTTGTTTCTTTTACTTGTCTTATTACATTGGTCAGGACATCCAGAATGACATGCAACACTGATTATAATACTGGGCATCTTTGTTTTGACCCTAACATTGAAGAGAGTACCTTTACCTTTGGGGGGTATATAAAGCTATATTGATCTCTGATAGTTACTGTTAACTGTGCTAAAAACTATTTTTAAATTTAAAATTTTTCTGAAAACATAATCACTATGAATTTTGTCCTTTAATTTGTTAATGAACTTATTAAAGTATTTTTTTCCCTATAACATATTTGATCAGGCTTTCAACTAAGCAGAAATAGTAATTCAAATGAATTGCACAAAGTAAGATGGGTAAATTTTAAAATTGAATTTTATAAAGCCCTCTACATGCTATATTAGCATTTTTGATGAAACAAAAGAAAAACGTGCTTTTTTCCTTCATGATTTAGGTCATCGTAGCTAGCTAGAGAGAAAGACTTCATTAATATATCTTCCTTTAAATTAGAATATGGAGAGATTTTACTACTAACTCTCAAAGTGAAGCTTATACAAGATGTAGTATTCAAGAGACTAAAAAGAATTCGTTCATTAGAGACTTTGAATTTTTCTTAGATAACTTAGAGATAGTTGCTATTGCTCCATAGATACAGAAGACTAAATTACATAATTTCTTGGATTTCTTAATGGGGCTTTTAATTTTTACAGCTTTTTTTTTTTTTTTACAATTGGTCTTTTATCATCCTTAATAACCTATCTACAGTTTTTCAGTTTAAATTAAATTAAATACTTTAAATTAGTTTATTTTAAATTATATTAAATACCTAACATGGTGAAAAAACATGATGGTATTTGTTCTGTCTACCTACTAAGTTTGGTTAATGACTATATAAAAGAAATAACTTCTGACACATTTAACTAATTAGGCTTTTGGTGGTACTTCCTAGACTTTATATGTTATGACAATTTGTCTAATGTCAAATGAAGTTAGGGCCGAAATAGGAAATGTGTGTTACCTCTTAGAAGAAGCGTTTACAGTATTGCACTAAGAAGACCTCATTTAAAAAGAAAACACTCTGTTTTTAATAATACAAATGATAGACCTAATTGATTACTTAGATTTATTTTCTATTTACAAACATTTATTAGAGAAAATGAGAAAATAATGTATTCTTATTGTGTCTGGGAAAATATTTGTATTCATAACTTATACGAATATATATGCATTTATCATAATCCCATGATTATATAATGATCATGCATATACTTAGTGAAATAAACTAATCTAAATTTGAGTGCTTCTAATATCTTATTACTGGTATGAGTGAGATTGTGGAATATGAAAATACTGTGTTTTAAATAAAGAAATCTTTAGTAGAAGATTGGGATACCTAGAAATACTCCATATTGATAATAAAAATTTGTCAGAGAATGCCTAAATTCAAATGATAAATTTCTGGAATAGAATTTATTTCTCCTCTGTCTACTACCATTGAGACTATCTGGGCAATGTTCCTGCAATTTCTTCTAATTAAAAGTTTAGACATTAAGGATTAGAGAAATATTGTAAGGTAGCAGGTGGAAATAGAAATGAGGAAACCCGTAAAGTAATTCTTCAAATTTCTGATGGTTGAAGCTGAAGGGTAAATATTTAGGTCAAATCTGGGTTTACACCTAACTTAGTTCTACAGTAAGTTCTCAGGATGTCCATTGTTTTTTTCATAACCTGCTGATAATGACTAAGGTGTCAGACCTAATCAAATGTGATCTCAATGTAGTTAATCAGTATTAAAGCCTTACCAGCAGAATGTTAGAAGAGCACGTGGTTAAAGAATGATAAAATCATTTTTACTTTTACAGGTGTCTTTCCCATTGGCAAATTTGGTTTAATACGAAAGCATAATCTAAAACCTCCATTTTTTGAGGTCCCTTTAAGGAGATAAATGTATTCTAAAAAGAATTATTTGGGGAGCCTGGGTGGCTTAGTTGGTGAAGTGTCTGCCTTCGACTCAGGTCATGATCTCTGGGTCCTGGGGTCAGGCTCCCTGCTCAGCGGGGAGTCTGCTTCTCTCTCTGCCCCTCCCCTTGCTCGTGCTCTCTCTCTCTCTCTCTCAAATAAATAAATAAAATCTTAAAAAATTTCTTTTCTTTAAAATATAAGCATAGATATATAACTTAAATTGTAGCTTTTAACCATGTTCATCAATAAAATATTATAGTGTTTATTAAATGATTATATTCAAGACAGGAGACATTATATGTCATTATCAAAAGATAAGTTTGATGACTAAATTAGCTGCATAGCTCTTACCCTCAATGTACATAGCTAAGAGATAACATCAGTTCTTCTGTGTTCTGTACCTAAAATACACCTGTTTCCTTAATTTTATACTTCAGTTAGTAACCTCCACATTACCCTGCTTTTGATACTTCTGAGTAGCCTCTTTCTCCATATTAAGCCTCACATTTAAATACCTACCAGCTATTGTATTTTCCATCACACTATTTCTTCCATTTTCCGTTCTCTCCTTTTAAAACTATTGTGATAGCTTTTTATCCTGCCTGCTTCTTGTATAGACAGTGCAGGTTAATGCTCCTTAACCACTCCATTTTTTATACTCAAAAGTTTTCATTCAGTTCTGCATTATTTACAAGAAGATTTATAAATTTCCTGGACTCACAACCAGGGTTCTCCATGATCTACACCCAATTCACTTTTGCAAATTTGCGTTCTGATATCCCTAGAGTGATTCTTGCAATTCTAATCCCACTATATATTTATATTTATTTATTTATATATTTATTATGGCACAAATTGACCTTCATCCCATATCTTGGATCTTTGCTCATGCATTTTCCAACTCCCAAAGCGTTCTTACTTTGTATTTTCTATCCATTTAGGTCTTCCTCTTTTATTTTCAAATCTCTGCTCAAGCTACACAGCCTTCATTTTGATCACAACTTCTTCCTGCTTCTAAATCAGTTCATCGCCAAAGCCATTTCTTTGACATATATATTGTTTATGTGTAGATCTGTTGCTAATCTTCTCAACCAGTTCCATGAGCCTTAGATCACCATCTGAACTAATAGAAGAGACTCAAACATCGCTCTTGCATTACTACTTCCTTATTCATAAGTCTTTGCTTTTGTTTCAGCTCCCATTTGGTCTATATGTTTTGTTTTGTTTTTCCTATTGAACTTCCTCAGTAGAAAGATGGTCTTTCTAAACTTTTGTATATCTAAGACTGTACTTCTTTTCCCTTAGCTTAGCTGGATAAAACCCATGGGTCTTGGACTTTTGCTGCAGAATTGTTTCGATTTGTTACATTGTCTTCTGACATTTAACGCAGTAGAGATATCCCAGAACAGTCTGATTTTCTGAGCCTTAACTCTTTAGTTAAGGTCTTTTGTTTTGCCTCAAAGTTTAAGAGACATTTCCTTTCTTATCCTTGTAATTCTAAAAATAATTGCCAGAGTTTGTTTAGGTGTAAGGTGTTAGGGATTCTCTGGAATTTCAGGGCTTGAATTCTTGTCTCTGAGATCTTGAATGGGGAAGAATCACAGGTAAAATAAGGTAATCAGATGTAATTTGGACTATTCCAGTACTTTATTTTGGACTATTCCAGTACTCAGTATCCTCCAAGTATGGGATTTCCAAACTGGAAAATACAGCTTATACTGTGGGGCTTAGTGAAGTTACCTGCTTACGTAGAGTTCACATACCCAGCCAGTCACAGAGATAATGGCAGCTTCCCCAAAGGGCCAAGCTCCAGCAGGCTCCCACTATGTGGAAGTGGGAAATGAGCATTTGGTAGGCTTCCTTTCTTTTGAAGAGGAGGAACCAACCTCCTTTTTCCCTTAGTACAATGGGCCAAAGAATGTCCTGGGCTCCACCCAAATAGGTGAGTGCTTACTTTTTTGTGGAGAGCCGTGAAGGGGATGAAGAAAGTAGAAATGACTCTTCGCATATTTAGGCCCCCTTCCCCTCCCATTAAAAAAAAAAATATATATATATATTTAGCCTATTCTCCCATTGGTTATTATTACCATTCTTAAAGAGAACTTTTGATTTCCTCCTTAGGAACTCCTGAAATTCTTAGCTTTGATTTTTCTTCTTTGCCCTCCCCATTCATCATATTCATTCTGGTCACTTTCACCTCTTTGTCTCTTTTCTTTCTATTCAGGAATAGCCTCTAATTCTGCTTCTGTATTCTTAACATGGTTTTTCTTCATGCTGTTTTGGGCCCTCACTACCCTCCAATTTGAATTATAATAGATCTGACACATATTTTTTTTTTCTTACAGTTCTTTATTTCTCTCATTTTCCCTTTCTCTCATACTACTGTCCTTTATCTTCTTTTTATTCATTCCACAAAGTGTTCATTAAGCAGGTACCTTTTGCCAGACATTGTTCTAGGCACTGAAATATAACAGTGAATTAATAAAAATTAATACTTGGTGAATTCTTGTTCTGTTCCAGGTACTGTTTTAAGTACTTGCTTGTATCAACTCATTGAATCTACCCAATTACCCTATAATGGAGGTTTCAGAGGTGGTCAGAGGCAAACCCTGAGAGTAGCATTTGCCTGCAAACAGCTTAAGTCAGAAGGGATCTCAGGGAGAACTGGCAGAGGAGTGAAGAACCGAGATGGGGAAGGGAAAGAAGAGAAGAAAGCCATTACAGGGTGTGGAGGCTATGGGCCACTGGGGTTCGGTCCAGTTGCAAATAACATCAGCTAGGTTCAGTACTAAATGAGAAAAATAAAGCAAAGAGAGAGTAAGTAACTTGCTTAAACTCACACAGCCAGGAAGTGGTGGATCCAGGGTGGGAATTCAGGCCTTTAATCACTCTGAGAGACTGGCCTTGGGTTCCAGTGCTGTGAACAATCAGCCTCCTTTAAAGCAGGGGAGGGCACTAGGGAGTGAAGGAAGCTGCTGTGGAACAGGAAAAGCCTTTCTGAAGAGGGCACCTGTGTCCAGAGACCCAAGTGAAGCGGGATAGGAAGCTCAGGACCTCAGGATCACCTCAGGAAAGAACCTTTGGTTTGCATGGCTACGATGCAGCAAGGAGAGCCGGGTGGTAGGGGGCGGAGAGGGGGGCTACTGGGAAGAGTGACAAGTAGCAGGGGACTTATCTTACAGGGCCCAGCAGCCTGTGTAAGACTTCCTGTGTTTTAGGCTCTCACATCATTAATACTGGTCTTTTTGTTTTTAGTAATAATTTTTTATTATGTTATGTTAGTCACCATACAATATATCCTTAGTTTTTGATGTGGTGTTCCATGATTCATTACTTGCGTATCACAGCCAGTGCACCATGCAATATGTGCCCTCCTTAATACCCATCACTGGCCTATCCCAGTCCACCACCACCCTCCCCTCTGAAGCCCTCAGTTTGTTTCCCAGAGTCCATAGTGTCTCATGGTTCATTCCCCCTTCTGTTTACCCCCCTTCATTCTTCCCTTCCTTCTCCTACCAATCTTCTTGCTATTTCTTATGTTCCATAAATGAGTGAAACCATATGATAGTTGTCTTTCTCTGCTTGACTTATTTCACTTGGCATAATCTCCTCCAGGCCTGTCCATGTTGCTGCAAATGTTGGGTAATCGTTCTTTCTGATGGCTGAGTAATATTCCATTGTATATATGGACCACATCTTCTTAATCCAGTCATCTGTTGAAGGGCGTCTCGGCTCCTTCCACGATTTAGCTATTGTGGACAATGCTGCTATGAACATTGGGGTGCATAAGGCCCTTCTCTTCACTATGTCTGTATCTTTGGGGTAAATACCCAGTAGTGCAATTGCTGGATCATAGGGTAGCTCAATTTTTAACTTTTTAAGGGACCTCCACACTGTTTTCCAAAGTGGCTGTAGCAACTTGCATTCCCACCAACAGTGTAAGAGGTTCTTGTCTCCTGTTTTCTAAGACGGTCATCTAGTGCTGCTGCTGAAATGTTTTCAAAGGTCTTCTTTTCCTGTGACATTTCAGAATCAAGGTCTTTTTCCTTGTTTTGGAGTGTTTTCCAGAGGCAATACGTGTTTTCATTTTCTTGTTTGTGCATTTGTGTAGCAGGGACAACCTCTCCAGAGCCAGTGTGGGTGTGTTGCTTCTCTGTGATTTTCTACTTCTTTTGGTCTTTCGCAGACTGAGCAGACCACAGGGGAGTGCACAGAGCTCCAAGCCCTGTTCCTCCCATCTAGGAAGCTTTGCATTTCTGCACCATGACTGCTCTACAATAGGATTTCTTCTTCTGCTCCCGCTGTGAGCCAGCAGCTGGGGTCCATATTTCTTCAGGAAGTAAAGGGAAATTAGTGGTTATGCACAGACAGCATCCTGAGCAGTGCTGTTGGTAAGGGCGCAGACAGGAGTTCTGTGGCAGGGCACTGGATCTGTGAAGGGGAGCCCTGGGTGGGGGCTGTGCAGGGCAGTGGTTGCCCACAGAGATTCTTGCTGCCTCAAAAGGCAACGGCTGTGCAGGGACACTGTCGCAACAGTTCTTTTCTTCCTGGTATTTCTTAAAATGAAGTGATGTTCATGTGCACAACCCACTTCCCTGTGTGTCTGCAGGGGTTTGTGCATTTCCTAATGTGCTAGAGGTAACTCTGCCCCTTTCTTTCTGAATTTGTAAATCACATCAGACTGCAAGCACTGTCATCTTAGATGTGATTGTACTCAAGTATACATAAAAGAATATTAGCAAGACACTGCTTGCTCCACACCCCACAGCTGGCCTCCATGACCAGCTACTCAGTTTTTAGGTTGTCAAAAATCTGTCATGTCTTCAAGGTAGTGGGTGGCAAATATGGGGTCTAGGAAGGCAAATGGCAGGGGGAGGACCTACAGTTTTGTTGACAGCATTTCAGTTGTGTAGGAGGGTTTTGGGGGGACTTTTTTGTTGTTTTTTGTGGGGAGGGCTTTGTAGGAGCTCCACCAGGTATTGTTTTAAATCCACCATAAGCCATTTAAAAATTCTCTCCAGGGGCGCCTGGGTAGCGCAGTTGTTAAGCTTCTGCCTTCTGCTCGGCGTGATCCCGGCGTTCTGGTATCGAGCCCCACATCAGGCTCCACTGCTGGGAGCTTGCTTCTTCCTCTCCCACTCCCCCTGCTTGTGTTCCCTCTCTCGCTGGCTGTCTCTCTGTCGAATAAATAAATAAAATCTTAAAAAAAATAATAATAAAATAAAATAAAATAAAAAATTCTCTCCAGATCCTGGACTTAGGCTTGCTGCTAGTACTTTCTTTAGCTCATATTACTTGTTTTTCTCTTTTTTACTTTTTTAGTGTTCATAGCTTTTTAGTGGGAGATTGGAGAAGCCTGTATCAGAGACACCTACCTAGATGGCAATTTATCTCATTGAGTTTTTTTTAACTCACTGTACCAATTCAATAAAGCTAGATTTCTCATTTAAATTGCTTTAGATTCAAAAACTCTATTTAAAAACCTCTATTATTCTGAGGCAATAAAATTCCGAATCAGTTATTGTTTCTGTATTTATATAACTTGCATATGTTAATTATGAATATCAGTGTTTGCAGTTGTTTTTTTTTTTTTTTGCTTTTGTTTTTTAAGTAGGCTCCAGGCCCAATGTGGGGTTCAAACCCATGACCCTGAGATTAGGAGTTGCACACTCTATTGACTGAGCCAGCCAGGTGCCCCAGGTTTTTTTTTAAGTATGTTCTCAATGTAGTCATATACCTCATACCCAAACCCACAGAAGTTTATGGAATATTTTAAAGACTGTCTTAGTGAACTTATATATTGATATTCATTAATATGTGAATATGTATTATAATATATTTAATATTAAAATATTTTACTTGAATACATTTAGGTACTAGCTAAAGTTATTTGACTTTTGTGATTCAGTAATTATGTATAAGTATGTATGTACTTATAGTTATATTATTAAATAAAATATTAAATATATTATATGTGTGTATGTTTGCTAATTGTATATGTATTTAAATAATGTTTTAAAGATTTTATATTACCCAGTAATTGGAACATAACTAATTAAATACACTTTGAGGAAATCTTATTTTGTTAAAGAGGAAAATGATAGAGAATATATAAATTTATATTTTTAAATGTTTAACAGTATTTTTATGAGCAATGACCCATTACTCATGCATACCAGAATTGAATTATTTCTAACCCTCTTGGAGCAAATCTTGGGTAGCCAGTCTTGATTTCATCAGAATTTTCTTCGGAATGGGAGGTTGACCTGGCTTATACTAACAATTTTGTTTTTTTTTGAACTTACTTCATTTTTGTAGAGCTCTGCTGTGTGATATATCAATTTTCATAAAAACCTGGGGATTTTTTTCTGGGAGGTAGGACCAGATACTTTCCAACTCTTCTAGCGTGTTCTGGAAGAGAATGGACTCAGGCCCAGAGGCAGGGAAGGGCAATGAATTCCTGAAAAGAAGTCCCAGGAAGGTTATAGCAATGGAACAATAGGACCAGAGCCCATGGTTCTGGGCCAGAAGGGGGAGTAAGTGAGGTTAAGAGCTGGTTCAGGGATCACCCAGTCTGGGGAGAGCCCTACAGCTGGGAGTATTGGCAGAGGAGGGAAGTGCTCATCTACACAGGCATGGAAATGCAACACGCCCTTTGGAATCTGGATCCACATGTCTGTGAAAGGCTTTGGGGTACCAAAGAACTGTTGACTCCGAGTATCCTGTCCAGTCTAACAGGTGTGCCACTGAAGGGAGGGTCCACCTACCCTCAAAGAACCACAGAGCAAGGAATCTATATTTGCCACTAAAATCAGAGACTGGCTTATCTCCTACTTTTTTTTTTTTCCTGACTTGATCCACCAATGATGATGATGATGATGATGATGATGATGATAGCAGGTGGCACAGAGTTTACTTTGTGTCAGATGGTCTTTCAAAAGTGCCTAACATGCGTTAATTGTATTACTTCTCATAAACAGGCAATGAGGAAGTATTTCTATTTACAATTTGAAGAAACTGAGGCACAGAGAGGCACATTTAAATGTGCAGCATGGTAACTGGATGAGTCTGCCTCCTCAGTGTATATTCCGGACTTCAGGGTCATCCCCTGTCTCTATTCAGAAGCTTGCGGATCTTCTGCTGCGCTCAGTGCGTTAAAACGAGGACTGAACCACGTTGAATTTTTCTGTATTCCCCTTACTCCTAAGCAACATAGGGATGGTGGACCTTTAACAGGGATGGGGTGAACCTTAGAAGGCAGTGACAGGGCTTTCTGCTGCTAGTTTTGGGTCCTGAGTGTCACAATCAGGGGCCTGACTGTTGGCGTGTGTGCTTGGTAAAGGAAGTAGCCCCGGGTTGAGATGGGCATGCACCTTATGTATTCATGCATGGGATAATTTACGATCTAAGTTAAAGGTGGCACAGAAAGCAGCTAACTTTCTTTTATTATTGAGTATAATGAGATTACTCTTGAAGAGACCAACTTTGTTCAAGATGCAAATCTAGAGGTTTGTGACGAGCTACCATCCTCCTGGCTGGCGATAGCTTGTAGACTGTGTGCTTTGATGCTTTCAGAAAATCTCCAGTTGTCTTGAGCAAACATCTGCTCTTGTCATTTCCTTTGCAATTCTTTTTCACAGCATGTTACCTCATCTGAGAGAACCCACAGACT
>NC_048218.1:187990703-187991811 GCF_002007445.2 Ailuropoda melanoleuca | reverse complement strand
GGGGGCTGTGCAGGGCAGTGGTTGCCCACAGAGATTCTTCTTGCTGCCTCAAAAGGCAATGGCTGTGCAGGGACACTGTCGCAACAGTTCTTTTCTTCCTGGTATTTCTTAAAATGAAGTGATGTTCATGTGCACAACCCACTTCCCTGTGTGTCTGCAGGGGTTTGTGCATTTCCTAATGTGCTAGAGGTAACTCTGCCCCTTTCTTTCTGAATTTGTAAATCACATCAGACTGCAAGCACTGTCATCTTAGATGTGATTGTACTCAAGTATACATAAAAGAATATTAGCAAGACACTGCTTGCTCCACACCCCACAGCTGGCCTCCATGACCAGCTACTCAGTTTTTAGGTTGTCAAAAATCTGTCATGTCTTCAAGGTAGTGGGTGGCAAATATGGGGTCTAGGAAGGCAAATGGCAGGGGGAGGACCTACAGTTTTGTTGACAGCATTTCAGTTGTGTAGGAGGGTTTTGGGGGGACTTTTTTGTTGTTTTTTGTGGGGAGGGCTTTGTAGGAGCTCCACCAGGTATTGTTTTAAATCCACCATAAGCCATTTAAAAATTCTCTCCAGGGGCGCCTGGGTAGCGCAGTTGTTAAGCTTCTGCCTTCTGCTCGGCGTGATCCCGGCGTTCTGGTATCGAGCCCCACATCAGGCTCCACTGCTGGGAGCTTGCTTCTTCCTCTCCCACTCCCCCTGCTTGTGTTCCCTCTCTCGCTGGCTGTCTCTCTGTCGAATAAATAAATAAAATCTTTAAAAAAATAATAATAAAATAAAATAAAATAAAAAATTCTCTCCAGATCCTGGACTTAGGCTTGCTGCTAGTACTTTCTTTAGCTCATATTACTTGTTTTTCTCTTTTTTACTTTTTTAGTGTTCATAGCTTTTTAGTGGGAGATTGGAGAAGCCTGTATCAGAGACACCTACCTAGATGGCAATTTATCTCATTGAGTTTTTTTTAACTCACTGTACCAATTCAATAAAGCTAGATTTCTCATTTAAATTGCTTTAGATTCAAAAACTCTATTTAAAAACCTCTATTATTCTGAGGCAATAAAATTCCTAATCAGTTATTGTTTCTGTATTTATATAACTTGCATATGTTAATT
>NC_048218.1:187919539-187990603 GCF_002007445.2 Ailuropoda melanoleuca | reverse complement strand
TTTTTTTTTTTTTGCTTTTGTTTTTTAAGTAGGCTCCAGGCCCAATGTGGGGTTCAAACCCATGACCCTGAGATTAGGAGTTGCACACTCTATTGACTGAGCCAGCCAGGTGCCTCAGGTTTTTTTTTAAGTATGTTCTCAATGTAGTCATATACCTCATACCCAAACCCACAGAAGTTTATGGAATATTTTAAAGACTGTCTTAGTGAACTTATATATTGATATTCATTAATATGTGAATATGTATTATAATATATTTAATATTAAAATATTTTACTTGAATACATTTAGGTACTAGCTAAAGTTATTTGACTTTTGTGATTCAGTAATTATGTATAAGTATGTATGTACTTATATTATTAAATAAAATATTAAATATATGTGTGTATGTTTGCTAATTGTATATGTATTTAAATAATGTTTTAAAGATTTTATATTACCCAGTAATTGGAACATAACTAATTAAATACACTTTGAGGAAATCTTATTTTGTTAAAGAGGAAAATGATAGAGAATATATAAATTTATATTTTTAAATGTTTAACAGTATTTTTATGAGCAATGACCCATTACTCATGCATACCAGAATTGAATTATTTCTAACCCTCTTGGAGCAAATCTTGGGTAGCCAGTCTTGATTTCATCAGAATTTTCTTCGGAATGGGAGGTTGACCTAGCTTATACTAACAATTTTGTTTTGTTTTGAACTTACTTCATTTTTGTAGAGCTCTGCTGTGTGATATATCAATTTTCATAAAAACCTGGNTGGGAGGTTGACCTGGCTTATACTAACAATTTTGTTTTTTTTTGAACTTACTTCATTTTTGTAGAGCTCTGCTGTGTGATATATCAATTTTCATAAAAACCTGGGGATTTTTTTCTGGGAGGTAGGACCAGATACTTTCCAACTCTTCTAGCGTGTTCTGGAAGAGAATGGACTCAGGCCCAGAGGCAGGGAAGGGCAATGAATTCCTGAAAAGAAGTCCCAGGAAGGTTATAGCAATGGAACAATAGGACCAGAGCCCATGGTTCTGGGCCAGAAGGGGGAGTAAGTGAGGTTAAGAGCTGGTTCAGGGATCACCCAGTCTGGGGAGAGCCCTACAGCTGGGAGTATTGGCAGAGGAGGGAAGTGCTCATCTACACAGGCATAGAAGTGCAACACGCCCTTTGGAATCTGGATCCACATGTCTGTGAAAGGCTTTGGGGTACCAAAGAACTGTTAACTCCGAGTATCCTGTCCAGTCTAGCAGGCGTGCCACTGAAGGGAGGGTCCACCTACCCTCAAAGAACCACAGAGCAAGGAATCTATATTTGCCACTAAAATCAGAGACTGGCTTATCTCCTACTTTTTTTTTTTTCCTGACTTGATCCACCAATGATGATGATGATGATGATGATGATGATAGCAGGTGGCACAGAGTTTACTTTGTGTCAGATGGTCTTTCAAAAGTGCCTAACATGCGTTAATTGTATTACTTCTCATAAACAGGCAATGAGGAAGTATTTCTATTTACAATTTGAAGAAACTGAGGCACAGAGAGGCACATTTAAATGTGCAGCATGGTAACTGGATGAGTCTGCCTCCTCAGTGTATATTCCGGACTTCAGGGTCATCCCCTGTCTCTATTCAGAAGCTTGCGGATCTTCTGCTGCGCTCAGTGCGTTAAAACGAGGACTGAACCACGTTGAATTTTTCTGTATTCCCCTTACTCCTAAGCAACATAGGGATGGTGGACCTTTAACAGGGATGGGGTGAACCTTAGAAGGCAGTGACAGGGCTTTCTGCTGCTAGTTTTGGGTCCTGAGTGTCACAATCAGGGGCCTGACTGTTGGCGTGTGTGCTTGGTAAAGGAAGTAGCCCCGGGTTGAGATGGGCACGCACCTTATGTATTCATGCATGGTATAATTTACGATCTAAGTTAAAGGTGGCACAGAAAGCAGCTAACTTTCTTTTATTATTGAGTATAATGAGATTACTCTTGAAGAGACCAACTTTGTTCAAGATGCAAATCTAGAGGTTTGTGACGAGCTACCATCCTCCTGGCTGGCGATAGCTTGTAGACTGTGTGCTTTGATGCTTTCAGAAAATCTCCAGTTGTCTTGAGCAAACATCTGCTCTTGTCATTTCCTTTGCAATTCTTTTTCACAGCATGTTACCTCATCTGAGAGAACCCACAGACTCTAAAGGCTGACATGAGGTACTATCCGTTTCTAGCTACATGTAGGAATGTGCATCAATTTAAGTAACTTTGGATATCTTTTTATTTTGCTTCCTCCTCTTCCCCAAGCCCCATTATAAGCTGCCAATGATTTTTCATTTCTTTTTAAAGTGCTTCTTAAAATCAGTTTTGAAGACTATTACAGGAGACTTGTATTAAAACAATCAAACCTAAGTCATTTATTTTTTTCTAAAATAGAAGCTTATTATGCATATGTGGGTATTTCCAGCGTCTCCTTTTCAGGCACGTATTTTAAGATGTGCTTTGAGCAAATATGTCTTTAAGTTATACACATTCACCCCCATAAAAGAAGCAACATAAATGGATCATCATGAGGCATCCCTAAGATACCCTTATTTTTTAGGATAGACAATTGTAACAAGCATTGCTAGAGTGGCTCAGTGGATTAACATGATAAAGGATGATTTCTTCATAAATATCTCAGTTCACTGCAGGTTAGTGAGGCTAAGGGAGGGCCCTTGGCTCCATGTAGTCGGCCGTTCCGGGGCTCAGATGCCTTTGCACACAGTGGCTTCGCCATCCCCTAGAGCCTCACCGTGCACTACTGGGTCTTGGCACCTGGCTAGTCACCAAGGGACGAGAGAGCGCATGGGAGAGCCAGCAGGATGTCTTTCAGGGGTGGGCCTGGAAGGGTCATGCACCACTTCGGCTCACAGTTCATTGGGCAGACCTCACTTACGGCCGTGCATAGCTGGGAGGGGTGCCGGGCAATGCAGCTGCAGGCCCAGGGGGAAGAGAGAGATAGTGTGGTAAACAATAAGCTAGTCTGATATGTCTCCTTAAAGAGAACTCACTCTTATGGCTGAGTTGGTTCCCATCCTCTAAGCCCTGAGAGTAGGTCTCTAGTGAGTGAGGGATATAGAACGTATTTACTTAATCACCTCACATAGACACCTGTTTAAGCATGTATTCCCTTCATGTAAATGTGAATTCCTGGGGAGGCCTGGTTGGCTCAGTTGGTTAAACATCTGCCTTCAGCTCAGGTCATGATCCCAGGATCCTGGGATCATGCCCCACATCGGGCTCCCTGCTCAGTGGAGAGCCTGCTTCTCTCTTTCCCTCTCCCCCTCCCCCCCACTGCTTCTGTATACATGCTCTCTCTCTGTCAAATAAATAAATAAAAACGATGTAAAAAAATGTGATGCCCTGGAGGCCAGGGTAGCGTCTTATCTATAGGCCCTTCTTTTAGTAAAATTAACGGTTCTTGGTTTTTTTCCTTCTCATCACCATTTCCGATCATTTGTGTTTTTTACCATGACTCTGATTTCTTCAGCATTCTCACCCTTTTCCTACGGCCCAGGGTGGCTGAACTTAGGTTGATCCTAGGAGAAAAGCAATTTGAGGAGATGATTTGCTCCACGATACAGCTAATTGTAAAGTTCTCTTACACTCCCAGATGTAAAATCCCGCTGACATCCATGTTCTTATTTCTCATTCAGACATGTTTCAAGTGCCTCTGCAGATCACTGTTTTCAGGGTAACTGCACTGTCACTTGCCCACCCCTGTAAATCAAGGCTGCCCACAGTGTGGCTGTTGATACGAACGCAGATTCTCTTGATCTGTTGTTATCCGCTTGACTAAAGTGAAGCTCTTTCAGTTTACCTTTGAGCATTAAGAACTACAAATTCTTGGGCCTGTGTTCTGATTCCATGGCATTCTGATTTCTAGTAGCCGTGGGGCTCCTTGATGCCTGCCTTACTCATTCTTTAATCCAGGTAAGTTTGGGAGCTCCCAGTTCCCAGCTCTCGCCCGTGCTGCTGGCTGTTGGCCAGATCTGGAGTAACTTTTCAATTGAAGCCAACAGGTCACAGCAAAAGGGACTTGCTAGTTGATGGAATTTTAAGAAATAAGTGAAATGGAGAAATGTAGGGGGCTTCATGGAGGAGGCATCATTGTGAAGAAGATCATTCCTCTACCTCTTCACACTGTACTCGACTGCCACCCACCGTGTTGTTAGATCGCTTCCGTGTAACCATCTGCAGCCTTAGAAACAGGAGCAGGGAAAGGAGCGCTCTTACAGTCTTTCAATTTCTGCCTCTTTCAGAGAAAACAAGGGAGTCGGTGATGTTTTTGTTTTTTTAATAAGAGTGCAAGTGCTCTCTAAGGAGGGCCTGTAAGATGGGCAGCCTGACCCAATGTTACTCATCCATGTATCATCATCCCAATTTCAGTTACTACATCCAGGGAAGTATTCTTGTGAAAAGGAGACCTGACTCTTCACACATGTGGATTGTTAGAGCCCTTTGCTGGAAACAGGGGGGAAGTTCAGCCCCTAAATGCTCTAGGGATCTTCAGAGAGATGTCAGAGATGATTAGTTATACCTCATTCTTCTTGAAAATAATTTCAGAAATTCCTCCATCATTTAATTTCGTTAGACCCTCATCTTCCCCACCAGTCCCTGTCCTTAATCTGTTCTTTCATGCAGTAAAGTTGTGTCAGGGACCGTTAGCTGTCCACTAGCTCTTTCTTCCTTCAGGGGCACAGGCGAGACTGTTTTCCAGCCTCCCTTGTACCTAAGGGTGCCCATGCCCCAGTTTCCCTTTTGTGGGAGTGGGTACATGCCACTAGAAGCCCCACGTACAAACTTCTTCCACGCACTTCATGCTTTTTCTCTTTCTGGCTCACTCATCAACGGAACACCAGGATGACCTTGGAACCCCCTACAGAAGAAAGCAAAGAATCATCATTCTGGATCCCCGGATGACTGTGAGAGCTGCCCCATTGCCCTAAACACTAGCCCTAAACTATCACATGAGGAAAAATTGTTGTTTTTTAAGACAACAAAATTTCAAGGTTTATTTTTTTCTTCAGTCTAGCCTATCTTGATTAATTCAGAGGGATTGGACTGGGCTTCATAAGATGATTTGGTATCAGAAAATAGCCTGGATTAATTGTAACTGTTTCTTCTAGAACTAATCAGCAAAGGTAACTTTGGTTCAATCTGGTCTTGGGTAGGCTTCCAGTCAATAATGGATTTACTTCTTAGGAATTGAAATAATGGATTTACTTCTCAAGAATTGAAAGTGGACATATAACTTATGATCTATTTTCCTGCCACCATTTATCTTTTCTTTGTGTTTCTCTGTCTTCATTTCTTGTCCACGCAGTATGGCTGACCACTGAAACTTTAAAAAATCATTGAGAAATGTATTTTAAGCCTTTCTCTTCTTGAATCTTAGATCCATATATCTTATCTCTGATATCTTATGCCTTATGCGAACCTCAAGTTTACAAAATGAACAAACACAAAATGAAGGAAATGTTATTCATATAAAAAATGTGTAGTAGTGGCATTTACTTTTAGAGTATATTAATATTTATTCATTAGGAGTTAGTATTAGTAATATATATTATTTTCTGAACCAGTGGGTAGTTGAATGAGTGATATATACATGTTGTTTATGGATGCTGTAACAAATTACCACAAACTTAGTGATTAAAACAACACAGATTTATTATCTTACAGTTCCTGAGGTCTGAAGTCCAAAATGAGTCTCACTGGGCTAAAATCAAGCTGTTGATAGGGCCGCCTTACTTCCTGGAGGCTGTAAGAGAAATTCTGTTATCTTGTCTTTTATGGCTCTTGGAGGCAATGCACATTCCTTGGCTCAAGACCCTCTTCCTCCATCTTCAAAGCCAGCAACAATGGAGTTCCTTTCACACTGAATCATCTGCCTCCACTTCTGCACCCCCTCCCTATTTTAAATACCCTGTAATTACACTGAGCCCACCTGGATAATCCAAGATAATCTCTCTATTTTAAGGTCAGCTGATTAGCACTCTTAATTCCATTTGCTACTTTAATTGCTCTTTGATATGTGATATAATATATTCATAGTTTCTGGGAATTAGGACATGGACATCTTTGAGAGGGGACCATTATTCAGCCTACCACAAGTGCTATACCAAAAACACTTGAATGATAACTCAGTCATTAAAGATCGTAAATTCTCTCCAAGAGAACAATTTATGGAGTGATAATACTGTGATAGAAATGAACACAATTTATTGTAATACATTGAAGACCCCCGAAAACTGAGGACAAGAAGAGAGAAGATATTGTTATGGATTCATTCTTGGTTGAGCTTGGCTGATTTAGTGAGAAAAGGATTGGATAAGCTAAATATCAGCAATGGCAAGAGTGTGAAAATTATCTTGAAGGCCATGAAAAGCAACAAAGACTTTTAGGCTATAGAGTGGCATGAATAGTTTGTCTTTTAGAAAGATCATCCTTATAGCCCCATGGAGGGTTGATTGAAGAGGGATAAGACTGGAAGTAGGGAGATCTAAAATGCTACAACAAACATCCACTGACCGATGAGGAAAATGTCAGCGGAGACAGAGCCTGCACACATTCAAGAACTAGGTAGGAGATAGATTCTCCAGCAGTAGGTAATGCTTGGCTAGAGAAGGAGAAACAAAACAGGGTCTAGAATAGCTTTCTTTTTTCCTTCTAAGTAATGGAAGTGTTAAAATTAAAATAAATATAGGAGGAAAAGCAGAACTATAGAGATAAAGTCTGCTTTGTTTTGGATATGTTGAGTTGAATTCCCCATGGGCCATTCAGGGAGAGGTCCAGTTGGAAATAAAATAAATAAATGGCACTCAGGCGCAAAGTTAAAGAAACGTAGTTTGAATCCAGTTTTGATGATCCAGTGTCTTCTGATGATTCGTGATACCCAGTCAGGGGCGTGACGTAGTCAGATACATGTGTATCAGCCATCTCGTAATGCTCTTCTCCTCAGGTATCCATTGGTACACTCAGCCTCTCACATCCAGGGTTATAGAGGTTTGGGCCTGGCCCATTTCTCAGAGAGAAGCAAACAGAAAAAAAAAAAAAAATCAAAACAGTACAATACACAAAACGAGGTGAGGATTGACCTAGAAAAGAAAAGAGGCTCCATTGCCAGTATTTTCCCTTCAGAAATTGGACAATAGGCTAGAAGTAGAAAGCGAAACACTTGACAGTGCAATTTAACACAGGTGTAGGGAAGCCCTGCTCACAGAGCTTATCTTTAAATGAATGTTCATTAAGTGAAAGTGAATCAACAGGCCGAGGAGTGCATGACAGGGCAAGTCTAAGTAGAGAGAGACAGAAAAAGGGAATGGGAGGAAGAAAATACATTAGGCCAGTTGCACGTCCTGTGAAAAATTGGTGATGTTGATTTTCTGACAGATCCAGGAAACTATGTTTGAAGTCATTGCCAAGGAGAAATTCCAAAATAGTTGTTCTGGGCAATGACGACAGCGCCAAGGAAGTGTTTAAACTCTCAGCGGGTCACAAAAAGGACATGTTTCATTAAATGCATGTATTTCTTGTATGCTTGGTACAAGAAACCTGTTTCATTTCTTTATAGCCTCATTATGTTCATTTTTTAAAAGCTTAAAGGACAAAGCAGAGCTTTAGCAAAGGCTGCACTTCACTATTGTCAGGCAAAGTGCGGGGCTTAAGTCTGAATTGAAAAGATTTTTGATTGTGTAGATTCAGGATCAGACCCCAAATTGTGTGCCTTTGAGTTTGATCACCATTCAAGCCCAGCTCTGAGGCATTTGACATTGTGAAGAAATCGTGACAGATCAAAGGATAAAGAGAAAAATCACTGCAGATAAAATTCGGTTCACACATTTTAAAAGCAGGTGTATCCTCTATACCATTGGGGGGCAAGGTCAAGCTGTTAGTGCTGATGAGATGGCAGCTCAAGAGAGCAGAAAATATTTTATGTTTTGATGACAGTAGAATGACCAACACACTGATCTTTAATCCCTGTGTTTGCTAGACGGGAAAGTGAAGGAAGGCAGCAAAACAGACACTCACAAAGCAGTTTACCAAAAAGCCATCAGTACTTAAGCTTTGAGTTTCCTCAGACTCTTATTAGAGATGCCAATGAAAAGTCTGCCCCCTTCCTGTGAAAGCATTCTTTCCCCTCATTTGTAAAAATGAGGCAAAAATGATAAGGAAGTATCTTTTGTTGAGGCAGTATTACTCTATTATGTTAAATTCCGTTTTTTATAAGATATCCATAATATGTTTTTTCCTAATTCGTTTTACCACCATTAAAGGTTTTATATTTTATCAGTCTATTCCTTATAATTAGAATAATGAAATCTTGGAGTTTTAAAGATGATGGGGGATCTTAGCAGCCATTTAATTATTTTGTCCATGTCATCTCTTAAATAATCGCACAGCAACAGTTTTGATTAAAACTCAAAGTTTCCTTTCTTTATATTCACATATAGCACACCTGTAAGGGAAAGACTCTGTCATGAGAATGATGACTGCTCTTATATCCACTTGCTTATTTCAGAGATAACAGTTGAGGATCGGATGAGTTAAATAAGGAAAGAATGAAAGAAGGAAGGAAAGAGGAAAGGAAGAAAGAGAAGGAAAGAAGGAAAGTAGGGAAGGAGACAGGGAGGGAAGACAGAAAGTGTGTGTTCATAATCATAAACAAAGATGCTTGTATTCTAGGGGCATTATAAATTAGGGAGAAGTCAAAATCATGAATTTTGCTTTAAAAAATATAACATTGGAATGTAGAGAGAAGAAGTAAAGGAAGAGAAAAAAATAGAACTTGCTATAGAAATCAGTAAACACCTTGTATTTCTTGATTTCTTTTTTAAAGATTCAAGATTGCCTTTTATCCTAACAGCTGCTGCTTTGAAGAAAAAAAATCCACCCACTCCCGAGTCTCTGTCTATTTGTAATTTCCCAGCTCCCTGGAAGCCTGGTGAATTGTGTGGCATTTTTCCAGAGAAAGATTGCCCAGCTAAGAACTCCAGTGGATCGCAGCCTGGGTAAACTTCGGTTACCACAAGGCTTGCCAGTAATACACCTCTGTAAAGCAGCTCAGTGGTTCCAAGGCCCTGTCTTGTCATCTTTCACACATGTTGACTGTCACAGATGACAATAGTGTACTTTCATGGGAATGCACTGAAGGCTTGATAAAATCATTTACAACCTACTTTATGACTCTTTTTAGTACAATACCTGAACCATGCTGCCCTGGGTTACTGGCATTTGATTACTGCAGAATTCCCACAGGTTTAAGACTATTGACACTGATGAATACTTTTTTGAGTACACATTTCAACTTTGACCACTTCATAAGGTTTAGAAACTGAAATCTATGTTTATTTTACAATAAGAATTACTTTAAAAATATGCCTCTATATTGCAAGGACTCAGTAAGTTAAAAGGAATTAACGCGTACCGTGACAATTTATTGACTGTGTGCCAAGAATTATGCAAAATGCTTAAGTATATTATTTATTTATTTATTCTTTACAATAACTTTGTAAAGTACGTATTACCCACTTTATGGGTAAAAATTCTGAGTTTCACAGAGGTTAAAGAACTTTCCTAAAACCTCCTACTGAATAAGTGGCTAAATTAGGAATTAAACTCATGTCTGTTTTGACTCCAACAGCCAGGTATTTCCATTCTCTCATAATGTATAATATGTATTATACATTAATTTTCTTTTGAGGTGGAGAAAAGTAACTGCAGGAAAGATGACATTAGAGAGGCTAAACTTTCCTTAAAGAAGTAGGGAATAAGATCATTTGCTTGGGAAGTGTAGCAGGTTATGAAAAAGGCTTAAGGTCACCTCTATGAGAAATGTCTTTGGGCATCAATAAAAAGTTAGTAATTGTGGAGAGAGCCTGAATGACAGTGGGTGATGGCACAGTCATGTAATGGTTTAGTCACTGGAACCCTGTAGCTGTCAGGTAATTCTGGACAGGGAACAGGTAGAAAGCATGGACAATGGAGCTGATCCCAGAGGCAAGTGATTCTAGAGACTGGACATGGAAAAGCAAATGGAAGATCTAAAGTTTGCATCTGGTTACATCTACCTCTGACTCTCACTTGACCATGATGCTCTTGCAAAGTAGCCAGACGAGACACTAGCCAGACAAATTCTGGCCTCCAACCTCGTATCAGCTAAGGAACTCACCAACAGAGAGGCAGATGTCATCACTGCAAGTTCTTATACCTGACGCACCCCAGGCTCTGATATTTCTTTTTTTTTTTTAAAGATTTTATTTATTTATTTGACAGAGAGAGACAGCCAGCGAGAGAGGGAACACAAGCAGAGGGAGTGGGAGAGGAAGAAGCAGGCTCATAGCGGAGGAGACTGATGTGGGGCTCGATCCCATAACGCCGGGATCACGCCCTGAGCCAAAGGCAGACGCTTAACCGCTGTGCCACCCAGGCGCCCCCCAGGCTGTGATATTTCTAAATTAAAAGCTAGAATCTCTGTGAATCAAATCATTCCCCCTGTTGATGTCCATTCTCACCACTATATTTAATGTAGTACTGGAAGTCCTAGCCATAGCAATCAGACAACAAAAATAAATAAAAGACATCCCAATGGGCAGGGAAGGAGTAAAACTTTCACTATTTGCAAATGACATGATACTCTATATAGAAAATCCAAATACACCAAAGAATTGCTAGAACTGATACATGAATTTAGTAAAAATTGCAGGATACAAAATCAATGTATAGAAATCTGTTGCGTTTCTATATACCAATAATGAATCAGCAGAAAAAGAAATCAATCCATTTACAATTTCACCAAAAATAACAAGATAACTTAGGAATAAACCTAACCAAGAGGTGAAAACCTACACTCTGAAAACTATAAAACACTAATATAAGAAATTGAAAATGACGCAAAGAAATGGAAAGACAGTCCATGCTCTTGGATTGTAAGAACTAATATTGTCAAAATGTCTGTACTACCCAAAGCAATCTACACATTGAATGCAATCCCTATCAAAATACCACCAGCATTTTTCAGAGAGCTAGAACAAACAATCCTAAAATGTATATAGAACCACAAAAGACCCAAATAGCCAAAATGACCTTGATAAAGAAAAGCAAAACTGGAGGCATCACAAGTCCGGACTTTAAGTTATATTACAAAGCTGTAATGACCAAAACAGTATGGTACTGGCACAAAAAGAGACACATGGATCAATAGAACAGGATAGAAAACCCAGAAATGAACCCACAGCTATATGGTCAGTTAATCTTTGACAAAGCAGGAAAGAATATCCGATGGGAAAACATAGTCTCTTCAACCAATGGTGTTGGGAAAACTGGACAGCAACATTTCAAACTAATGAAATGGAACCACTTTCTTTTATCATACAAAAACAAATTTAAAATGGATGAAAGATCAAAATGTGAGACCTGAAACCACCAAAATCCTAAAGGAGAACACAGGCAGTAACCTCTTTGACATCAGCTGTAGCAACTTCTTTCTAAATATGTCTCCTGAGGCAAGGGAAACAAAAGCAAAAATAAACTATTAGGACTTCATCAAAATAAAAAGCTTCTGCATAGCCAAGGAAATAATCAACAAAGCTAAAAGGCAACTACTGAATGGGATAAGATATTTGAAATGACATATCTAATAAAGGGTTAGTATCCAAAATATATAAAGAACTTATAAAACTCAAAACCCAAAATGTGAATAATCCAGTAAAAAAATGGACAGAAGACATGAATAGACATTTCTCCAAAGATGATATACAGATGGCCAACAGACATATGAAAAGATGCTTAACATCACTTATCATCATGGAAAAAAAATCAAAACTGCAATGAGGTTTCACGTCACCTGCCAGAACAAGCTAAAATTAACAACGTGGGGAACAACAGGTGTTGGTGAGGGTATGGAGAACGGGGAACACTTTTGCACTCATGGTGAAAATACAAACTGGGGCAGCCACTGTGGAAAACAGTGGGAGTTTCCTCAAAAAGTTAAAAATAGAATCACTCTACAATCCAGCCATTGCACTGTTAGGTATTTACCCAAAGAATACAAAAATACTACTTCAAAGGGATACATGCACACCAATGTTTGTAGCAGCATTATCTGCAATAATCAAACTATGGAAACAGCCCAAGTGTCCATCAACAGATGGAGGGAGAAAGAAGATGTGGTGTGTATAGACAATGGAATATTTTTCAGCCATAGCAAAGAATGAAATCATGCCATTTGCAATGATGTGGATGGAGCTAGAGAGTATAATGCTAAGCCCAATAAGTCAGTCAGAGAAAGATGAGTACCGTATGATTTCACTCATATGTGGAACTTAAGAAACAAAACAAATGAGCAGAGGGAAAATAAAAGGGAGAGAGAGGCAAACCAAAAAACACGCTTGCCTCTAGGGAACAAACAGATGGTTACCAGCAGGGAGGAGGGTGGGAGGATGGGTGAACTAGGTGGGGGATTATGGAGTGCACTTGTCATGATGAACACCAGATGTTGTATGGATAGGTTGAATCACTACATTGTACACCTGAAACTAATGTTACACTGTATGTTAACTAACTGAAATTTAAATAAAACTTTAGAAACCCAAAAAATCCCAAGTCTTTCCCCTTGCTTCAGAAACTGAGCCTGACATATTCAAGTATAAACACACCTGGTGTCGGAAGAATGCGTTTTTTTTTTTTTTAACGCCTCCCAATATGGAGCAAGCTTAGCCTTCCTTGTAGAAAAATGAGACAAGTAGAAATAATCCACTGAAATTCTGACAGGCATCACTATTCAAATTAAGGGATCCAGTCAATTGTGTTCTTATGAAAGAGTTACTTCTAGAAATAAGAAAATAGTTTAGGTATCTTAAATTATATTCTTAGCACAGTTTCTAAATAAATAAATATTTCCATAAAATTACCTAGATATTAACCAAAAGAACTGGTAACTTAAGGTCTATTATTATTTTGATTAGATAATCGCTTTGTAAATTTTTAATAAATATGTAAGTTGGTAATACGTAGTGTGGGGCAATGTGTATTTTTCAAACATTAGCTGTCACAATCCTTTGAAGTGGAAATAAAGGCTACATTGAAAACCATAACTCCTCAAATTGTATGTAGGGAAAGCATGGCTACTGACCTACTTTATTTTTCTTAATTGTCTCTTTTTGAGCAAACTTGTTCATAGCATAAAGGAGGGCAAGGGGTGGCTGTGTCTTGCTCTGTCACTCCCACCTCTGATGTCCCTGGATGGCTCACTTGCAATTATGTGTAGGCCCAGCAGGCTCCTGTTTCTCCCTCCATCCCACCAAGCCTGGACCTCTCAATTAATCACATTAATGCTTTCCATGTCCAGTCTCTAGAATCACTTGCCTCTGGGATCAGCTCCATTGTCCATGCTTTCTACCTGTTCCCTGTCCAGGATTACCTGACAGCTACAGGGTTCCAGCGACTACACCATTATGTGATTGTGCCATCATCCACTGTCATTCAGGCTCTCTCCACAGTTATTAACTTTTTACTGATGCCCAAAAACATTTCTCATAGAGGTGACCTTAAGCCTTTTTCATAACCTGCTACACTTCCCAAGCAAATGATCTTATTCCCTACTTCTTTAAGGAAAATGTTTAGCCTCTCAAATGTCATCTTTCCTGCAGTTACTTTTCTCCACCTCAAAAAAAAAAAAATTAAGAAACTCTTATCCTCTTCCTGCTCCCCTTGGTGTGTTTATTTCTCCTCCTCATCGACGGAGGACGAGCTCGCCTGTCTTGTTTGGAGAATAACCCCTCCACTCATGTTTATGACCCTGCCTCTTCTCTCCCATGCTTTCCTTTCTCAATGGCTCCCATCTCTTTGGTCTCTCCCTCTTCACTGATACTTTATCCTGTGCCTACAGATATTCTCAAATACTCTGTCTATGCATGAGAGTAAAATGATCCTTAAAAACACCCTCAGGGAGAATGAAGTTTCTTATCTCTTAACGTTTCTGGGGATAGGCACAAATGGAATAGAAGATGTAGTTGAGGTTTTGAACAACAAAGGGTGTGTGACAGAGGCTAGAGGTGAGCCCAGCCTCCCACAGGGGTTCCTGGGAAAGGATTACTGGAATGTTGGGCACGATGCATCCTGAAGTCATACTTTCTAGCAGCACACGCCTTTGGGAACGCTGGGAGAATAACATAAGCTGATGCCACAGGGGAGCAAAGGTATTATAGAAAAATAGTAGATATTACAAGCCTAACTATCTCTTTCTAAATTTCAGTGCATTTCTGTAGAGAAATAACTTAGCTGTCAAATACACTTCTTTGGCTAACTGCTTCATAACTCCAGATAGTTATGGAAAATGTTGCCGCCAACTTGATTTTTAAATTAGGCCAATTAGACTGAAAAGTCAAGAGTCTAAGACTGACTATCTATAAGAAAAGGGAAAAAAAAAACTGTTTTGAAAAAGAAATCAGGCTGGCCTTTTAGAAAGGAAGAACCACTGTGTTTATTAAATTCGTGTGTCTAAATTTAAATGTTTCCTAATCCAATTCAGGGGTGTCAAGATTGTCTTTAAACACCTTTAAACACCTACTATGTGTTTAACTATTTAGAAAATGCAAATGAAATAACAAAGTGATATAAAATCTGTTTCAGGTGATAGGATTTATGCAAGTGAAAAAATTAGAGAATAGAGTTGAAGTATGACCAATTGTGAAATTATATGCTTAGTTAATAATCTGGAAGGGTGGTCAGAAGAGAGAAAATCAGTGTTGGCTGCAATTATCCATAAAGGAAATGGAAAAGAAAAGCCAATGGAGGGCTAGGAAGAGTATGAGAAAAGAGAGGAGCTAGTGGGCCTGGGAGATCCAGCTTTCAGCTGTGGGAATATGGATAGGACCCCATCCTTAAATTTGAAATATTGGTGTTAGGGAAATAAGAATGGAAACAAACAAATACTTAAAAAAGAGAGCGTTATCTTATCCTGAAAGTCACTTTCTGGAACATTCTTTATTCAGGCTCCCAAACACTTCTGGGCAAAACTTTCTTTAGCACATTTCACAGCAGAATTTCATGGTCAAAGGTGCAAGCTCTGCGGCCAGAGTGTTTGGGTTCAAAGCCTGTTTACACCCTTTAGTGAGTGACTTTGAGGAAGTTTCAATGTTTCTGACCCTTAGGTTTTTTTCATGTATAATATGGAGATCATGTGGGAGCCTTCCCGATAGGGCTACTGTGAAAATTAGGTGACTTATTGTATGTAAACAGCTGAGCACAATGTCTGGTGCAGAGTCAGCGCTCTAAGTGGATACAGCCATTGTCGAACTACTTTGGTGCTTTGAATGCACACCCCGTGTACCATTTGAATAACTCCTATTGCTTGCAGTTTGCTTATAATTCTGACTCCTCTTTGAAATCCTGATATTGAGTAGAAAGACTTAACTCCTATTTAAAAAAATGTCTAATATACCTTAATGGCCACAGTCTCTTAATAGAGGTGAAAGTTAATTTGCCTTTGTGGCTCTGGTGAACCGTCCATTGTCATCATAGGTTCCTGGCTGGGGAGGGTTATGGTGACTTGTTTGTGAAGATTTATCTAGTAATAGATTGTTATGAAGAGATCGGCAGTAGGGCTGACAGGTAGGCATGAGGTAACAAGGACCGAGGTCTTGGTGAGTGTTTTATTTACTTTGGCAGTAGACAGAAGATGTTACGAATGGATTGAGCATATTGAATAATGGGAGCCTTTGGAAGTAAGGGTATGAGGAGAATGCACAGAATACGTTTTAAAAACAGACTTGGAGTAGTTTGTACTCTCTGTGGCAGTTATTATTCATGTTCATTTTTTTCTTTACCATGGAGTTCAAGTAAAGGCAAAACGTCCTGAGAGAAAATTGGCCTACTGAGATGGTCAGTTTTTTGTGTTAACTGGGCCACGAGGTGCTCAGATATTTGGTCAAACATTATTCTGGGTGTTGCTGTGAGGATGTCTTTGGATAAGATGAACATTTAAATCCATAGACTGAGTAAAGCAGATTACCCCCACTAATGTGGGTGGGCCTCGTCAAATCAGTTGAAGCCTGATTTGAGCAGAAAGGCTGACCTTCCCCTGAGTAAGACAGAATTTCTCCTGCCTGACTACCTTCAAACTGGGACACTGGCTTTTTCCTGCCTTCAGACTTGAACCGAAATATTGACTTCCCGTATTTGGAACATGCTGGCCTTTGAAGTGAAACTATAGCATCACTTCACCTGCTTCTCTGGCTTTCAGACTTGGACAGGAACTACACCATTAGCTTTCCTGGGTCTCCACCTTGCTGACTCACCTTGCAGATCTTGGGACTTGTCAGCCTCCATAACTGCATGAGCCAATTCCTTATAATAAATCTATTTAATATGTATATTGAAATACATATATAGGATGTGTATACATACATCTATATATGTGTGTGTGTGTGTGTGTGTGTGTGTGTGTATATATATATATATATATATATATATACACAAACATCCTATTAGTTCTATTTCTATGGTGAACCCTAATACACCTACTTTATACATTTTCCTAATGCAATAGGCAATGTCTCTCAGATTCACATGAATTTTTTGAAAGAAAAAGAAAAACCACCCAGATGTTGCATGTGTCTTCTTTGCACTAAATATCAGCAACATTAAAATTAATATCAATGATTACAATCATTTTTTTTCTCCTATCTTAATGGAACTTTTATCTAAATTCATTCCCTATTGATATATTTAATAATTACTTGGGTCTTCTTTATTTGCATTAGATTTTAACAAACCAGACAACCTGTACAATAATAGTTTGAAGTTGATATAGTGAAAATTCCTAAAGGAGATAGTCCTTCAGTTGCTGCTGTTCTTGAATAAATATACCAAGATATTTATTTTTTATTTTTCTTTTTTAAAATAAATGATGGCATCTTGAAGTTTGAATTTTTAAATATTTGAGGCTCTCCAATATTTTCAGTTAGTGAAATCTTGACAGTTTTACATGTTTCAATGGCTATGAATTCAAATAATACATTTATGATGAAATGTTAGTATAACATTTTTATGTATATGTGTATATATATTTATAGGCATGTGCACAAATATCTGTATATGCACATATAAACAGAGAGATAGGTGTGGCAACACATATATCCAGGTGTATTCTCTGTAAAGATACCAGGCACACAAATATATTTAGGTAGAGATAAAGTGTATGTTCAAAGAATGACTGATATAGCCAGTTTTCAATATATAGCAATCATAAAAACAACAACTACTACAACAATGTTGATGGTTATGGTGACAGAACTCACAAATGGGATGGTCTAAGCAAGTTTCTACACTAGCAGGGAAGCTGACATCATGGGTCATGGTGTAGTGATGATGTAAATGTATTTATGAAGAAGCCCCAAGCTGGCTTCTGTAGGCAGTTAGGACAGCAAGTTGGGAAGACTGGAGCTTGGGGTCTTGGGGTTACTGCTCTGGGTTGGGAGTATGAAGGAAACAGAGCAGGAGGTTTGTAGATGACCAGACAGTCTGATGTAGTTAGTTGTTGCTGATAGGTAGGCAGGAGAGGTCCAGACCTTACTGGGTCTGAGGGAAGTGTTCATGAATCTGGGGAAAGCACAGCGGCTGCAGTTGTGGGGTTAATAGACTAGAGCTGCTGATGGTCTTTGATAACAGCCAACATAAGAAATAAGTGCTTGGATGCGCTGTGCTCAGAGGGTTGATTTTTATTTTTTTGTTTTTTGTTTTTTTTTCTGACTCTTGTGCTAAAACAATTTGACCTGGCTCAGATGAGGGTCTGTAGATGGAAAACTGTTCTTTTATAGACTTTTATTTATAACTTTTCCTTGACATAGTCCCTTGGATGTCCAGTTAGCATTTCAAATTCAACTTGTGCAAAAAACCAAAACCAAAACCAAACCAAAACAAAAGAACAAGCAAAAACCCTGATGCCTTGAACCCAAGCGTATTCTATCCCAGGAATCCCCATTTCAATGACTCGTACCATAGCTATCCTTTGATTCAGCCAAAAGCTGAGCACTCACCTTTAGTTTCTCCTTCACTTGACTCCTTCTCCTCCTCCACGTCCCCCTCCAACAGCTCCGTAACTAGTCCTCTTGCTTTCTTTCTCTACAAGGCATTCAGAGTAATGCCCTTATTATTCAGTCATGCCTGATTGAAGCTCTTTGTTGACTTTCTAGTATACTTCTGAAAAAATCTGAACTTGCTCTCACTGACAGGGCCCTGATCTGTCTCTGGCTCTGTGTCACCCTTCCCATTCCCACCTGTTCACTCTGCTCCACCCACAGCAACTGCTTTGGTCCTTGAACACGGCAAGTCCTTTTCCAGCCTCACTGCTCTCTGCACCTCCTGTTTTCTCTGCCTAGAATTCTCTTTTCCAGATTTGTCACATGGCTCCTTTCCATTCTTCAGGTCTTTATCACTTAGCACTCTTTGACAGAAAATAGAAAATGCTCCATTTTGAGCAGAAGGGAATAGCATGATAAATTAGTGCTTACAGTTTTTTTTTTGGAAGGGCTTGGCAAGGAAAGCTCCAGGTTGGGCCTTCAGAAGTGACTCCAAGAGCACCATCCCAGAACTGGCCCACCATATGTATATCATTAGGAAGCTGGGAGATCAGGAAGCCACAGTCCCAACTGGTGACTTCAGGGTTGCACGACCATACCATTAGTAGTGGATGAGGGCGAGACTGTGCCTATCTCATATTCTTAGCTCACCTAAGAGGGGTCCAGATGTCTCTACCCTGGCATACTCTATTTACTTCTGTCACCTTCCAGTCTCCTGGGCAGGGGTTTTGGCTAGTTAGACTGGGATAACAATTCTGTACTTCTGGTCGTATTTCTATGACCAAATACTTTCTCATAAAACTTGACTATTGGGACTTGATTTTAGATCTTGAAATAATAAAAATCAAAGCAGATTACAGTCTAAAGATTTCCAATGTCATTTTAAACAGGTTTCTCAGCAATCACTGCAAGAGTTTATCAGAAGAACAAAATTTTTTTTTTAACTTCTTTCCTATACATACTAATTTCCTTGGTAGAGCTCAAAAATCCATCCATTATAAGAACTCCCCGTGCCTGTGGTGCCTGGTTAGATTTAAGAACCATGAGACTAGAAGTCTCTGAGGTCCCTCCCATATTTGGTACAAGGATTAATACGTACCCTTTACATATATAATCACTGGCATTAACTAAGGTAAAAGCTATAAAGGGGCCAGCAGTGGGAACTGACCAGGCGCTGTGCTTCTCTTTATCTGCACTGCATGTGGTTGCAATACAAGGCGGCCCAGCCCAACACTCTGGGCCTGCAGCTGGGATCAGCTGTGACTAAACTGATCCCCAGAATAGCTGACTCATTTCATTGCTTCCTGTTTCTCTTATTGTACTTTAAAATGTTTGCAACGGAGAGCCTAGCACACTGCCCAGTGCCCTGTAAGTCCTTGGTAATTGCTAGTTATACATATATGTTTACTAAAAAAAAGGAAGGAAAGGAGGAAGCAGGGGAGGGAGGAGGGAAAGAAGGAAGGAAGGAAAGAAGGAATCCAGTAATGAAATAATGTGGGAAATATAGCGTAGAAACAAAATGTACTATTCTTAGGTTAGGATGCAGTTTTTACTTAGGAACATATATACTTGAAGTCTCTCAGGATGAAGATGGTATTATGTCCTCCATTGTTTTATGACTGGCCAAAAAATTAAATTTTATGGGACTGGTTTTCAGGCATCTGAGAGCTTAGGCAGTTTCTTTTTTTGAATGAACATGGCTTAAAAAATGTAATAGATATTTTTATTTTATCAGATATTGTTACAGCTTTATGTGAGAATGGCCTTGGCTCAGGTGAACTAAATCAGGACTGGAGTTCTAGAGGCCCCTTCACTACACTTATCAAATTACTAATTTCTTTTTCTCAACTTTTTAAGCTCTAAAATATAGATTATAGTAACTTTTTTATTATAAGGTTATTTAGAGATTCAAGTGAGCTAGTGGATGAGAAAATGCTAAGAAATATTTAAAAATGGGGGCGCCTGGGTGGCACAGCGGTTAAGCGTCTGCCTTCGGCTCAGGGCGCGATCCCGGCGTTATGGGATCGAGCCCCACATCAGGCTCCTCCGCTATGAGACTGCTTCTTCCTCTCCCACTCCTCCTGCTTGTGTTCCCTCTCTTGCTGGCTGTCTCTCTCTCTGTCAAATAAATAAATAAAATCTTAAAAAAAAAAAAAGAAATATGTAAAAATGGTATGTAAAAATGATTACTTAGGATTCTTGCAGAAAGAAGCTTTCTTAAAACTTCAATCATTAATTGTTAGAATGTAGAGCCATGTTATATTCAGTTTTAGTCTTCAGCCTTATTTTCAGTAAATTGAGTTCTTGATTTCTTTTACATCCAACATGGTTTATATCATACACTGATTATACATGAAACAGCTTTTTATGTTATGACCGGTCTAGAAATTGTGAATTTCCATTTGTTCCGACTTCTATACATCAACCTCCCACATATTACAATCGCTGGGTAAAGTTAAGTGGATGATTAAAATTACCCTACTAACTATCTTAATAATGTGTGTCTTGGTTCTGATGTTTTTCTGTTTTCACTGTGGACCCAACATCGGTTCAGTTAACATCTTCCATCCCCTTGTGAGTGATGCTTACTTACCTTGAACAGATGTTATTCTGCCTGGAAAAAAAAATCCATTTTTCAATAGAGCTAGATCTTATGTATTTTAGATATACGTTCCATCATTCTCCTTTGAGCCAATATTTATCATATTGCCCTGGAAAATATACACTGCAGTTAGAAGGATACAGCTAGCTCAGGCGGGCAAGCCCCCAGTGGCCTTACAGCATCTCTGGGGCACTCTGGCTCTTTATCTAGAGCCTGAAAATGATTGTTTGACATACACCGAAGGGAGAACCTCATCGGACACTGAAAATGGCACCCCGGAGCCTGCACAAACCTTCCAATTGCTTTAGGGATGGAAAGCCTCAAAGATGCAGAAACATAAATGTCAAATTCAAAATGTAATAGAAAAATGAAGGAGGAAATAGAAGAGGAAGAAGGTGATAAAAAGAAATATAGGAATTGCTCTTTATTTTGCAGCCTTATCAAAATCATGGGTGCGGTGGTGGTGGGGGGGTTGTCTATCAGAATCCAGATTCCTTGGGCATCTAATGAAATCATCATGAATTTTCAAAGTGCTTCAAATTTTACATTTTTGGAAGCAAGGGGATTTACATTTGGCATCAACCCAGCAGATACAAAACAGCACTACAGAGCTCTTACAAGCTTATTTTTATTGCATTCAATCGTCATAAAAGCAGTACAGTTACAATTGAGGGAAAGTATGGAAAATGGCTTCGTCATGAATTTTGATAGCATTGTTGAATCTTTAAATCTCCTGTCATTCTGGTCATTCTATCATTAGTCTTTTCCCCTCAAGTCCTTTGATGGCAATCGTGTTTTACAGATGAACCCATTAATTCACTGGAAGGTAAGTGATTAGCTCTGCTTGGCAGTCAGGTGCAGGGTTAAGATTAGATAAAAGTCCCTCAGGTTCTAGTGATTGCTAAACCCTGAGGACAGTGACCTGCCTTATTATAAAACCAGACATTCAGAAATCATCTACTAGTTTCTTCCACCACATTCAAAAGAAAGCTTATTACCGTTAGAGGGAAAAAAAAAATGTCTATGAAGATTTTAAAGACCAGGTTGCTGGAAATATGTGCTTTGTCCTCAGAAGCTGAAGTCGTAATTTAGGGAGAATTTCTTGAAGTAAATATAAATGTATTTCAATTTGTGCAATACATGTTTAATTAATAATTCAGTATTTAGTTGACCCGTTAATGTTCCAGGCACTAGAGTAGGCTCTATTGGGGTTACAAAGCTATGGAGCTCATAGACTCTGTCTACAGTTACTGATTAATTCATTGCTTCATTGTTTTAGTCATTGATTTATGGTAGTCAATAACTATTAAATTAATGAAAAACATAGCTTGGTCACGAAAGGTTTAATGTTGTAGTAGCATCCGCTGGATAGAGCGTCAATAAGCAGACAAGTCTGGGTCCCTTAGGTAGAAGAAGAAATATGATTCTTTCCCAAATAAGTCTCACAGGTAGAAAGGCTTACTATAGGTTTTGTTATTAGTAAATACATGGATATGCCTGGAGTGTTTTGAGACACAAATGCAACTGAAAAATAATTTTAATATAAGTTAATACTGGTAAGTTAAATAAGTTAAATATTAATAAAACACCCTATTATAAAAGATCACCATTCCTTTGTTAATTTTCCTGCAAATTTGTGTTCATTTGTTTAGTTTTTCTTATGTTCGTTTAGTTTTTAAAAACTTTTTCTAGAACAGTTTTGTCCTGTTTCAAACGTTCTAACATACTCTTCTGTATAACATTGTAACCAAGACCAAGCCACTGCATATACTTGAAAAACTCCCCTTCCATTTACTGTAGGAGATAAACAACTCTTTAGATTAATTGTGAGGGTTTCACCAGAGTATTGCCTAATTAAAAATGACCAGAAAAGCACTAGCCTCAGAGACTCCTTTAATTTGACAGCCTGGCTACTTAGCATGTTGGAGAAATCCTTCTCTGGGGTAGTTCTGCGTTCTGTTCCATTAGTATAAACCTCTGGAATTTAGCTCAAACAATAGCAGCGCAGGAAGGAATAACTTCCTTCCCTGAATAACAAACATTTACTGCATTTTCCTGCATTGTTTTTCACCTTTTTAGTAGGTATTTTATTGCTAAAATAAAAGAAGTGTTTTACGGAAAAATTGCTCTAAGGTGCAGAGTGTGGTGAGCTCAGGGATGCGGTCTTTGCAGCCTGAGGCGTTAATTCCCGCAGGAAGGTCAGAGGAGAGCACTTTGGAAGCAATGTGAGCGGCACTTAAGCACCCTTTCTAGCATTTTCTTCAAACAGTGCTTGTAATGCTTCTTTGTTCTTCCTCTGTTAAATCTTCACATTTAGTAACTACTGGTTGAAAAGAGAGGGAGATTACAGGAGAAGTATTGCATATTATTGCATAATAATTCCTCTACATTTGGGGATGGGGAGAAATGCAGAAAGGTATGCATAATGTTATAAACATTTCAGAAGAAAAAACGAATGACCTGCAGAGGGGAGATGTGCTGAAGAGCTACTTAGACAATAAAAGCACATTTCTGCACGTTCAGTTCTTAAGTGGAAACCCCCTTAATTCTGCAGACCTTTCCTCACTAGCTTGTCCACAATTAGTCCCTCCCCATCTTCAGCTCCTTCCTCCTGCCCCGCTCCCTCCCATTCCTATGCTTCTCTGACTTCTTCCTCTCCAGGCCCTTCCTCCATCACCAACTCTTTTTAACCTCAGAAAATAAGCATGCTCAAGTTTCTTCTCCCATAAAAAAAAAAAAAGTAAAAAAATAAAAATAAAAACACCTCTCTTGGGTTAATTCACTAGATGGGAGGAATTCTTTCACAATGTGCATGATGAACACTTTAAATATCTCACAGTTTTATTTCTCAGTGATACCTCAGAAGCTAAAAACAAACAAAACAAAAGAAGCCCACCAAAAATCCACCTTCTCTAAGACTTCTGCCTACCTGCGTACTATCTGATCTTTCTCAGTCCCGGCTTCCTGCGAGGGGTGGGGGCTCCCCCCGGTGCTCTCCGCTGTCATCGTGCCCCCAGGGTGCTGGAATCGAATCGGGTTCCCTGTTTTCCTCTTGCTCCTCGTGCTGGCATGGTGCTGTTATCGATCTTCCCTTTTTTAAATATTTTGATATTTTGTTTGTGGATTTTTGCCTTAATTTTGATTTTTTTAAAACTTTTTCATTAGGTAGCCTTTATCCTGGTCACTGATATTTTTTTTTCCCCTTTAATATTTGCATCCAGTTGACTGCCCCACTCACCTCATCCACCTCACCCAATCCCAGCCCTGCATGTCCGCTGGAACATTCGGCAGGTCATTCAAGCTAATTCTATCCATCTTCAATCCAGTCTCCCTCTGTGAATGCCATCCCATTTTCCCTGGTTGGCAAAGCCAGAAATCTGGGAAATCCCAGACTTGCCTTTACTCTTTTCCTTATCCCTGTCTCCTTAACCATATAATCTACAATCATATTTTGCCTCCTTTCATTCTTTAGTGTCTTTCTTCAGAATCAGAGGATTTTTGAGTTGCTAGAATAGTCCTTTATCCTTTTTATGCTGTGTGTCTCCCATCCTTCCTCAATAACACAGTTAGAGCCAGAAAAATCTTTCCAAAATGCAAATCTGAGCATACCCCCTGACTACTTAAAATCTTCGGTATCTCCCATTGGTTTAGAATAGAATCCAAAATCCTTAGCAAGACATATAAGAACCCTAATCATTTGACCCCATTAAGCCCTTCATTTTCGTCTCTTGCCACTGACCAATTAAGACCTTCACTAGAATATTTGCAGAGCCCTTAATGGGCTATTTTCTCGCAGCTTTGAGCCTTCTAATGTGCTTGAAATTCTCTTCCTTTAACATCCAGTTCATAGCTCACAATCTCCAGGAAGCCTTCCAGATATTTACAGTCTGAGTTAGGCATCCATCCCATCTGCTCCCTAACCTTCCCTCACAGCTCTTATACTGCTTTCTAGAAAGTCTGCTCACCATGCTATGAACTACTGGGGAACAGAGACTATATCTTTTAACCCTGTGTCTCTAGTACATCATATAGTTCTTGGAACAAAGTAGGTGTTTCCCAAATTATAGAAGATATTAGCCTGTGTATTGTTTTTTTCTTTTCTTATTTCATTTAAATGATAACATATCTTAAATAATAGAGCAATATTTTCATGTCTTACTAACTTAGTATTTATTGTGATGCATCATGATGTGTCTCTCTTCCTAGAATTTGTTATTCTTGAATATAGTCATCTCAATCCCTCTCCTCCCTACTCCACCCTACCTACTCCTGGAAAAGTCACCCCATCCAGGCAATCCTTGTCCTTGTAGGAACAGAAAGAGATCCTTAAAAATCACAACTTTTGCATAGGAGATCCATGAGGCAAGACCAGGAATGCAGACTAAGGTTAGGGTTCAGCATTTGATAGGGCCACACAGATTCTGTTTCTCAATTTTAAGCTTAGACCTCTAGATACATGACACTGTCAAGGCAAGACACCATTGTTGGCCAGTTTAAATGCCTCTGGCTGGACTTTGGAGCTAGACAGGAATTGCATGGACATCTAGTTCAGGCAAGGAACTTAGAGGGAAAGACATATCTCAAGGGTCTGATTGACCCAGACTAATATAATTTGCTAGCAAATGCATGATAGCATCATTAAATCTAACTAGGTTTGCCTAAGCAGAACCTGGATGAGAAACAGAGATCTAAAATAAGACTTAGTACATTTCAACACTCAAGAGCTTTCTCGATCACTTTGAGGCATGCTAAGAATTTTCCATAGATATGACAGTTATGAGACAATTAATGGAATACTTTGCAAATCAACTGCAAGAAAAAAAGGAGGAAAAAACTGAGTAAGAAACAGCTGAAGTAAAAAATGAAACTGCTATAAATATAGATAATAGCTCCCATTAAAAGTGTCTTCCAACATTGGAAAGTTTAATCACAGTTACACTCAAATCATTGGTCACACACTATTTCACAGTTATCCAGCTTGGGAAAATCTATGCACCATTAAATATGATAGGTTGAATGTTTTTTTTATAATATCTGGTCAGCAGTGGAGAATTTTGTTAGCTAATTTCATTAACAAGCTTCAGTTTCATTTAATTTTAACAATGACAATTAAAAAGCAACTATTTTTTTTAAATCTGTAGACAATATTAAAAGTAAAATTAGATTGGCTTATATAGGAGTAGATTCTGGGATATACTAGAATTTGATTTCTGAAAAAAAGTAGTATCACAAATTAGTGGGGAAAATAATGTATTTTCCTATTTGATAAACTCTCACCTCAAGCCATAAACCAATATAATTCCAGAGGGATCAGATCATGGTCTTATGTGCAATAACAAACCATGAATCAATTATTTAAAAAAAATATAGATAGTGCCTAGCTAATCTGTAAAAGGGAAGGAAATTTTATAAACTTAAAGGAACTGAGGGAAAAGAACACATCATTTTAACTAAATAAGAAGCTTAAACACTATGAACAAGTTTAAAAATAGCTGGGAGAAATATTTGTTTCAAATATAAGAGAAAAATGTTAATACGTTGAATTTTTACAATGGCCATACAGATTTCTAACAACCTTTCTCGAAATCCCCAAATACCAATCAACAAAGGACATATTCAAAGAATTCATGAAAGAAACTATGCTTGACTATTTATGAAAACTCTTAAGCTTTAGAAACAATCAACTAAACATATTATACCTTGAGACACCATTTTTCACTTATGGAATTGAAAGTATATCCAGAAGAAATATTTTAGGTTGATGAGCAGGCATAGAGATGAAATGAGAGTCCTCTTTTAGATGGCCAGCAAAAGATGAAATAGGTTATAAAATAAAGAAAAGTTTCTGGAAAATAACTTGTCAGCTATTCCCTTTTTTACCCTTTGGTTCAGAAGGACTTGCTTCCAGGAATTTAACAAGTAATATGAAATTAAAAAGTATTTGTGCATAAAGATTCTTATTAAAGCTTTTTATGTTAGGAAAGAAAGACACACCAGTGGCAATACAATGGAATGTAACACAGGCATCAAGGTTACAATAATTTAATGAACAGAGAGCGTCCTTCAAAGTATAAAATGCAAAGCATATACAGGGTTAGTGTGTAGTACTTACATGTGCAAAAACACTGAAAGAGGCATGTTGCCGTATTCCAGTGACCACGTATGGTTGGCAGCTTTATTATTAATTCTCCTTGTTTTCTTGTATTTTTCTCTATCTCCTTGGTTTTTCAAAAAGGATGTTTATTACTTTTAAAATTAGGGAAAGAAACACTGCTAATGAAAGGATATGGTTGAAAATGGATCACAAAGGAATAATGTTAATATAACACTTCCTATTATCCACCAGCCTCCAATAAATTAGCAGGTTTTTTGTACCTGTGTTGACAATTTTTCTGTTTTGTCGTGTGTTATTCCGGTAAAATGACTGTTGTGTTCTTTAAGGGAGGTGGCATGTCTAATTAATGTTAATGAAGTTTGAGGTGATTATTAAGTTATTTACTTTTCTAGCCTGCTCTTCCCTGTTGAGGGTTTGGATGCGGAAGCAGGGGGTGGGGAACGCCATTCTCTGTGCTAAAATAAATTAATAAGAATAGTTAAATACACAAAGCATTAGGCTGTGAAAAGAATTTGCCCATAAAGTACGACCTATACTAATTTTCTGATCTTGCATCTGTTTTACAAGATTGATATTTGGAAGGTGATTATTTTAGTTTTTCAGGATTTGACATTTGGTAGGAATCAACTCTTGAAGGAATAACTCAGTTAAATTAATCTTAACTAAATTCAAAGTTAGTAAGGAACTCTACAGTGGTAGGGGACAGAGAAAAATTACAGTTTTGTTTTGTTTCCAGTTAGAGCAGTGTAAAATTCTATATTCTGCAGTTAAGAGAAGCAATATTGAGTGTAGTCTTTGAGATTCTGAAATAGTCTCAGATTATTGCTCAGTGCCATAGTATGTTTCCATTATGTGCTGCTAGAAGAGTTCAATCTTCCCAGGATGGCATATTGAACACACCTTCCAAGTGGAAAAATAATGCTTTGTCCTGAAGACAGACACCTCCCTTCTGAACACCTTTGACACATGTCACCTAGTGTTGACAGCAAGGCCATAGAGAGTGGCCTTTGCAATCACTACCCTTGGTGGGTAACATGTAAAGGTCTTTGGGACTCAACACAGAGACATTTCCTCACTGTTGTTTTTACCTCTCATTCTACAGCCAGTCTGTATATTTGCCATTATTCCAGAGTTTGTCCCAAGTATAGCAGAACTCCAAAGATTGAGGAGTGAAAATTAAATTCTGGTACTCGGAGTATTTTTCTGACTTCAGTGATACACAGTAGGACTGACTACTGTTCAGAGAGTGTTAGCCCTCCCACTCCTATGTCAAGGTCCTCCTCATCGGAAAAGCCTAACTCCATGTTGTAATTAGGCAATGTTGTCTTCCATTACTGCCTTTCACCTCTGGTTCTCTCTCCTCCCAGCCTGTTTCCCCCTCCCTCAGAATTCCAGACCTCTGTTCTTCTCTCCACCCTACCCGACAGCTACCATTGAGAAAAAGCTTTGTACATTCCTTCACACTTGAAGCTAAGTGTCCGTTAATTTATAAGATTTTGAAAATTCTTGGTTGTATTTGCACTTAAAAAGCCCCAAAGATCTGAGTAGTGTAAAGGATTAAATTCTGATTGAGTGGCATTCCTTGAGTTGTCTGTAGGGAGTGTTGCGAGGGCCGGTCTCCTCTTCCTCCCTCACCAGCTCTGTTCTTGAACAAGGGCAGCATGATGAAGAAGCTGATGGGCTCCACTCACTCTCCTGCTCACATGCTCACTTTCCTCCTTGCTGGACCCTGGTCATCCCTACAGGCACACAGACTGCACCTCAGTGGGCCCATGTGAAGTCTCATTCCTCTAACGTTGTCTTACCCATGTCCAAAGTTTTAGTCCTTCTGGTCAGCCCTAGTAGGAGCAGCAATAAATTCGGAAGCAGATCCAACACAAGAACTAGCCTTTGCTCCAACTACTTTATACAATTAGAGCTTACCTTTTATATTTTCCTCTGGACAACCTCCTTATAATAACCAGAGACTTTCCCAGCTCGCAGTTCTCTGTCCATGTCACGTTAAACAGAAGAACACAGACCCCCATCCCCCAAATATTTAATCAATCCAGCAACTGTTACACAGATAGATCCTCTCAGAGTTCAGACATATAGCAACAGATTTACCTATGATCATTCAGAGACATCTCATATATTTGGTATATTCATAAATGACACACACGCACAAGCATAAAGTAGCTATGAGTCATTCTTACAAGTGAAAATGCAATGTACAATCGTCAGTGGGGAAAATTTGCAGAGGTCTACTTCTGCCAGGTCCCCCCTTTTTGCTAATATCCTTTCCAGCCACCGTACCCCTAATCGAACCTCCCCCCTACACACACTCTAATGGGCACTTTCTATTCAGTTATATAAAAAGTGATTTTTTTGAAGCCAGAACCATGGCGTTATCATTTAATTGGGAAATTGAGTCTACTTGGTTTTAATTATTTTAGTCATAACTAAATTTTCTTCTATTAGCTGTATGAAATAGGTCCTGTGCTAAGCATCTTGAACACATTATCTTGCTCCATCGTCACAATAACTCATTATTGTAGTTGGTATAATTTCTATTTTACAGGTTAGGGTATCAAAGCTAAAGATGGTTGTTACCTGTCTCAAGTCACTGTCGTGCAACAGAGCTCAAGTTGGAGTCTGTCGAATCATATGGGCAAGGAAAAGGCTTTACTGGGGACTCCTACAAGTTAATGTCAGTAAGAGAGGAACACATTCCCAGGGCCTTTCAACCTCTCACCTGAGAGGTGGATAAAGGCTAGCCACCTGCTGGATACACAGTGGGTTTATGTTCCAGTGGAGAAACATTGCCCCTAACTGCTCTTTTTATGGGGCCACGGAATGAGCAACATGTCAAGACAGTGTAAATAGATTTTTTTGGATGACAGGCATTCTGCATTTAGTCATCAGCTATTTACTGTAGTTGTGTGAGAAAGCCAGCTATGAGAATCTGGAGATGGTGCAGTCCTTCTTCTGGTGTGAGGAGAACGCTGTAACCCTATCCATTGGGAGAAGTCTAGCTATTTACTGCTCAGATGACTCAAGAGTATTCAGGGTCATTTCTAGAAAACTCTGCTTCACACTGCATAGTCATACAGGTTGTAAGCGAGGGTGTGTTGTGGGGGATCCGAGTAGTAGTGCAGAATTCAAACTCCCGGTCTCTGTGCCTCTGAAGCTGATAGATGGCCTACAGGACCTGTAAGCTTCTATCTTCTTCCTTTCCATCCACAACTTCCCAAACTCACTTTTATTGACAACCAGCTCATCTCTACTCCACCGCACAACATTTCTGTTCTTAACCTTTTTCTTAAACCACAGGGAATATTTATTTTAAGTGAAAATATGCTCCTAAGTCTTAGAGAATCCTTTTACCTTTCCTAAGTTATACCCAGGATTCTATTGATCACTGAATAGGTGATGAGTAGACCTTTCTTGAAAACTTTCTTCAGTCAAGGAAACTGCTTTCTCAGTTGTATTAGTAAGACAAGAAAGAGGAATCTGTGTTTGTTTCCACTGAGACCCTGTTCTACCACCAACACTCAGAAATCACTCTTCTTTGAGGTTCCATGTTCTCCTTACATACCACTCTCCCCAGTTCTTGTTGACATCATTTATTCCCACTTAGAATACTTATTTTTCTCAGTAACTTCAATGATAAACACATGATTTCTCTCAGTATCCTCAATGGTTCTGAAATTAATCCAAGCATCATATTGACTCAATTTCCTTAATTCCAATAAATTTTGCTTCCATCTCTGTTCATATGTTGCCAGGCTCTCTTTAGAACCCTTGGGTCATCTAGTGTATTGGTCATTGTTCTTCAGAGAAACAAAACCAATAATGTGTAAATCTACAGAGAGAGATTTATCTTAAGGAATTTGCTCATACAGTTGTAGGCTCTGGTGAGTCCTGCCTGCAGGACAGGCCAGTGAACAACATACCTGGCAGGCTGAAAAGAGCTGATATTGTGTCTGGCACCCCAAGCTGGTCTGGAGGCAGAATTCCTTTATTCTCTAGGATCTCCATGTTTCCTTTAAAGCCTTCAACTGTTTGGATGTGACCTCTCACATCATGAAATATAATCTGCTTTATTCAAAGCCTACTGATTTAAATGTTAATCACAATGAGAAAATACCTCACAGCAGCATCTAGACCAGTGTTCGACCAAACAACTGGACACCATAGGCTAGCCAAATTGACACATGAGATTAAGCATCACGTCTGTTATAGCTCTGCCATTGAGATCATTAATGATACTCTCATGACCTGAATTTTTTCCTGTTTCGGGGGCCGCCCTTCAACTTTCTTATCTTATTGTTCTTTTTTTTTTTTTTTTTTTGGACAGCTCCTCTAAATATGGCTATCCAAGTTTGATCCTTTGTTTTTCTATTACCCATTCTTCCTTCACAATCTCTTTTACTCCCAAAGTATCATTTGTCAAGTTTTGGTTATATTCTCTTTAGCCTTGTTCCTTTGTTCTATTCATTGGAAGCCTCCTTAATTTCCTGGAAAAAAAAATGAATGTATATTCAAGATTTACCTTCAAATGACCTTTTCTGAGTTCCCACTTCTACAAGGTTTGATTAACAATTCCTAACATAAATCTCCTCCTGTTGGATTTAGGGAAAATGGAAAGGCAAGCCAGAGTATGGGACAGGCTGCTTGCAATATATATATAACAAGTGAAGTGCTTGTATATATTCTGGAATACCTATTAAGAAAAGAATAAGACAGATCACTGAGAAAAAGGTGGACAACACAATAGAAAAAAAAGAAAATGTAATTTGATATATACTTCACAAAAAAAAAAGTTAAAATGATTTTAAATCCCATGTAATCTAGGAAATGCAAATTAAACCCCCAATAATATAGCAATATCTATCTATAAGAATCTATCTATATCTATAAATAATACTGGGAATATCGTGTATTGGCAAGGACCTGAAGCTGTAAAATTTCTCACATAGTGCTGATAGGAGAGGAGAGTAATTGGCTCAATCACTCTATGAACCAGACAGGCACCAGCTGTTATGTTTGAAGACTGGCATACCAACTGATCTACCAATTCCATTCTTAGTTACATACTTAATGGAATACACATCTTTTTGTTTCAGGACATATTTAAAAGAATAATGTTTATAGTAGTGATGTGCATAAAACCAAACTAGAAATAACCCAAATATTCATTGATGCTGGAATACATATACAAATTATAGCATGCCTGTGTAATGGAATACCATTCAGCAATGAAAACTAAAGAAGTATGTATAAACATAACCATGAAAGTGATTCTCACATGCCAGATCAAAAGTAGCCAAACAGATAAACTGATTCCATTAGATAAAGTTCAAGTAGGAAAAAAAGAAGTTTGATTTTATTTATATAAAGCTTACAAAACAGGGAAAATTAAACGAAAAGGCTTAGGGATGCCCCAGATGCATATTTCGGTGGAAATGGTAAAACATAAATCAAGGAAATATTGTCTAAAAGTAAGAGGGCTTCTCTTTTGACAAGACGAGAGACTGGTGACTGGGAAGAGTATCAGAGGGTCCATGAGGGTGCAGGGGGTATGGAGTGGTCTTCGGAAAATGCCAACAGTGCTGTATCTCCCGACCCATGTGGTGGTTACCCACAACTGTTTTGTAATAATTCGTTATGGTATAGGATTAGGTTTTGATCAGTTTTCTGTATGTGTATTATATTTCATAGTAAAAAAAAATATATATATATATATATAGAGAGAGAGAGAGAGAGAGAGAGAGAGGGAGATAAAAACAGATGGAGGTGAGCTACTAGAATTGTAGGGGTTTAGGGACCCTGATAGGTACAAGCCAAGCCAATGATTTCTGGCTAGTCTGTCCCATAACTTTGGGCTGAAGGAATTGGTAACAGAGTCATTGAGATGTTGGCACATCGTTTTCCACTGAGCTTACAGTGTAGAAAGGCAATAGAGGGTGACATGGAAGGGCCAAGCTTCTGGGCTTCAGCAACCTGTGATTAACACAGTCAGCCTTACACAATACACAGAACACAAGGTGTGTGGGCCCCCAGTTCTCAACTAGTAGAACATCCAGGCTTTTCCCAGACTTTCCCTGCCCAGATAATCCTGAGACTCCGTAGCACTGGTTACATGTTCCCATGAACCTGTCCCTCTTGTCACAGATCTGCTTCCATGTGCTAGAAAGCAGCAAAACCTCTCCAGGCCAGACTCCTCAGGGACTGACCCTGGACTGGCCACTTACTGGTTTTTGCTTCTCTTGAGGGTGTCCCAGCGCAGTTAGTCTTATAGCCCTCCAGATATAGAGGACTCCCAACCCATCTTCTGGTATCTTCAGCGTGTTGCTTGAGGACACCTCCATCCCAGATGTAGAGTTCTGCCTCACTCCCTCAAACTTCATCTATCAACAGGTGAAATAGGGCATTCTCTTTCACAGTGTCCCATCAGAAAGAAACAAGTCATAGCAAGAGTTACTGGGAGCCAAGTGTGATAATACACAAAATGCATCATTTCTTCCCTCCCGCTTACCTTCCCTTCATCCACAAAGACTTACATACCAGGCACTGCACTAGGTAATGCAGAATACAGTAGTGAACACATTTAACACCTTCCTTATTTCATGGAAGTCACAATTTACTGCCTTTTGACATGATTTGGGGTTATCTAAAAATCTCAGAAATATTTTAATAATTATCTTACAGAAAAGAGAATGCAGTCCAAATTTATTTTCTCCCAGGGGGCCTTTAATCTACTACTAACTCATCATTCATAAATAAAAAGAGCAGTGGGAGAGAAGGACCTGCCCATCATCCAAAAACCATAAGTCTTTCCAGCAAGAGCAGCTAATCTCTAGGCCCTTGTCTGGGCAAAAATATCTTGTCTGTGTAACTGATGTCAGATGTTAACATATTTAAACGCCTGGTTTAATGTTAGGAAAGGAGCATTGACTTTTATTTAATTAACACAACAAATACCTGACATTCAATAAAATGTGTATATGAAGAGTTAAGTGGTGATATGGGGGGAGGAAGACAAGATGTAGGGGAGAAAGAGACACCCAGGAGAAGAGAAAGGCTTACTAAGTTCCGAAATGTCTTCACACTTTACATTGAGAGCTGAAGAATGTGATTACCTTATCTCTGCCCTTTGGAAGTCTAATTAATTGTTTAACAAGAGTTTCAGCTCTCTACTGTTCTCATCTTGAAATATCAGAAGCTGCACTGGGAATGAACTAGCCATCCCACCAAACAGGGACGGATAGGAGATAAGGTGCAGCTGCAACAGGACAAGACCAACATTAACTAACCAAAGGCTGGCTGAATTTAAATTAGGGCCTTGCTGGGGAGTTGTGCAATCCCATAATAACCCAGTTGCGTTAGAATGGAGAATGGAAAGAAAATCGTGGCTTCAGCAAATATGGAAACCACGTCTCTCACTGGGGCAGGATTCTCTGCTTTTCCTTCCCCATCCCTCTCACCCCTGTGGTCTGTGCCTTCAGTATATCCTAGAGCAGGGAGCACACACCTCTTCTGTAAAGGACCAGGCAGTAAATCCTTTAGCCTTCCAGGCTAGACTGTTACCATTGCAACCACTCCACTTTTGCATTGTAGCCCCAAAGCAGCCGGAGGCAACATGACAAAACCTCGTGGGGTAAACGTGGTGGGCAGAGGAGTGCAGACGGCACTGCGCTGAGCCCCGCCCTCGTGAATAAGGGGACAGCCTTTAAGAAAGACAGACTTGAGTTCAAATGAAAGCTCTCATTTATGAGATTTGTAACCTTTGTCAGGTTGCTTACCCTCTCTAAGCAGCAGTTTTCTTCTCTGCAAATTGGAGATGATAATGCCTGCTTTACAGTATTATGAGAATTAAATCAGATCACTTATAAAAATTGTCTAACATGGTGCCTGATTGGTATTACGTCTTCGATAAGGGGAATCTCTTGTTAGTCATTTGCTCATTCATTTGTTCATTCAGTCATTCAGTGAGTCCTTCAACAGGCATTTTGAGAGCGCCTATTATGAGTCAGGCATGTGGTCAGGGTGGGATACAACAGATAATGTCTATCCCTGATCTAAGAATCACATATAGAGGAGGGAAAATGAACATACGCACAGATATTTATGGGGTAAGGAGATCCATGCTAAGAAAGACAGTATAATTCAAAAGTGTTTTGGGAATTAGTAAGGATAGATCCAGTTTAGTCTTGAAGCTTCCTGGCTTTGAATGACACTCTTTATACTTAGAGCAGTTGCTAATTTATTTCTAGATATTGGGTTTGGGATGGTCAGAAAATCAAAGTAAAACACACTCATAAAGAGGGGAGAGGATCATCCATGAGATCTGACTAAAAATAATGAACATGGTGAATAATGGAAAAAGGAAAAATCTCCAGAGTAAAAAAAAATTAATTGTGCCTTTGTGGAACACTCCCTGGATATATATCATTTATGATTAGAAATATGGATTTNATTAATCTCCAGAGTAAAAAAAAAATTAATTGTGCCTTTGTGGAACACTCCCTGGATATATATCATTTATGATTAGAAATATGGATTTGGTGAAGAGGTGATCATTCAAGCTAACTTACCATTTGAGAGGGATCTTCCTATATCTGCCTCTAAAAATATGTATCTAGCAATTGAAAGAAAAATACAAGTCAGCATGATACCTGGAAGTCTATGTACTTGGGAATGAGACAAGGTCCCTGCTCCATCAGAGGTGATTGGTTGGTTTGGTTTGGAAGAAATGTCTCAGATCTGCAAATCTTTGAGCTGCAGCCTAGTTTTTCTCTTCCTTGGTAAGGAATAGGTGCTGGGATAAGAGGTATGCACCGTACTCGTGGGCTGCTTTGCAATCTTACTCTAACCTGTCGCGGTCAGGGAGCAGCACCTGTAGCTTTGGGATCACTGGGAGAGCACCTTCGTAGATTCAGTTCTGGCAGTGGACCGGATAAGCGGAAGCGATGAGCCGCTCTCAGTGGGGCGTGGACAGAGAGGACAGACTACTCTCTGAAGGGGGCCAGAGCTGCTGAAGATGACAAAGCCGCTGCCACAGAACAGTAGAGTGCGACTTCGGTTACATAAGGAGGTACCTGTTGAGGAATCCTAAAGCAATAGGGGGAGAGGATTTGTTAGGGGCTGGCTTTTCCTGCAGAAGAATCTGCTGAAGATGAGCCATCAAAAATACAGGAACTGAGGAGTCGAAGAATCGGCCGCCTAACCATTTATTTTCTGTACCTGCTCACTGTTCCTTCAAATATTTCTAAAGTACTTATTCATAAGTTCCAGAATCAGTTTTTAGATTCTAAAAATGAGTAAGTTTTTTTTCTTATCTTAAGAAACACACAGAAAAGCGTAAGATGGTAGTGTGCCTCAGACACAAGCACGTGTGCGTGTGCGTCTATCTGTAGGAATCAATAAAAGTGAATTGACTGCATAAAGCACAAACTTTCCAGGTGTCAGTTGACTGGTCTCCTTTGACAAGCACTAAGGGCATTGCTCGTTACCACACATGGGACCTGGATTTCTCCAAAAAGTTAGGTAACAAATACTTCCGGGTGAACAGCCCAAGGTCGGTTATCTTTGCTTTCCCCAAGCCAAGCACACTACTAATAATATTAGTCAGCAGTATGTCAGGGCACATAGACAGTGATAAAATGGGTATATTCGTGATAAGTAAGTTATTTACAGGAGTTGTATATCTAAAACACTCCTTCCTTGCTTTGCATGGTTAAAGAGATTGTATTGCATGGCACAGAGGGGCAAGACCTCGCTATCAGAAAGAAATTATTGGAAAAATACACATCCAGATATTTAATATACGTGTATAAACTGCATTTCCTCAATTCTATTATCCTTTACAAAAAATTTTTTTTGATGTAATAATCATTTTTCTGGACATAAAAGGCATTAAAGATACAAAATAACTAAAAAGCAAGTTCCACTATTGGGAAACTACAACATGTAGCAATACGTGCTTCTTGATCAGAGAAATGGGGTTTATATATGTTGGCAACACTGTTGTTGAAAGATGAGCAGACGGCCAGGCAGGAGTGAGGTAAGCTTATAAACAAAACAGACAATCTCCTACCAACAGTTTCATCGTCAGTGTGCCATAGATAACCACTAGTAGGCAACTTGCCAGTTTATAGCAGTGGATCTGCCTCTCATGCCTTCAGAAACTTTACTTGCAGTTCCAGCTGTGCGTCTCACTAGCTGTGCAACCTGAGTGAGCTGCTCAGTTAGTCCCATCTTTAAGGAGACCTTCGGAGAGAAGTAGCCCTTGAGTGGACAGATTGGGTTTCATCATCCCGTTTGTACTTTTTCAGCATCTCCTACTTCTCATTTATAGCAATTACAATCATAATTAAATTATGTGTGTAATTATTAACGACACAGTCAGGTAGTGTGGATCTCACTCATTCCTGTATTTCCAGCCGCTGCCTCAGTGCCTGGCATATGGTTGATGCTCCAATTATATTTATTGAGTAAATAAAATGATTTCACTCTCTAGGCACTGGTGTTTTGTCAGGAAGATGAGAACATTACACTAAAAGATCTCTACAGACCCCTTCCTGCCCTAAAATTCTGTAATTAACTTTATTTTCATGTATCCTCATTTAAAATTTTGTGTCAGAGGAAATTCTAGGTTTTAATTATAAATTGTCCATACAACAAAAAATAATAGTAGGTAGAATATCAGTTTGGGAAAGATTTTCTGCAGTATGCACATTTTATATGATACTCTTAGAGGTATAAAAGTTAAGTACTGGGGGCGCCTGGGTGGCACAGCGGTTGAGCGTCTGCCTTCGGCTCAGGGTGTGATCCCGGCATTATGGGATCAAGCCCCACATCAGGCTCCTCCGCTGTGAGCCTGCTTCTTCCTCTCCCACTCCCCCTGCTTGTGTTCCCTCTCTCGCTGGCTGTTTCTATCTCTGTCGAATAAATAAATAAAAAATCTTTAAAAAAAAAGTTAAGTACTGAACTAATTTAAAAAAGGGACTAGTAGAGTGTTCTCCATTGGACTATAAACCCCTTGAGGGGAGGGGCTGCACTTTACTCATCTTTTTAATTCTAATTCCTAGCATAGACCCTGGCACACAATTTTTATTGAATTAATAAGGGAGGCAGAGTGAATAAAATGCTAGGAAAATAGGAAGAAACAATGTAATAGAGAGCTTTGTAGACAGAAGCCTCCGGAATTTCAAAGACAGGATTAGAGAAAGGTGCTCAAGTGGGAAGCTTTAACAAGAATGATTTACAGCGTTTCAAAGACATTCCTGAATTAAAAACAGTTTTCAAATTGTTGGTTAAAATTGTATTTTTATCATCTAAATTTAAAACAGTGGAGGAGACCTAGCCTTGATTGGAGATCTCTCTGCCCTCACCATGAGTCAGTTTAGAAAAACTCCCTACTTCCTGAAACGGAGACACTATGCGCAGCCCGCAGCCTGAGCCATGACCCCAGGGTATCCGTCAAAAAGAAGGCAGCAGCAAGCACAGGGAAGACGCAGGATGTGTTTCAGGTATCAGAGTACCTCTTAGTGGAAGATCCTTTAGTAAACAGAAGTTGTTGGTTTTTTGTGTTTTGTTTTTGTTTTTGTTTTTGGTTATATGAATACTTCTGAAGAGTACCCTTAGTTTATGGGAAAGAGGGGAACCACAGCTTTAAAAGTGCTTTAAGCAGCTCAGATAAAGAGATTTCCCTTTTGCTACATTGCTATTTTTCTTTGCCTTGCCTGGAGAATCTTTCAGAGGATTCCCAGCTCCACACAAACGTAACCACTCAGTGGCTCTTTATGGATGAAAAGCTTGAGCTGCTCAACAGTTGCAAAAAGACTTCAAAATCAGATTCCTCCATGATATTATTGGATTCTTTTCCTTGAATTCTAGACACTAATCTATATCTACTTATCAACTATTTACAGATAACAGATATATCTTGAATATAAAAAAATATAAAGAGTAGAATCCAATCTTTTTTTCCATTTTTTTTTAAAGATCTATATAAATCCTATCCACAGAAGCAGTTTTCAAAAAGAAATAAGTAAATCACAAAGTTAAATAGCAAATCTTTGTGTTCCTGGTCTTTGGGTTTCTTCAGTGTTGCTGCTTCAAACTGATGACATCCACTAATATCTTTATCAAGGAAAAAATAAATCAGTGAATCAATTAAGCAGTTTAATCTAAACGTCTGCAGCATATCCTTTCAGTGCTTCCCACTTCCCACATTTCTGCAATGGCACACGTAGAAAATGATGACATTTAAATGGCTCACTGGGATTTAAAAAAAAGAAAAAGAAAAGAAAAAAAGAGGCTGTTTGAGCCTGAGGCGATTGGCCTGGAAGTTCTTTCCTGTCCTCCTACCACCACCCTGAAGATGGAGGGCTTGACCCACATTAATCTTCGCATTTATGGCACATTAGTGTACTTTAGATCTCCACCTGGAATGTGACCAGAGCTATGATCATTTAGTTTCTTTCTTTTTCAATTGTTTTTCCTGACCCAAGTTTTGTGCTCAGGTATGTACAAACCTAATGGCAATTGCTAGATGACTTTCACCTATGTAATCTGGCTAAATGGTCAGCTGGCATTCTTGCTGCCATGGTAACTTGCTCAGAACAGATGATGTTTCCTCCTGCCTGGGTATCACATGACCCTCAGGGGCTGGCCAATTATACTTCTCTCCTTTATTATACTTATTACGTTAAATTATAGCTATTTCTTTATTTTACATTGTGAGTTCTTGGGGGCCAGGAACTATAATTATTTTCCCAGTATCTAACACGGTGCAAAGCACCTGGTAGGTTTCCTAGAAATCTAAGTTTGATCCACTCCATAGTCTGACTGAACAGAGCTAATGTGAAGCTTGGCAACACTGAGATGCTTTGATACATTTCTGTAGATACGGTTTTGGGATGTGAGTACCCACTGCAGGAAGACAATGTACTCTCTTATTTAAGGGAGAAAGAATCCTAAATAGATCACAGAAGATGTTATCACCTGCATTTAAGTATTATGACTAGGGAAAAACACACATGCCTTTTATATCCCCCAGCTGTTATGACACAGACTACTATAAATCTACCTAGTTGCTATTTGGGGATTATCAAATCTCTGATAAGCAGTACAGTAGAGCTGGAATATGGATTCTGTTGAGTCTGAAGCATGAAAAGGGGAAGANTGGGATGTGAGTACCCACTGCAGGAAGACAATGTACTCTCTTATTTAAGGGAGAAAGAATCCTAAATAGATCACAGAAGATGTTATCACCTGCATTTAAGTATTATGACTAGGGAAAAACACACATGCCTTTTATATCCCCCAGCTGTTATGACACAGACTACTATAAATCTACCTAGTTGCTATTTGGGGATTATCAAATCTCTGATAAGCAGTACAGTAGAGCTGGAATATGGATTCTGTTGAGTCTGAAGCATGAAAAGGGGAAGAAAATAAATGGGAAGAGGCTGTCGGGTTGAAAGATGGAATAAGAATCAGAAGAGATTGAATTATAGCATTTGAGTTAGGTAGAAATGTTCAACCCGAGTGCAGTTTATATTGCACTGAATCAGTTAATAGAATTGAGGACAAAGGTCTATATTGATACATTTAAGTTCTCTATTTGCTGTGCAGTATCAGTGAAGAATGCTAATAGAATGCCAACTAAGATTAGAGGAAATATTAATAATATGGAATGCTTCTCCAGAGCATCTAGTAAAACCAAAGACACTCTGAGTTGGAAAGTAACTTAGAGGTCATATAGTCTACCTTCTCCACTAATGTCTCTTTAAACTTTTATGTTCCAGACATACTTCTGAATGTTAGAATTCAGAACAGCACATTTGGAGGGATTAAAGCGCTCAAAATAATAACTAATAAGTTAGTGGTTTCTGGAACTCAGCATCTACCATGACAAATTTGACAAGCATAAGCTTGCCTTTTTAAAGGGAAAGAAAAGCCACCCACCCGCATTGTATCTAGCAGCTCACTCAAGCCCCACACTTCTTTATGAAGACAATAGGAGAATGGGAGTCCCGTGTCCTCTTCTCTTTTTTTTTATTATTTTTTTATTTTTTATTTTTTTATAATAATATTTTTTATTATATTATGTTAGTCACCATATAGTACATCCCTGGTTCTTGATGCAAAGTTCCATGATTCATTAGTTGCGTATAACACCCAGTGCACCATGCAATACGTGCCCTCCCCACTACCCATCACCAGCCTATCCCATTTCCCCAACCCCCCTCCGCTCCAAAGCCCTCAGTTTGTTTCTCAGAGTCCATAGACTCTCATGCTTCATTCCCCCTTCTGATTACCCCCCCTTTCTTTATCCCTTTCTTCTCCTACTGATCTTCCTACTTCCTATGTTCCATAGATGAGTGAAACCATATAATTGTCTTTCTCTGCTTGACTTATTTCACTTAGCATTATCTCCTCCAATGCCATCCATGTTGCAGCAAATGTTGAGAAATCGTTCTTTTTGATAGATGAGTCTGATCCTTTCTTTGTAAGTTTCACCTTTCCACGATAAAGCCTACTCGAAGGGATACACCTTGCAAAACACCCCTGTATGTCTTATAAGTCCATTACCTCCCATTCAAGGTCTTCTCCCTAAATTGTGCAAGGATGTTGGGAGTGCACCCAGTCTACAGACGGCAGGTGAAGAGAGAGGCAAAGTCTGACAGTCTTGTTGCTTCTCATGGCCACGGGTTGCTCTTGGGTCCTAACCTCTGCCACAGTGATGCCTTTGCTGGTCTGGATGTTGTGACACCACCGCGACACACAGCGCTTCCCATATTAGCTATTGTTATCAGTGATGTTATTTTTATTATTTTAATGATATTATATTCTACAATACATACTACTATATGTTGTATTGATATAATAACATTATTATTAGTTTTCAGTCCTTTAACCCAAGCTTCTGAAACCAAATAAATTTTGAAATTTTTATTATTGGAGTTTTATTTAAAAGGCAACATGGCGATACATGGAGAGATAAAGTATATTCACAGTGGGACATAGGGCGGAATACTGTAATCAAGTACATTAATATTTCTGCAAATAAACATATAAATTTGCATGCCAAGTTGGAATAGATAAAGACTATAAGTAACCTTCTCTCCTCATTTCAGGTCAGGATTTGGCAACAATTGAGTTAAACATTTTTTGGTTTTCTGACTTTGTGGATTTCAGAATGTAGACAAAGGACTGCAAATCTGTGTTGTTACTGCTATTGTATTTATTATTCTTTTTTAAAAGTGACTGTTAACAACTTACTACCCTGATTATTCTCTGCATGGTTCCCAGTTTGTCAGTATGTTGCTTAAGCTTGAGGTTCCCAGAGTGAAACATGTTATTTTGGGTGTGACTTCCTGGGCTCAAAGCACAATTGATATATCACCTTCTTGATATTGATGTTAACGCTTTTGTGGCCAACTCACCACAATATGACTTTTAGTCAGAAAAACTTTTATTTCTTTCTCATATGTGCTACTACATAACCCTATGTCCTCTCTTGTTTTTGCACAACTTGTTTTTGGAAAGTAAATTTCTCCCTGTGAAATTGTTTCTCCCCATGAAATTTAATATTAAGTCTTGGCTCATTTTCCCAGTCTGATGAGGTAATTTTGGATTCTGACTCTGTCGTCTCAGTATCTGCTATTGCCATGCGTCACATGTAACTTTGATCAGCATGTCTTAATCCAATTTGGTGAGAAAAATATTGAAAAGGACAGTGCCAAGGGCAGCGTTAATGTTGCTCATTAGTGAACATTAGTCAACACTATTTGGAATAGTCATTCAACCAATTAAAATTCAACAAAATGTATGATAATTCATATTTCTATCCTCGTCTCTAAGAATATCAAGAAGAACTTTGTTTGAGGTCCTGTTAAAATCCATTTTGATCTCTCTATAGAAATCCCATGGCATGCACTACAGTCGCCTGAATAAAGAAGGAATTAAGGTGGAGCTCACCTAATTTAGTCTTTATAAATTCATGTTCCCTCTTGGTGGCTGCTTTCTTTCTCTCAAAGTCATCGCAAAAATCTGTATGATGATCTGCCCCTCAGATTACCAAATCTGTATTCTTTAGTCTAGATATAACAACACCTCCCTTCTTCCCACTTTTGAAAATGAGAACATCTGTTCATCTCAACTTCACAGTACCACTTCTGTTCTCCATAGATTCTCAAAGCTTATTGAAAACAATTAAATGTGAAATACCCTTGGCATTGTGATATAGGTGCGAGATGACCATATAATTTATCATCCCAATAAAGATATTTTTAAAAGAGAAAGGGGGTCTATTAATAAGTATGCCAGAAAGGCAGGAACAAATGGGACTGTATCAGGCAAACTGAGATGTGTGGTCACTCATAAGTGAACATGGCTGAGAGCCTTCAGAACATTCAGAATTAGAAAGTGCCTTTTACAATCTCTTCGACCAGCTAGCTTCATGCCAACACTGGTCTTAACCATCTTTAATTGACATGCCCTCCACTACAGAAGAGAATGGGAGGGAGAACCGCACTCCACCCGCAAACAGTCATTAATCATCCGCTCTATGAGGAACAAAAGACATTTGCTTTTATGGCCCTTCTTGAATTGGATGGCACTTTAAGAGAAAGAAGAAGGTGGAGGAGGAAGGGGAGGTAGATGGGAAGAAGAATGTATTTCCCGCCACATGTATTTTTCCAAGCCTTGGCTTATTATGTGCTTTCACTTTCCTGACTCTGTATTTTACAAATATTCTCCTTTTTATTATTTGCCCTTCTAGTGTGTGCGCAAATGCTCCTGAAATTTGAGGTCATTGCAGGTTCTTCTTTAACTATGTCTTCTTCCTGCCTCTTTCTTTGTTTTCTGAATTCTTTGCAGAAGAAAAACTGAAATTTCTTTCTGAATAGCCTAATGAACCCTTGAGCTTTCCTGCCTTTCAGATTCTCAGCTGTGACTTCATCCTTCCCTTTATCAGGACTTTCTGAAGGCTCCCCTCCTGACTTCCATACATCCGATTAAACATACCATTCCTCTCACTAGTTCTCCTGAGCCTTAAGCTATCACAAACACGTTTGCATATGTTTTTTGTCACATTCACACTCCCCATCTATTTGATGGCCAGAATTAATCTGAAAAATAGCAGTTTTCCTCATTGCTTATTCTATCTTCAGCATAATTTACGCAGTTCTCTTAAGAGATCCCTTTTCTGTTTTATCTTCCTGTAAGCCTCCCAGTCCCTGGAGAAGGTTAAAGAACCCGAAGAACCTGTTACAAAGTACAAATTTAGAGTGATTTGGAAAGCCTTAAGGTTTTTATTATGAAATAAAAACCCAGTAGAGCAAGAACGTGAATGTGGTGTTTTAGTAGTTAATGCCTCGGCCTTTCCAGTGATCTATCCAAACATGTGCTGTGCACACAGAACCCCAGAATCACTAAATAGGAGACGACACAGAAATCAGGCCACTGCGAAGACGGCACTTACTGATTTGAAACAAGTTGTTAAAGGGCTCCTTTTTTCCCTTCTATTCGTATGAGGGGATTTTAAATCTACTCTCTTGGAAAGAGTAGCATAACAGCAGCACTTTCAGCGTCTCTGTCTTGCTACTTGCTTAGCTTTCTACTCCACGGGACTGAGGACCTAGTGAGTGAGGGAAGCAGGTAAGAACCCCTGGGCACCAAGCCATTCCCTGCAGGGCAGAAGAACTTGGAGGAAGAGCTGTTGGTGATTGACTGCCATTCTCAGCCTCTGCAGGCGTTTGGTCTCTTCCTCCTTGTAGCAATTACTAGATGAAGCAGGGTCTGCTTGGGTTGGCTGACCACTATCCTGTGATGAATCAAGGTCTCGTGGATCCCTGGGGCTAAGTTTAGGGAATGATTTGGGGAGGCTCAAGGTACTCATCAATTCAGTCTTCTCAAAGAAGGTTTAAAAACCTGGTTTTCTTTTCTCTTCTTCTTCTTTCTTTCTTTTGACATTTGGTGCTGACCTTTGTATCCTTACACTCTACTGGACAGAACCTAGACAGTGATTAGGGTTAAGGTAGGATTTAGACAAAAAAACTCACCTTGGACTTTCTGTACAAATATTTAGAGGAAGCACTTGGAGTGGTCTTTAGAAGAATGACATTTTCATATACTTTTGTTTAATTCCCTCTTGGAACTTTATTTTTATTTATTTATTTTTTAAAGATTTTATTCATTTATTTGACAGTGAGAGAGGTGACACACGCAGGGGGAGTGGGAGTGGAAGAAGCAGGCTCCCAGCAGAGCAGGGAGCCTGATGCGGGGCTCGATCCCTAGACCCTGGGATCACGCCCTGGGATGAAGGCAGATGCTTAACGACTGAGCCACCCAGGTGCCCCCCTCTTGGAACTTTAACCAGGAGTTTTGGCAACCTGATCAGTCAAGGGCATTTTCTGATAAAAAGAATAATTATGATGAGATAGTTGCACTGAAAGTAATTAAAACATTATTCAGCCATACTGATTGTAATATGGTAGCAGTATTGCATCATTAGGCAGACAGATCAATGGACATCAGTAAAAAGTCTAGAAATGTATCCAAACACCTGGAGTCATTTAGTGTATAGTGGCAGCATTTCAAATTAGTGGGATACAATATGTATTATTCAAAATATAGTGTTGGGGAAATTTGGAAAAATTAAATTTAGGTTTGTTTTATTATATTCTGCAAACTTATGTTCATTTGTAGTAGGGAGTTAAGTGATCTCTAAGGCTTATTTAGTATTTATTATACGCCAGGCACTATGCCATATGCTTTACATGGATTATCCCTTTATTACTTTTAGCTGTTCTATGAGGTAGATACTAATATTAATCATATTTTATGATGAAATTAAAACACAGATCAGAGTAACCCTCAGATCAGTGGAGGCAGAATACAGCACAGGGTTAACGTGAGGATTAGGAATGGCTTCCAACCTCTAAGCCCCAATCTTAATACATCTTGGAAGAACTAGACAGAACTACTGGTGAACTCGTATGTGTGGTTGTAGTACAGAGGAGAGCTTTCAAAACTTGACACCAAAACCAAAAACCGTGAGGGAAAACATTGAACTCCATAAAAATTTAAAGCCTCCTATATGCAAGAAAATACCATAAATGAAATAAGATAATTCACTGATATTTTAAATAGCTATGGGAGAGGATGGATTAATATACTTAATATACAGAGAGCTGTTTAAAAAAGCTTACTACCACCAGAGAAAAATGGACAGAAGACTTGAAGGCAATACACAAAAGAAATGCAAATGGCCCAAAACATGCACAATGATGGATCTTACCAGCAACCAAATAAATGCAAGCAAAACCAAGGACGTTAATCCACAACTTTATTTGAAATAGTGGTAATTTGAAGACATAACTTTTTAACTTTTGGGAATCTATTGAAAGTAATACAATTTCACATAGCTTGCAAAATAATGTTTTAAGATTATAAGTATACAATGTATTGACAAGTAAAGAAAGAAAGCATTAGGATCCCAATTTTATTTATAAACAAGGCACAGATGTACATATCAATAAAGCCTGGTATGTAATGTACCAAACTATTAACAGTGGTTATGACTAAGTGGAAGGTTTAAGATTGAATATTTCTCTTTTCTTCCATCTATTTTCCAAATACTTGATAATGGACATCTGTCTCATTTATATTCAGGGAAAAAATACACACACACACACACACACACACACACACCTCGATTTTGTGAAATAAGGACTCAAATCCAGGGCCACGTCAGTATTATTTCCCTATCTTAGTTCTTTTCAGTTTACAAAGTTCAATCACATATATTTTCTGGTCTAATAGAAATGCTACCCCAAGTAGGTTCCCACTGCTGCTTGTGTGTAAAAGCTTAATTTTCTATTCCACAGATTTGGGGAATAAGAGAATTCTTTTTCAAAGAATCCATTATTGGAGTTTCTGGTCTCCTTCTTCACTCAAAATGTATTCCTCCCTTCTAATTCATTAGCACATGTCCTCCACAGCTTCCTTTTTGTAAAGCACCAAAGGATTTTACTACACTTGATCTAGAAAGCAGCCTTCACACAGAGTAGCTTGATAACTCAGGGCCCCACTATTCCCTTTGGCCCAGATCTGAAGCATTGAAAAGACTGTGGACAGAGCTGATAGGGGACAGGCATGCCTCAAACGTGTCATCCCCAAACTTCTTGGATGAGAGGATGCTCTCAGGTCCCTTCCAAGTCTGACAGTTTGGGATGCTGTTCTGGGCTCATCTGGCCTTGCTCATTGGTTCCACTCACTAGTTCCTGTCCTTTGTAATTCACTTTACCTCCTCCCTCATGTGCAAGGCCAGGCCATTCTCTTCAGATTCCCTTTAATCCCTGGAGAGGCATAGCCTTATCTTTTCTGAAGTCTGGGTTCACCCCATTCGTTGAAAAGCGCCTCCCTTTAATCCCTGGAGAGGCATAGCCTTATCTTTTCTGGAGTCTGGGTTCACCCCATTCGTTGAAAAGCGCTTCTGGGAGTTGGTGAGCCATGACTCAAGTCTGTGGCTCTTGAATTGCCCTCAGAAATTGTATGGTCTCAGCACACATTATGCCATCAACTCCAATGGGCTGAATTTTACCTGGTCTTTCTGTCTTCTTTTCTTCATTTCCCCCCCTTTTTTCTCTAGTTCCATTAAATTCTTTTGCAGCAGAATAAGACAGCTCTAGCCTCTAGGTCATCAGCTTCAGGCTATTGCTTCTTCTTAAAAAAATGAATATAACCATTAACCTCTCTTTACTTAGTTTTAGTTGGTTGTTTGCTGCTGGAGAGAGGACATATCTGTAACCTGGATGAGGAAGGAGACTTTGCATGAGCCACAGGCCTTCTTTCCTGCCCCCTTTCAATCACCCTGTGTAGCTGCCTCTACTGATAGTTCTCCCTAACTCCCCACCCAACCCACGGCCCCACCACCCCGCCCAGCCGGACTGGACAGTTGATTGACTAAGTGACTGTGTTGAAAGGTTCCGACACAGTCCCACCTTACACACTTCAGCATGTTTACCCATTTGTAACGGTTTTATTGAATTTATAATTTTCCATGGCTAGGTTAGGCAAACATTTCCCCTCAACACCCAGTGGTCGTGTGGTCTGTGGAGTTCAGGAGTTCTGAAAGTCACAGCTGCTGAGGGTGATAGAAGCCTGGAACTATTATTCATGCCCTTCAATTTTAAATTTTATGTTCGTAAAAACATTATTTGCCCTAATAATAAATGCTAGCAATTTATACTTAAAATTTTTACAAAAATAATGTAGTTGTCATCTTGTTTATAAATTGGAACTGTAACATTATTTGGGGGGGAACGTGGAATTTTACTACTACGAAAATATTTCAATGTCACTAGTCTGTTTACTGTCAGGCAAGCATTTTAGACTCATTTTTATTTTCCAAAAGGTTGTTTTTGTGTGTGCAGACATAGTTTGACTAATTCTCTGTGATTCCATACTAACTACTCGATGCCTTATCTTTCTCACCTAAAAAAAAATAAATAAAAAAAATGGAGATAATACCTCAGGGATCTGTTCTGAAGAAAAAGTAATGGAAACCATCCTAACAATAAGTAAATACAAATTCCTGTGTGAACATTACTAAGTCAGAGCCATCGTACTGTCTGCATAAGCACTTTTCATTTGGGTTTCTGGCTAATGAATTAGTCTGTTGCAAAGGTTAGACCCTGTGACTGATGTCAGATGTGGATGAATTTGCTTCTCTAAGTAGTACACATAGCCTTCAAAGGCAATGCTTATTGATAAAAAACTGCACATTTTATTTTTTTTAATAGTCAACACAGCTTGTGTATGAAAGCAAAGCACCTCCAACAACCAAAGATGTCCCTCCTCAGTTTCAGCTATTAACTGTCAGCCATTCTCATGGCTGCCATTCTGCCTTGGGGGTCTTGCTTCCAAGATGAATACATGAGGAGGAGATCACAGTTCTTAGATCTCTCACCAGTGACAGTCCATGCCCCTAGGAGATTAAGGCTGGTCTTTGACTATGCCCCTCTTGCACATTCCTCGCTGTTTTGACTGCCAGAAGAGATTCAGATATGGAGGCACAGAGTCCCTTGACAACCCACTCTGACTATCATAGTTGTTATGAGCCTTATATCACTCTCCAAATTCCCCAAATGTGGCCATTTAGTACCCATGGTATTATTATACGGTTATTATTTCTAGGTTGAATTTGGAACCCTCACCTCCCTCCTAAAAAAGAAAGACAATACTAAAAGTTTAGTGGGCATTTCCCTGATTTTGATACCTGATAAACTATTTAAGATAGTTTTTATTATTTATGTTACATTGCCAACCATGAAGAAATGGCTGAACACAATATTTATGTCCTGCAGTTGGAGAGTGCCAAGGTTAGCCCATTTTCTGTGCCTTTCTGTAAATACAGTTACTCTGTGAGCTGATTTTAATGCTGTGTTTCTCCCAGTGCTATGCTTTGGAAATAAATCTATTTGGGATTCAGGTAAATCATATGTGATAATTCTTAAGGTGATAATTCTTTTTTTTTTTTTTAAGATTTTATGTATTTATTTGAGAGAGAGAGTGAGCCAGAGAGAGAACACAAGCAGGGGGAGCAGCAGAGGGAAAGGGAACAGCAGAGGGAGAGGGAGAAGCAGGCTCTCCACTGAGCAGAGAGCCCCACCTGGGGCTCAATCCCAGGACCCTGGGATCATGACCTGAGCCGAAGGCAGATGCTTACCTGACTGAGCCCCCCAGGCGCCCTTAAAGTGATAATTCTTGATGTGATCATTCTTATTGTGATCGAGCAACAGGAAGCAGCTCCTTTAGATGTGGACCAGCTACTTGGTTTCTAGATTCTGTGCACTGCAGATATTATTTGATAAATTAAAACAGTACTGATTCAAATGCCTAATATATATCTGTAGTAATATATTCCAGAAAATGTTATATTATGTGTTTGTTTATTGATAGTATCACTCAGGGATAAGCTTGGTTCAAGATGAGTAACTAGTAACTGGGACCAAGTAGGATGAGGCTTTACATTTTATTCCATACAATTATGGAATGCAGTTGCAATCTATTCTCTTAGGATAGGTGGGTAGTGAATTTTGTGGTACAGAACTCAACCAGATGTTCTGATAGACTGAGATCCCAATAAAATGTTGAATGAATGAGTGAGTGAATTTGAGGAGCTGAGGATATTATTATTATTATTATTATTATTATTACTATTATTATTATTATTTTTTGGCAGGGGGAGAGGGCAGAAGGAAAGAGAGTCCAAGGAAGCTCCATGACCAACACGGAGCCTGACACGGGGCTCGATCCCACAACCCTGACCTGAGTGGAAATCAAGAGTCAGTCACTTAACCAACTGAGCCACTCAGGTGCCCCAAGAGCTGAGGATATTCTGATTGTCTTTATGATAATATGAAAGTAAGGAAAAGTGCGGTTAAGCAGAATCAATATTCTGCTTGAAAAATGAGATCTCCGTGGCTTCCTCCATTTTACACGGCTCCCCTACTTTTGCTTTCCTGCCCACATTTCCGCAGTTTGGTTTCTCCGGGTCACTTCCTGCGTTTCCAGAGCCAGTTCCTTCAATCGATGATGATTAGCATCAGTTCCCTGTGGCTCTTCCTGGATTTTTTTCAACTGAATAGTAATTTTTTCTTTAACGTTTCCTACTGCTTTAATTTTCACTCCCATTTTAAATTCTTCATTAACTTTAATTAAGCTTTCCCAAGGCTTAAATACCTGTAAAACTTTTAAAAACTTAATCATTTGATTCGCCTGCTCAGCTTTCTTAGTCTTGCCTAGTTTTAAGTTTGTTAAACCTAAAATTGTACCTGGGAGATGGTGTGATCACAGAGGGGAGAGAAAATGATGGCATTGTTAGTGAAAGTTTAATGATGAGTTTCGCTGGAAAAATCTCACACTTCAGTGTTCTTTGTGTTTCATGCTGATAAGCAGCTAATAATTTTAAATGCCTCCATTTTAGAATTAATTTATTTAAAACACTTATAATTTTCAAGTCCACATAAATACTGGGTACAAGTTTACCTAGTCTAGAAGGAAATGAACCTTACATTGTCCTTTGCAAATTTCGTTGCTTACCTCAGCAAGTCTCTGATTTTAATTCTGTAGACCAGTAATTATTTTCTTAAACCTGCCATAAGTTTTCTGATTAAGAATTTGGAACTGGAGGTTGATCTTAAGGACAATGTATTCCATTTTTCTTCAATTTATAGAAACTGAAGCCAAGAGAGGTTAGATTTGCAGACCTGGGTGGTAACGGAGCCAGACCAGAACCCAGGGATTTGGCTGTTTTGGGGTCTGCTGACACACTGGTCACCAGGGATGTTCACTATAACCATAAACCATGTAGTCATGCCAACTGATCTGAAAATTACCCTTGTCACCTCACATCAGCTCATGTCCAGATGTAGAGGAAGCTTTCGAATGCACGTGCGCCTGCATAGGACTCTGGTTATTTCGAGAAATGGTTACAAAGAGTTTAAGTCTAACGATGGCATTCTGTCTTGATTCTAGGAGAAGTTGTAACCCTGTTACAATTCTGCTATATGAACTCTAGGACTATGCCGTTGTGACTTTTAAATCTAGCAGTTGTTTATAGGCCGTGTTCAAGATTTACTGAGAATTATCAAAGGATATGTTTTGCGTCATCTGAGAGAGCCCCGGGTCCAATTATTTCCCCTTCTTACCCACAATGGATATTACCAAGATAGGCTCTGTCACTACTTCTGAGGAAGATAAATAGAAATACAGATTGTTCTTTGATTAGAAAGCAAACAACCTTATTGAACTATATTAAATAAATACCAAGGGTATTCATGGGTATCCTTGTTACAGATTATTTGCCCTGGACTATCATTTTTATTTAGCTTTGTGGTTTTTGAGGTTTCCATATATCACATAAACCATTTTTTATTGTGAGCCAAAGAGGCAGCTGAAAATTCAGTGAACCACTTTGATATGAATGCATGTATTCCATGGTAAGATTTCATGCTAATCACTGAGATAGATGCATGTGTCAGTGAGGAAAACTTCTTCAAAGCTGAAGTGATTCCTGANTTGATTTACTTACATAAGAAATACACCTTTTGTAAGTTAACATAAGAAATTACATACGTTAACATGGCTTCTGAGTCTATCACCCTGAGGCTGTCTCCCCACAATTATTTTGTAAGTAATTTGCAGATGAGGTCCCAGATCTGTATTGTCATTGAAAGTAAACATAGGAATAAAATATTCTAGTAAGCATGATGGGAATACAGAGTTTCCCCATGTTTCCCTTCTGAGAATTACATCATCCTAGTAATCAGTTTTTGAACATCACAGTCATTGTTCCACATTTGTTAATATACAAGTATTGTTTAAGTCACAGTGATTCTTTTCATCTAAGACATTATTTGTATGTTTCAGATAATGGGGTTTTGAAATACCCAACTTGTTGGTATTTACCAAACACATTCATCCCTGATCCAGAAGCATAATTGCATCTAGTCATCTTAGAAAATAGCCAGACTGGGCTTTCAGTTTTGCATGTTTGGATGTTGAATCTGTCCTGTCACAAATCCCATCATTCCTACCTTTCTATTTCAAACTGCAACTAGTGCCATTTAAAGGAAACATCACAGACCGTAGAGCAATTAGGGATGTTACCAATGGAAAGAGCTAATTCAAACTTTGGACAGATATTTTTTAATAGCAAACTCTGTGCGTCAGGCACTACACAGAGCTTGAAATGTTAGAGATAAACAAAACAGACTAGTTATTATCTTCATAAAAAATCAGACAAATAGGGAAGATAGATAATAAATTATCACATCCAAGAAGTAGGTAATTTCCAAGTATGATAACAGCTATGAAGGAAAAGTAGAGCATGACTCAAGAGAGCATAGTAAGAACACTTCACTAACAATGGCGTAATAAGAAGGTCCCTCTAAAGTTTGGTGTGAAGTCACGCTGGGTGGGCAGAGCCTTCCTGGCAGAGGAAACAGTATGTGTAAAGGTTCTGAAACAGAAAAGCCCATCTGTTTTAAAGAGGTGAAATGAGGTCAGGGAGTTCGGGTGCTGGTGAAATAAAAGGCAGGGTAGGTGTAGGATACAGTGAAAGGGGTAACCAGAAGCCAAATTGTTCATGGCTTCAGAAATGCTAGTAAGTCTTATGAATGTGCAAGCAATGAGATGCCATTAAGAAATTTTCAGTAAGGGAATGACATTACTTTTGTTTTGAGAAATTTACTTTGCTATGAGGAGAATGCACTGGAAGAAAGCAAACTGGGAAAGGGTGAGGAAATTTTAAAATCAGGTGTTTTGGTTCATTGGTGAGATAGTACTAACTGATATAGAGTGGTACCAAATAGAGGTAGAAATGAGTGGACAAATTCAAGATGTATTTTGTAGGCAAAAATGACCACTTAGAAAATGTGGAGGGTAACAAAGAGAATATTCACTTACAGCTTCCAGGTTCTTGATGTGTTGCCATATGCTAGGATGCAGGCTGTTTGGGATGGGAGAGAGGGAGATCAATAGTTCAGTTCTGCACATGTTAAATTTGAGATGGCTCTGAAATATCTGAGTAGGAATGACAAGGGCATAGTTGAATATATGAATCTGAAATTTGGAGAGAAGAATAAATTGAGTTAGAACTTTGACTGTTTTATCAGGATTTTTAGTTGCAGCCATAAAAGCCAAATACAACTAGGCTAATTCACCCAAAAAGAGATTCATTGAAGATTATGGGGAATTTCACAAACTTCCTAGGAGTACCCTTCGAGAACAGGCCCCAAATCACCCCATAAAAGTTGTCTAGGAAAGAGCAATACTTCCACTCACGGGCAAAGTCATGGTGGCTTGTGACACAGCACCAACCCTGTAGACTGTGTTCAGGGAACTAAGCAACTGTCCCTCTTCCTCTGGTGGGTGTTGTTTTGTGAAGTCCAAGGTAAGAGAATGATTGAGGAAGAATGAACACCAATAATGTTACCAATGATAAAAACTAACAACTTTTTGCAATGTGCCAGGTATAAGATCAAGCACTTCATATAGATTATATCATGTAATCATCACACACACACACACACACACACACACACACACACAATAGAGGGAAATAACTGCTATCCCCATTTATAGATGAGGAAGTTTAAAAGGGTCACACATCCTGCGTGTCTTAGAACTGTGATTCCAGACTTACATAACTCTGATCTTCATTTCCTTAAACATGGTAGGTGTTATCATACAGCTGAGAGGCCATGGGAAGTAGGAACTGGTAAGGGTCTCCTGGTTAGGCAACATGGATGCCATTGGTGGCCTTTGAAAGAGAAGCTTCAATACTGAAGGACAACTAGCTACGGAGGGCTGAAGAGTAAAGGAAGATAGGATGGTGAATGGAGAGAACCTTTTTAGGTAACTTTTAAAAACTTTGGCTGAGAGGGGTGCCTGGGTGGCACAGCGGTTAAGCGTCTTCCTTTGGCTCAGGGCGTGATCCCAGCGTTGTGGGATCGAGCCCCACATCAGGCTCCTCTGCTATGAGCCTGCTTTCCTCTCCCACTCCCCTCTGCTTGTGTTCCCTCTCTCACTGGCTGTCTCTATCTCTGTCGAATAAATAAATAAAATCTTAAAAAATAAATAAATAAAAAATAAAAAACAAATAAAAACTTTGGCTGAGAAAAGAAGTGGAAGGATAAGGTCGTAGCTGAAGAAGGATCAGGGTGTCAAAGTAAGACACTCTTTCTTCCTTCCTCTCCCCTCCCTCTCTCCCTCCCTCCACCTCTCTTACCATCTCTTCCTTCCCTCCTTCATAATGAACTAATGTACATTTGAATGCTTAGAGGTAAGCCTCAGTAATGAAGAAGAGGTTAAGGAGGCAGGAAGAGATGTGATGACCTATGAAGAAAGACTCCCGAGCATATGGAGGAGGTAATGACCAGAGTATGTAGAATAGAGTTGAACTTTAATGGAACAAATACTTTCTCTACTTTAGCTAGAGAGGTGGAGAGGTAATGGAGCACGGTAAAAGATCTTGAACATTTAGTTGTGGAATAAAAATGGGGGCTATGCTTTATGAGTTTTGTTGCTGTTGTTGTTGTTGTTTTCCAGTAAAGTATAGGGTAAGATCATCAGCAGAGGCCAGAGGAAGGGGGGATAGTTGGAGATTTAGTAGCGAGGACAACACAGGCAACATTTATTGAGTACAGTGAGACAGCTGACAGAGAATTGTAGGGAGATTTCCAGGCAGTGTTGAAATCCTTTGAACGTTTTGATCATGGAATTAAAGTGATACTAATCAGAAAAGTTGTTTTATCCCTCCCACCCCCAGAAAGACACTTAAAAATTATAATTCTGTGTAGAGTGTGGTGAATGGATTGGGGACTGAATAAGGCTCAGAGCAGAGAGATACCACCATCCTCACAGAGAGTAAATCTGTCCTTTGGGAAAATGGCTCTTTATTATGATATTGTCTGGGCATGACCCAATGGACCCAGGTCATGGCTTTCATTGTACAGAACATGTGGTTCAGGGGCGCCTGGGTGGCACAGTGGTTAAGCGTCTGCCTTCGGCTCAGGGCGTGATCCCGGCGTTGTGGGATCGAGCCCCACATCAGGCTTCTCCGCTGTGAGCCTGCTTCTTCGTCTCCCACTCCCCCTGCTTGTGTTCCCTCTTTCGCTGCCTGTCTCTATCTCTGTCGAATAAATAAAAAAATTAAAAAAAAATAAAAAAAAAAGAACATGTGGTTCAGACACTGAGATAGATGCTCCCAGTTAAATGGCAGAAACAGGAACACACACAGGTAATTGTAGTGCAGTGAATGAAATGTATCTTACTAGAGACAGCTTGGTGAGTTTTCTTTCTGAAGTTCTTCCCTCATTTACTTCATCCTGTATCTACTGACATACACCCATTAGCCAATCATCCAGGATCGTTCTCTCATCACTTTGAGGAATTCATTTACTTGAAATGTGCAGAGGTATATTTTAAAGTTACATTAAGTACTTGGTATTCACTGTAATGTAAACATTTGGTTACATAAATAGCGTAGGCTAATATCCTTAGTGGAGAAGGGATAAGAAAAATAAGCAAACATTTCCATTGTGTTATTTTTCCTTTCCCAAGTACAATTAAATAAGACATGTTGTTTTGATTTAAGTGTTTAGCATCAGGAAAAAAATACCTATAAAATACCTGTGAACCTGAAAATATTTGTGAAATCTGTTCACGTTTTCATTTATGAAGGATCATCACCAGTGCATAATGCTTGCCTTTAACAGCCAGCAGTCTTGAGAACTGAATGGTAAACTGAAACAATTCACTGAGTTACCACTGCGTCTCTCCCCACTATAGGAGCTAGAAGGCGTTTGGATACTTACTGGTCGTAACATGTAATTCTTATACAGTGTTGCAGAATAAGGAAGATTCAGGCAGCAGTCGACTCCAAAGTGAGCTCTACACGGAAAACCAATAATTCTTTCCATGAGATCTTGATTGAATAGACTAATTTTCCAAAGGAGAACAACCAGGCTCTTTTGCAGCATGACTGAGGTGCTTAGGGATATATCATTTCTGTCCATGGGAAACGCTGCCATATGGCCATGGCATCAGACAGTTTTAATGTTTGAAAATTAGATCTTAAAGTAGAAAAGGCAAGGGATGATGTGAATTCTCACACTTTGTCTGCATTTCTTCCAAAAACTCAACCAGGTTATGATGAAAAAGAGAACACTGATTAGTGAAGAATGAGGCTGCTGTTGATATATAGTAATCAGAGTGATTTATGATTAAAAATGTTGAATTCACAACATAAATATGTATTAATATTGAAATTTATTCTAAAAATAAAGTTTTTCACAGTGAGCCCTTAAGGACAGATTTTGGAATTATAACATCGATCCCGGATACCACCTAATGGAAGAGTCACAACAGACTTAATAATCATATTTCTGGGAAAGAAGAAACACTACATTAAATGTATATTTTGTTTTTTACCTAATCTCACCTTTCTGTACATGCATACACATGAATTTATTTGACTTGATTCTTCTGTAACATGATTAACATTTGAGTCTAAACCTTCACCATATTCACAGTCTACATATTCGGCACAACCTTGGACTTTGGGCAGCCTGGTGTTGACCTGCTTTCCAAAACCCCTGCTTATGATCTTGACCTCTTTACTTGCCCTAGGACTGACAGAATAATTTTGAAACATATCTTCAAAACACCGGGTTTTGTTTGCATTTCCTATTTTGTTGGATACACAGTTTTGATTTTTCTGTAATAAAAGTATGTATTATTGGATATTAAGCAGTTTCTCTTGAATATCTGCCCAAAGCTTTTGACAGTTACTGAATTTTAGTCTCTAATGAAATTCTACGGGTATCTAGAGCTTTTCATAGTTTTTTTAGGTCTTATGGTATATTCCAAGATATTTGACAATTTCTTTAGTCTTTATTCTCCCCTATGTGTATTAAGTGATTTTTTCTTAAATAAGTGTACATATACATATATACACAGTTTTATTTACATGTGTATATCTTTTTTTCTTGAAAATGAGAAAGCACTTGATTTTGGACTTAGAAGATAACATCAGAGTACAATTTCCTCCCCTACAGTGATTCGTTGCTTCAAACAATGTTACTAATAATGACAGCTAACATTTACTGAGCACTTGTTATGTGCTGGATACCTTAGCACTCTGTTAACATTAACTCGTTTAATCCTCGCAAGACCTTATTGTCATCCCCACTTTACAGATGAGCCACAAGGGAGAAAATAAGTTCCCCAAAGTCACACAGCTCCTAAGTGGTGGAACGAAATCAAGCTTCTGAATCCAGCACCTCTATTCTCGACCACTAGCAATACTGCCTCTTAAGGAAAATGTACTTCCTTCAACTCTCTCTCTGACTTGTTTGATATAACAGTCATTTGCTTGAATGGCTATCGTGACATCATCTTCTTGTTGACATTTTATATCACAATTAGAAATTAAAATGTAAATTAAAGGTCACTCATGTGTGGTGACACCAAAGAAAGTGACTTCACTGTGGCGACACATGGGTGAGTATCAAACACCTTTAACACGAAGCCAAGCTATGGAAGTTTCTCTTCACACCAACTGTAGAACATATACTGATTTAAGAAATGTTAATATGTGGGAATTGTGTGCCTACAATGCAACGAAACACGGTAATAATGATTAAGCACTACCATTTATTCAGTGCTTTCTATGTGTGGCAGACAATGCTAGCGCCTACCCAGGATCCTCTCATCTTGGCCATTTTAACGTAATCCAGTTTACTTTGGGGGTGACAGTGTGCTCACCCATCCTCCAGGCAGAGCTGGGCATGGGACAGTCCTGGCCAGTGAGCTACAGCTGGGAGTCAGGAGGTTAAGGTCGGGGGAAGATTTTTTTCTCCGTATAAAGAACACCTTTGCCACGGTAGACAGATATTCCAGGTCCCAGAACATGTCTTGGATTCGCTTCCTTTTGTGCCTCAGCTCAGGCTGTGCACCACGTTTATATCACCTCCCCGAATCTCACCTACCTTCCAGCCTCTGCTGCAGAATCCCAGGTCCTAGTGGAAAGTGGCCTGGTGAGCAAATGCCCAGGGGTGTTTTTCCAAATCAATTTTGGAAGCTAAGCTGCTTTTTTTTCCTCACCAGCAAAACAGAGATTAAAACTACTTATTTGTCAGGGATGTGAGGATTAAACGGAATAACGTCTGAAAACCTCCTCATCTGGTACCTGGCACAAAATCGCAGCTTCTCCAAGAAGCCTTCCCGTGTACCCGGCAGAAGGGAACCTGGCTCTTTCTCCCCTGAGGCCTACACTGCACCATGCTTATTTCTTGCCTCTTACTATTTTTTTCTTTAATTTACTTTACAGCATCTGTGTTTTCTTTACCAAATAAAGGATGCTTCTTGAAGGCACAGGCCCTCGCTCATAGTACTTATGTTTTTATTGGACTAAAAATACATATTGCGAGGCTTCTGGTTTCCAGTTCCACGTATAAGGAGATTGGAAGTCAAACCTCTGTCCCAACAAAAGGAAAAAACTGAACAGACAGAAAAACCAACAGTGTTTCTATAATCCATAAGAGTGGGGGGCATTGGGCAAACGGGGGCCCCCCAGATTGGAGAGACAGGAAGGCAAATCCAGGGAGCTGTCGCTTTACAGGAGCAGAGACTCGGGAACAGACACCATTTCAGGAACCAGTCTCTGGCAGGAAAACCTGAACTGTAATTAGTGGATTGCTGGAAACTCAGTGTGGAAAACTCTGAGAGTTAAAAATGCCATGGGGAGCCAGACAGACAGGAAGCCCCACAGTTTTGTGATAAGTACCTCCAGGAGCTCAACCAAGTTCCGGTAGTAAATATCAGAGAAAAGTCCTTTTTGTTTTGGGCTCAGGGAGGGGAAAAGGAACCTTGAAATAAATCAGAACACTCTATTCTAAACAAGGCCTGCCCTCAGGGGAAACTAGTTAACCAGAGCCTAACCCGCAGGGGTATTATCAAAGCCTAACTGACCTGGGAGAGGGAAATACCAAATCCCAGCACACTCAAGCCATCCTGTCCCACCTAAGAGAGGAAGAAAAAACTGAAAAATACTTGTGAAGTTCACAGTCCAACGAGATAAGAAAACTGAGACCTAATCATAGGACTATAAAATGCTCTCCCGGGGCGCCTGGGTGGCTTAGTCAGTTAATTGTCCACCTCCCACTCAGGTTGTGATATTGGGGTCCTGGAATTGAGCTCCAGTCAGGCTCCCTGGTCAGTGGGGAGTCTACTTCTCCCTCTCCCTCTGCCCCTCCCCTACTCATACTCTCTCTCCCCTCCCCCTCAAATAAATAGGTAAAATCTTAAAAAAAAAATGCTTTCCTAACCTCCACACCTCATTACCAAACATCTATTTATAGTAGTTCCTTTTACTCAGTACATTGTGTCTAGCTAGCGAGAAAAAATTACAAGATATACCAAAGGCAAAAACGCAATTTGAAGAGACAGAACAAATATCAGAATCAGACATGGTAGGAATGTTGGAATTATCAGGGAATTTAAAACAACTCTGATTAATATGCCAAGAGTTCTAATGGATAAAGCAAACAGCATGCAAGGACAGATGGGAAATGTATGGGAGAGATGGCAATCCTAAGAAATAACCAAAAAGAAATTTGAGAAAAAAACCCCACAGTAACAGAAATGAATAATGCCTTTGATGGGGTCATTAGTAGACTGGAGACAGTGAAGGAAAGAATCTTTGAATAGAAATATATCAATAGAGGGGCACCTTGGTGGCTCAGTGGGTTAAACGTCTGCCTTCGGCTCAGGTCACAATACCAAGTCCTGGGTTTGAGCCCCGTCTCAGGCTCTCCACTCAGCAGGGAGTCTGCTTCTCACTCTTACCCTCCCCTCTCTCATGCTCTCTCTCTCACAATCTCTGCCTCTCAAATAAATAAATAGAATCTTTAGAAAAACCTACAGAAATATATCAATAGAAACATCCCAAATTGAAAAGCAAAGATAATAAACACTGACAAAAACAGGTCAGAATATCCAAGGACTGTGGGACAACTACAAAAGGTATAACATATATGTAATGGGAATACCAGAGGAGAAGAAAGAGGGAAAGGAACAGAAGAAACAATGATGGGGAATTTCCCCAAATTAAAGTCAGACTCCAAACCACAGATCAAGGAAGCTCAGAGAATGCCAAGCAGGAAAAATGCCAAAACAAAACAAACAGAAACTACTCCTAGGCATATTACTTTCAAACTGCAGAAAATTAAATGAAAAATCCTGAAAGAAGTCAGAAGACCAAAACATCTTACCTATAGAGGAACGAAGTTAAGCGTTACATCCAACTTCCCAGAAACCATGCAAGGAAGAGGAGAGCGGGGTGATATATTTAAAGTATTAAGAGAGAAAAAACAAACCACCAACCTAGAGCTTTGTATTCTGAGAAATTATCCTTCAAAGGTGAAGGAGAAATAAAAACTTTCTCAGACAAAAATTGAAGGACTGTGTTGTCAGTAGACCAGTTTGTAAGAAATGTTAAAAGCAGTTCTTTAGAGAGAAGAAAAATAATACGGGTCAGAAACCCGATCTACATAAAGGAAGAGCGTTGAAGAAGGAATGTGAAAGTGAAATAATAACTTTAATTTTTCTTATTCTTAATTGATATAAGTGATAAAGTTTGTTCAAAATAATAATAGTGACAATATGTATATATGTATATATATACATTATCTATATACACATACACATAAATATACATATAGAGAGAGCCTATATACATATATATATATAGAGAGAGCGCACATGAAAGAGAGCACATAAGCTAGTTTCACAGTTTTCCAGACCTATTTTCATTTGCTTGTTTGGGGTTCAGAATAGTAGATGGTCAGTTCAAAAGGTTTTATTGAATAGTCAAGAGATCATTGCTCTAGGGACAAACAGAGCAAGCAAACAGATCTAGGCTAGAGAAACTCTTGATAAAGTATTTCCATTGCTAACAGAGCACTGTAAAAGTATGACTCAAAATTAACTATAAATTGATGTTGACTACATGGTCTTTTTGCAGTGAAAAAAGTAATAAAGAATAAAGCAGGCGATATGACATTTTAAGGTGCATTTACAATAATCTTTTAATATTGCTAATAATAATAATACGATATATTGATCCATACTAGAGAATGGAAAACCCTCTTAGTTAGAAGTAATTAAACTTTATGATGACACATTCACTAGCAGTATATTCTGGTTATTATAGTTGACATAGGAGGAGGGAACTAAACTATAACTTGGACCCTCTCTTTTCCTTGTGGGCTTTCCCCACCTGGATATAGCTGAACTCAGGATTGTGGCAGCAGGAGAGGAGAAGGACAAAAAAGGAAGTAGGAAATGTAGGTAGGAAGGTTGTTCCAGAACAGCTCCCCTAAGATGACAGGGATGGTAAAGAAAGTGAAAAGAGGGGAGTAGGCACATTGGAGAGAATTCAGTTCAGAGAGATTTACTACTGATTTCCTTCAGGCTCAAAAACTACAGAAAATATATGTGTGCACATCTCAGTACCTATTCTTATATGCCCACACTGAGAGAAAAGACACAAAGAAACAGACGGATACAAAATATAAATAAATAACTTTATACTTAATATGCATAGATATTAAAACAGTTCATTTCTTTTCAGATATCAGTTCACCCCATTGATGTGAGTCTAAAAAACAGATGAACTTGGTTTACTCCCAGTTTGAAATAATATTTTCTTCTTGGTTAGCCTGGTTCTCACAAAATTCTCAAAAAACGCTTTTCCCCCCATGGCAGATGGAATCCAATTCCAACACTAAATATCTTGACCTCTCCTCCTCACTGTCCTGTACAATAGAATCTCAGCCATTAATTGCACAAAAGTATCTTAGGTTCTGATCAATTTTATTGATATGTTGTGAAATTCTTGAAATTTTTTTTTCCTAAGATGTACTTTTCTGATGAGTACTTAGGCTCTAAGTGAGGCAATTGGAAAGATTTCATATCCCACATTCCTTCAACTGATCTATTATAGCCTGTGTGCTCTGGTTATGTGTTAATAGTTTTCTGACATCTGAAATCACAGCCCCATTTGAGCCACATGGAGTGCTTTTATCTCAAAGGGATTCAGCCTTAAATACAGATGGGCTTGTCGGCATGGTCTAGATGACATTTTTATAACCTATAATGTTCTTCAGCAAGATGTGGTTAATGATCCTTCACATCATCCAACCAGAGAGCTCTGGGTTCCTGGCGGAAGGTCGCATTCACATCACAGCTTCTGAGCCTGCTCAGTGCAAAGTTATTACTGGAGGCTAATGAAAATCTAGGTATTGCTACATTATTAATTTTTCCATCATTGGTGTTAAAATTGTTGTCTCCTGTTTGTGCCCTTCTCGTGCTACTTTAGTTTAGCCCAGTTTTATCTTTCGCTTTTGGAACACCATCCTTGCTAGGCTTGGCGGGAAAGGAAGGCCCCCCTGCCAGTGCTTCCCCTTGCTTGGCTGTAACTCCAAAATGAGCTAGTCTTTCTGGAGAATGACTTGCAGAAGGTTTATGGACCCCCTACTAAGATAATGAGGCTATTCAGGAAACTATTGTGGGAGCTATGCTGAAGCCAAGAGATAAGCCTGTGGAATACCTGTGCCACATTGTCTCTAAGTCTCTTCTATTTCCCCCTTTACTCCTCTCGGATTATTCTTCTCTAGGTCTTTGGACCATCCACTGCTGAAAATAAATTGAATAAGTGGCTGTTACACATGGGCTCTGTGTAGGGCACTGTGCCAGGGGATGAGAGGAGTATATCTTTACTTCATACAGGTCATAGTGTGTGAGACCGTGGATGTACTGCGTGGTCAGGAGATGTACTTCCATGCCAAATAAAATAGATGCAATAAATAGAGAAGCAAGCAANTGTGCCAGGGGATGAGAGGAGTATATCTTTACTTCATACAGGTCATAGTGTGTGAGACCGTGGATGTACTGCATCAGGAGATGTACTTCCATGCCAAATAAAATAGATGCAATAAATAGAGAAGCAAGCAAAGTGCTACAGTGACATCTGGACAAGAACTTGGAAGGGGATTAGGAGTTTGGTAGCAGAAGAAAAGACTAGCGTGGATTTCGGACTATTTGAAGAGCTTGAGTAAGGCTGGGAGAGTGGGTGCTCTGGCTGGGGGTCCAGTGTGTAGCTTCAGCGGACAGTGTGGTCAGAGCAGACTGTGCAGGGAGAGTCAGCGGCCAGTGAGGTAGAAACGGCAGCGAGGCCAGACTAGAGTACGAAGGTGGGCATGGGGGTGCTTATGATGTGGGATAAACAATACTGTCCTTTATCGTATTGGCCACAGGGAGGTGTCAGAACATTTGGGGTAGTACGGTTTGACTCATGTTTCAGAGCCGTCACTCTGGTTGATGGAGGACCACAGTGACCAGTCGGAAAGCTCAGGTGCTGGACCAGGTTTCAAGGGCTGCAGTCAAGGCATTGGAAAGAAGGAAAGCTATGTGGAAGAATTTTCAGAAGTTGAAGATCATATTCCATGAGGAAACTGACATGAATATTCAGAGAAAGAAGGAGAGTAACTCCAGACTATCTAGACTGGAATGTTGCTGACATTCTGTGGCGTCACCTGTAAATGCAGCCGAGAAGCAAGACAGACTAGATTATGAAGCAGGTGCATGTCGTCTCAGGCACAGTCTAGTGATCAATACTTGCCAGTTGCAGTTTGGTCCTGCTGGCATTATTTATGGCTTTCCCTGTCATTTAGCAATGCCTTCTTGCTATCTGTCCGTACTTGCCCACCCAGGCTGCCCTTTCAATACTCTGAACCATCTTTCTAAAGAAACCTACTGTCCCTATGCCTCATACCACCAGAATGCTACACTGAGCTGATTAAGGGTAAAATTATCTGTGCTGATAATACTAACAAGTTAGTGTATTAGCCTTTCAGAGCAATCCTGCTGCATTTTACACACACCCTTCTGCTGAATCCAAATAATTACGTGAATAGTAGGAATTTTCTAACTTGTGCTGGAGCAGTAGGGAGAGATCTGGAAGAGTGTGGGTCATGTAAGGTGCATCTCTTTTATGAATGGAGTGAGCTCTTTATAGAGACATAACTGAGGGAAAGGAAAGTATTATTAAAATCAAACAATGATATTTAGGCAATCCAGATTACAAAACAAAAAATATATTTTAGCACCTGATAAAAGCTTATTTTCAAGATGGTAAATGTATCATTTCTTCAAAAATACAATATTAAGCATACTCATATTAGAGAAAAAAGTGCAATATAAAATGCTTTACTTTTTTCAAAGTGTACTTCCATCCTGCAAAAGTGTTTATTAAACCAAACTTGAGGAGATATGAGGAAGAGGGGGCTGACGTTGGAAGTGCTAACAATGACCTATCTTTCTGAAGATTTTCCACATCTTTCACAGGTGCTTCCAGGTAAATTTGCATCCTCAAATTTCAGGGGAAGAATTGTTCCTGTTGGGAACTTTTATAATAGAGGAAGCATGTGCCCTCCTGCTGAAATGCAGCCACCTCAGGGGCAGATGGTAATGGCCACTCCAAAAAGCTTAGACTACCATAAACAGATTAAGCAGAGAAGTGACATGGATTATGAGAGACTTTAGGGGACTTTGAGGCAGCAAGAACATAATTACCCAAATTAAATTTGGCCTAAACAACAGGCTAATGCTTCTTTTCTAGCCACACATTTCAAGGAGACGTTAATGTTCCATGTTGTTATTTTCTATACAAGGAAAAACAGGCATTTTTGAGCAAAGCAACAATTTCTAAGCCATTATTGTGTTTGCTTTTTGGTTGTTTGGTATCTGGAAATGTCCAAAGTCCTTGTTTATTTATTTGTTTGTTTAATTTTTTTTGTTTAAAATTGTGATAAACTAAACGTAACAAAATGTATCATTTTAGTCATTTCTAAGCGAATAGTGACATTAAGCACATTTGCATAGTTGCGCGACCATCACCACCATCCATTGCCAGGAAAAAGAGTCCTTTCTTTGATTCCGTAGATATTTATGTTTATGTGACAATGTATGCTTAAAGAACTGTGCTTTTCCTTTTTTTTTTTCTTTTTTTCTTTTCTTTTTGTGGCTTATATCACAACCTTTTCCCCACCCTAGATTTTGTGACTATTTCAAAAATACGTTTTCAATTCAGAATGTGTTTCTCTCAGGAGACACATCTTCCTGAGAGAAACATAAATCATACATCACAGTATTCTCAACAGAACTGACACCCCGATGTGAAAAACACAGGGTTGCATGGCTTCCTTAGGGCCGTGTTGCTAATGCTTCAATTATGAGCCAGTGATAATTCTGGAAATTCCCATTCAGCATATTATTGGGTTGACATCCTTATGCTTCAACAGCAGCTTCAGAGGAAGCACTTTAAGAAGCACTTCTAATTCTTCCAAATGTTTTAAAAATTAATTTATTTCTCCAGCCACTAAATACCTATCGCTAGATAATTCATGTTGTGCCACATAAATGCATTGAGAGAGAAAGTTGCAGGGAACGTGGACTAGCACAGAGAGTCCACTACCCTGGTGTTTCTTTGGGAAAGACTTCGTAGGAAGGATCTAGCATGCAGACGGGAACACGGAACGCAAGCGAGATCAGTCTTTTCATTCCATAAAGCACAATAAAATACCATCAACAAGCTTTTTAGTGTCATGACTCCTATGAGTTTTGAATTAAAGTACTTATTTCCTCCAGAATAATACGTTTTCACATGCGGTCTGTTTACTAACCATTAAAGGTGGTGTAAAAATTCCATAAAGCTCATTTTTAGACCCCTCAAGAGTCTATGGAATTTAGGTAACTATCAGGGATATGCAGATGTGAAGGTGAAAACTTTCCTTGATGGTCTTATAACAACAGATTGTTAGACCTCTAGGCTCTTGCTATGCAAAGCATGGTCTGCAGATCAGCAAAATTGTCATCAGCTGGGAGCTTGCTAGAACCGCAGACACTTAGACTACACTCCAGACCCACTGAGTTAGAATCTGCCTTTTAAAAATATCCCAGGGGCGCCTGGGTGGCACAGCGGTTAAGCGTCTGCCTTCGGCTCGGGGCATGATCCTGGCGTTGTGGGATCGAGCCCCACATCAGGCTCCTCCGCTATGAGCCTGCTTCTTCCTCTCCCACTCCCCCTGCTTGTGTTCCCTCTCTCGCTGGCTGTCTCTATCTCTGTCAAATAAATAAAAATAAAATATTTTTAAAAAAAAATAAAAATATAAAAATATCCCAAGTCATTTGTGTACACATTAAACACCTCACAAGTAGGCCAGAGAACAAAGTGTGTGTGTGTGTGTGTGTGTGTGTGTGTGTGTGTTAGCATCCTAGAATAAGTCTTGAGGCTTTTTCATATTATATAAATATTAGTGCTTGTTTATAGACACTGCTTCTCTAAATGTAAAATTCCTAAGAAGTTATTTCCATCAGAATTTGAGGTATGTGTGCCCTTTGACACAGCAAATCCGGACGAAGAAAATTTTAAAACAGACTATTATACAAAGAAATAAGCATGAGGTTTTGAGTAATATTGTTATAGGACCAGATAATTGGCAATGCCGTATAAGTATCCACCGGTATGGGATTAGTTAAGAAAATTGGTACATATATAAACATAATAAATGTATAACCAATAAAGTTATATTAGTGGTCTTTATGTATTGACATATAGGATTTTCTGTAATTATTGCTATTATATGATATATTATTGATATGTATTTATAATTAAAGTACTTATTTAATATATTGATATATCATTATATGATATATCATATATATTCTCCAGTAATTACTGAAGAAAGGAAAGATTTAAAACTGCATAGATAGTATGACCTCATTGTTTTAAAATAGCTGTAGATACAATGAGAAAAAATGGAGATCAAACAATAACCATGGTTGTCACGAAATAGGTCACTAAATGGACATTTTCTTTTTTATTCTCCTCTTTTTCTTTCTTTTGTTTATCCCACTTGCAAATTTTCTTTGCAATAAATACGAATATCTCTATAATGAATATTTTAAGTTAAAAAGTAAAAACACCAGTGTTGTTTCTAAGACTAATACTCAGCTCCTTTCATTTGCTCTTTGATGATATGCTGCTTCCTCCTATTTTTAATGACAAAGATGGTCAGTCACATGAGCTTGGTTTTTAAAGGGCAATAAATCGCTGGAGCATATCTTATTGGATATTGGTTCTTGGACATAGTTTCCTTCTGTTGGTACACAACAGAGTAGACTACGGACCAAGAAAATGTGAGCATTAATTTTTTCCCCATTCCCAGTGAAAGAATCTGATTACTGGTTGTTGCAAGGTAGCATTGCAACCTATCCTTTAGGTCTGGTATAACTATTCCAGTCATGTCCTTACCGCTGAGATTGTGAGGAACTTTAGAAACTAGTATGACAGCAGTTAAATGGAATGGAAAATGAATGCAAAGAAATTTGGTTACAAAAATTACATATTGTTGAAAGATAAAAAAGTTCCAAGGCACCCAGTTTTTAAAAGCTACTTTCAGTTATTGGGCTTTTGTTTTTTCTAATCTCCCATTTTGTATTTGAATTTAACTAGGGTATAAGAACAAAGTAATTAATTATGAGGTAGCCAACAGATACAGATAGAATTTCTACAAGCCTTCAGATGATAGAATAAAAAGAGTATGCCTTCTGATTTTTTCTTTAGAGAAAAGGGACTCACAGGGTCTTACTGTCTAATATATATTATATACACTACCCTCNAGGTAGCCAACAGATACAGATAGAATTTCTACAAGCCTTCAGATGATAGAATAAAAAGAGTATGCCTTCTGATTTTTTCTTTATAGAAAAGGGACTCACAGGGTCTTACTGTCTAGTATATATTATATACACTACCCTCCTAGGCTATTCTCAGGATTAAAAAATGCAAAATATATATGGTATATATCTAAGGTTCTGAGGGGTTTTTAGTCATAAAGTTAAGTGCTTCTATCAACTTCCCAGGTCTCAATTTCAGAAGACATTTAAATCAGAAAGTATAAAGCACTTAGCAATTTCAAGGGAAGGAAAACAGAGTATCATAAAATTCCCAAAGACTACTTTTGTTATTATTCTTTTCAGATATTTGTTTATAAATTTGTTTGATATTTATTTTCAGATATTTGTTTATAAATTTGTTTGATATTTATTTTCAGATATTTGTTTTGGAACATTTGTTTGATATTTATTTTCAGATATTTGTTTTGGAACATTTAGATATTTGGAACATTCAGATTTTTGTTTTGGAACATTTAGAACTTTTTCTTATGAATTNAGATACAGATAGAATTTCTACAAGCCTTCAGATGATAGAATAAAAAGAGTATGCCTTCTGATTTTTTCTTTATAGAAAAGGGACTCACAGGGTCTTACTGTCTAGTATATATTATATACACTACCCTTCTAGGCTATTCTCAGGATTAAAAAATGCAAAATATATATGGTATATATCTAAGGTTCTGAGGGGTTTTTAGTCATAAAGTTAAGTGCTTCTATCAACTTCCCAGGTCTCAATTTCAGAAGACATTTAAATCAGAAAGTATAAAGCACTTAGCAATTTCAAGGGAAGGAAAACAGAGTATCATAAAATTCCCAAAGACTACTTTTGTTATTATTCTTTTCAGATATTTGTTTATAAATTTGTTTGATATTTATTTTCAGATATTTGTTTTNCAGAGTGAAGTGAAGAAATTTGATGTTAATTGACAATATGAACATAAATAGCTATAAGTCATTAGCTCTTTTCATATGGGAATTAATATTGAAGAAAATGAAATGTCAACGTGGTTAATTTTTACACCCTTGATTAAATCAATGGGGGACAAAGATAATTTTTTTTAGTTACTTACGAATTTGGCTGAACAACATTATTGATCTACTCTACATTCATAGACATGACACTGAAGGATGAAAACTATAATGATAATTGACAACATACTATGTTTTTCAAATGTTGTGTTTTCTAATCTTCTAGCTACCTTATGATGTAGGTGATACCTCATTCAGAAGAGGGATCATGCACAATGATAGTTTCTCAGAGATCTCATAGCTACAGCAGGTTTCATTTTGTGCTTTCTACCACTATACCCTTCTCCCTTGGGATAGTTGTTTGGTAATGACTGTCGCATTCATCATTTAATATGCTATCATGAAAAGTCAACATTAACATCACCGCTTTAAAGATAAAATCATTGACATCTCAGGGATCATCTTAAGTGAAGGATAGCCTTTTGTTTGTGCATATCCACAATGTCCGGCCATTAATAAGTGATGACGTCAGTGGAGCTGATGGTAATGTACAATGTCCCTGGAAGGGCAGGTGGGCCATGGGGAGAAGGTTGACAGGGGCCCAGTCCTAGGTGTCTAACAGGACCAGGCTAGGTTATAAAGCACTGTCCTATACTAATTTTGAGCTTGTATGCAGTAGCAAATACAAGAGGCGGATCACTATAGGGTTTTAGGTCAACACTGAGATTAATAGTCTGGAGCTGATTTTTGAGATACAAAGGGAACAAGGAAAATGAGATTCCAAGATTCAGAGTCTGTAGGAATAAGAAACCCATTTGAGGTGACGAATGAGAAAGAAAGAGGAAATAGGCAAAGCCTAGAGAAATTCTCAAGGTAGGGTCAGATACCCCTCATGACTTATTTTTTGTAGTAATGTGAACTTTATTACAGAAATGCTAGGTGCAGCTGAAAACAAAGACAGGTGATGATGGCCTGGGCATAGAACTGAGGTTTTATTTTCACAGACGTATTTAGAACCACTTTAAACACTTCACTTGCTCTTAATCCCTTAATTAGTTTTTTAATCCCATGTCTTTCCATAAAATAGAATTTTTAAACGGCAACAGGTTGTTTCTCATGATCATGAATAATACACCCTCTTCTCTTTTTGAATGCAACCAAGGAATTTATTCCTAATTAAAACTAATGTTTAATAGCATTCCAGTGTAAAGCTATAATAAATAATATGCTGGCAGAAAAAAACCCCTCTATAGACATAGATTTAAAACCTGCATTTCTGTTTTAAGGTCAAAGAGTTACCCCTTCCTATACTCATAATAAACATACTAGAAAACATGTAAAATTTATTGTTCTTTTGTCATTGACATAAAGGCTAAACTGTACTGTTTATAAAATGGAGACACAAATCCCTGATTAATATGGATACTCTATATGTACCATATAGTTATTAGTATAAAAGCTGTTTTCATATTAATCAAAAAGATTTTGATTCAAGTGTTCAAGTAGCTTATATTTGCAGACCCAGACCCAGACCATATAATATCAAGATCTTGGGGACATCAGTGCTAATTATCATTAATTATTGGACGTAAGTCTCCTTTTTTTCCCAGGTGCTAACATCTTTTAGAAAAAAATTAGGGAATAATATTAATAATATTAGAGGTCTTCTCAGAGAAGCTATCTGAATGACCTGATGGGGAATTGCTCTTTTATTTTTTAAAATTATTATTATTATTATTATTATTTTTACAGAACTAGAGTAAATAAACTAGACTCTCCGTTTTCTTTTTTTTTTTTAAAGATTTTATTTATTTATTCTACAGAGATAGAGACAGCCAGCGAGAGAGGGAACACAAGCAGGGGGAGTGGGAGAGGAAGAAGCAGGCTCATAGCGGAGGAGCC
>NC_048218.1:187902034-187912927 GCF_002007445.2 Ailuropoda melanoleuca | reverse complement strand
AAAAAAAATTGGGAAGTGCCATCACCATTAATCTGGGATATCAGCTTTCTCAAAGAGGAAATGTTTATGGTTTAGGTGGTGAGTTTTTTTAAACCACTTTATGGAGGTATGATTAACATACAAAAAGCCATGCATATTCAAAGTATACAATTCATGAGTTTGGAGATAAGTATAGGATAAGTATACACTAGTGAAACCATCACCATAATCAAGGTCATAAACTTACCCATCACCTTCAAAAGTTCCGTCCTGCTGCTTTTCATTTTTCTTTTTTTTTTACTACTTTTTTTTTCTATTTTTGTAAGAGCAATTATAAGAGCTACCCTCTTAGCAGATTTTTAAGTCTATGATCCAATATTGTTACCGTAGGCCATATGTTGTACAGTAGATCTCTAGAACCTATTTATCTTACGTAACTGAAACTTTGTACCATTTGGTCAGTACCTCCCCATTTCTCCCTCCCTCCAACCCCTAAAAACCAGTATTCAACTCTCTGGTTTTCTGAGTTTATAATATGTGTTTAGGAAATCCAATGTTATTTCAATAAAAGCGGGAAATTAATTATTTCCTCATCTTATTATAGTGAGTGAACAACTCATGGTTGAGCTGAATGACATTAGTCTGGTGCTCTAACAGGTGTGCCTGTGATCCCAGTACAGCCTGTGTCAGCTGTGTCAGGACAATACAAGGGATCAGGTTTCCTCCCGCTACGTGAAGGGATGAGCAGATACATCACAGGCGTTAAGCATTTGCAAATGCTATTTTACCTATCGTGTTAATTCTAGTACTATGCCAGAGTTCTTAGACAGAGGGATTTTTTAAATGTGAGATTCATAACAGGAAATATTTTTTAAAACCAGATTCCTCAGAGTTTATCTGATATGTTTTTTTCTGTTTTTGAAGGAATATATTCTGTAATATACTGAAATTTTAGTTTCATTCATAGGAAAAAACTTGTGCCTCAACAGAAGGCAAAAAAGCTCAAAGTAAAGGGTCGGGTGGGTTTAATGCTTTTGATTATTACATTATCTTAAATTTGGTGGGATTCAACAGATCAGTTCCTCAATTAGCTAAATACAGAGTGAAGTGAAGAAATTTGATGTTAATTGACAATATGAACATAAATAGCTATAAGTCATTAGCTCTTTTCATATGGGAATTAATATTGAAGAAAATGAAATGTCAACGTGGTTAATTTTTACACCCTTGATTAAATCAATGGGGGACAAAGATAATTTTTTTTAGTTACTTACGAATTTGGCTGAACAACATTATTGATCTACTCTACATTCATAGACATGACACTGAAGGATGAAAACTATAATGATAATTGACAACATACTATGTTTTTCAAATGTTGTGTTTTCTAATCTTCTAGCTACCTTATGATGTAGGTGATACCTCATTCAGAAGAGGGATCATGCACAATGATAGTTTCTCAGAGATCTCATAGCTACAGCAGGTTTCATTTTGTGCTTTCTACCACTATATCCTTCTCCCTTGGGATAGTTGTTTGGTAATGACTGTCGCATTCATCATTTAATATGCTATCATGAAAAGTCAACATTAACATCACTGCTTTAAAGATAAAATCATTGACATCTCAGGGATCATCTTAAGTGAAGGATAGCCTTTTGTTTGTGCATATCCACAATGTCCGGCCATTAATAAGTGATGACGTCAGTGGAGCTGATGGTAATGTACAATGTCCCTGGAAGGGCAGGTGGGCCATGGGGAGAAGGTTGACAGGGGCCCAGTCCTAGGTGTCTAACAGGACCAGGCTAGGTTATAAAGCACTGTCCTATACTAATTTTGAGCTTGTATGCAGTAGCAAATACAAGAGGCGGATCACTATAGGGTTTTAGGTCAACACTGAGATTAATAGTCTGGAGCTGATTTTTGAGATACAAAGGGAACAAGGAAAATGAGATTCCAAGATTCAGAGTCTGTAGGAATAAGAAACCCATTTGAGGTGACGAATGAGAAAGAAAGAGGAAATAGGCAAAGCCTAGAGAAATTCTCAAGGTAGGGTCAGATACCCCTCATGACTTATTTTTTGTAGTAATGTGAACTTGAATTACAGAAATGCTAGGTGCAGCTGAAAACAAAGACAGGTGATGATGGCCTGGGCATAGAACTGAGGTTTTATTTTCACAGACGTATTTAGAACCACTTTAAACACTTCACTTGCTCTTAATCCCTTAATTAGTTTTTTAATCCCATGTCTTTCCATAAAATAGAATTTTTAAACAGCAACAGGTTGTTTCTCATGATCATGAATAATACACCCTCTTCTCTTTTTGAATGCAACCAAGGAATTTATTCCTAATTAAAACTAATGTTTAATAGCATTCCAGTGTAAAGCTATAATAAATAATATGCTGGCAGAAAAAAACCCCTCTATAGACATAGATTTAAAACCTGCATTTCTGTTTTAAGGTCAAAGAGTTACCCCTTCCTATACTCATAATAAACATACTAGAAAACATGTAAAATTTATTGTTCTTTTGTCATTGACATAAAGGCTAAACTGTACTGTTTATAAAATGGAGACACAAATCCCTGATTAATATGGATACTCTATATGTACCATATAGTTATTAGTATAAAAGCTGTTTTCATATTAATCAAAAAGATTTTGATTCAAGTGTTCAAGTAGCTTATATTTGCAGACCCAGACCCAGACCATATAATATCAAGATCTTGGGGACATCAGTGCTAATTATCATTAATTATTGGACGTAAGTCTCCTTTTTTTCCCAGGTGCTAACATCTTTTAGAAAAAAATTAGGGAATAATATTAATAATATTAGAGGTCTTCTCAGAGAAGCTATCTGAATGACCTGATGGGGAATTGCTCTTTTATTTTTTAAAATTATTATTATTATTATTATTATTTTTACAGAACTAGAGTAAATAAACTAGACTCTCCGNACAGAACTAGAGTAAATAAACTAGACTCTCCGTTTTCTTTTTTTTTTTTAAAGATTTTATTTATTTATTCTACAGAGATAGAGACAGCCAGCGAGAGAGGGAACACAAGCAGGGGGAGTGGGAGAGGAAGAAGCAGGCTCATAGCGGAGGAGCCCGATGTGGGGCTCGATCCCAGAAAGCCGGGATCACGCCCTGAGCCGAAGGCAGACGCTTAACCGCTGTGCCACCCAGGCGCCCCTCTGTTATTTCTTTTGAATGGTATAGGGGAGAACATTGCTGTCAGGTTCTGAGAGCTACTTCTTCTATTTGCTAATATCTGTGTATATTAGCCATTGATATGGAGTGAAATGCATATATTCTTACTGTAATTGTTTCTATTGTATTTTCAGCATTTTCTGTTTATTTTTTCCCAATTGTGCTGCAGTGCTAAATTTTTCTTATTATATGCAAGAGCTCCTTGCATATTAAGAATATTAATCCCTTGTTATATTTCTATAGGTTCTTTTTAAAATTGTTTGAAAATCAGAAATTTTTAGTTTTTGTTATTAGAATTATCAATTATTTCCTTAATATTTTTAATTTGATGTCATGCTTAAAAAACCATTTATCATTTTGAGATTATAAATTTTATATATAAATACCTCTAGGACTTCAGTAACAGTAAAAACTTTTAATTCTCTAAGTCTCCCTCTGAGGACAGCCCTGGCTACATCTATCCTTCAGGTTTTGAAATATGTTGCTATCTATTAAGTAGTACTCTATAATTTTAGTTGTAGTTTTCTCTTTAAGGGGTTAGTTAACATGAGTGCTTAATCGTTTTTTCTTAATCTCTAGGAGTTTTTTTAAATTTTTTTCTCTCTTTATGTTGTTTTAACTTTTTAATCTTTTTAAAACTGTTCAGGATTTCAAGTTTTATTGAATAGTGGTTAGAGAATACGACTTAAGATTTATAATAATTAACCATATTTCCTTTTGGGAAGAAAATAATATTTTTTTGTAAACATTTCATATATATTTGAAAATACAATATCTTATTTAATAGTTATCTCTTTTTATCTGTTTGATAGGTCAGCTTCAGAAAGGGATATGTGAAAGTCAGACCATAATTTTTAAATTTATGAGTTTTTTACTTATATGTTTTACTCCTTCTTTTAATTATGCTCCAAATTGTTATGCATGCAGCATCAAAGGGAAACACCCCAAATCACCATGGTAACATAGACAATTCACATCTATCACAGTGGCCTAATATACATTGACAGTTTGTGTAATTAGAGAAAATCAGGTCCATTATAAATAAATGATGTGGTATCCTTTTTTTAATTCAATACACAAATTCTTGTCAAAAATGAGTAGACCTCTCCTAATTTGATATTTTATCCATTTTTTAAACACTTAGGCATCTGTTCCTATAGTTATAGTATGTTTAATTGGCTCATTGTAATTATGCAAATATTAACAAAATATTAATTCTGAATTACATGGAAAGACTGTCCACTAATGATATTTCAAACTAAAACCTGAGATAAAAGAACAACTTGACATTCAGCAAGAAATGAAGTTATGACTCAACTGGTAAGAGCTGAATTTTAGTCTTATTTTACTCTCCAGAAAAATCTTCATAATGAAAAAGTGAATTAAGCTTTTTGGCTTAAAAATATGTGATTCTAATCCCAGACAGTTATATCTTATAAACTGAGAATTCTGACAGAAGTCTGACTAATATAAAATCTAAAAATATACAGAAAAAGCTGCTTTAGAGAATTGGGTGGAAACAATTCTGTATATGACCCATTTTGTTTGGGTGCATAAACCTACAGGTAGGATTCATATTCTCCAAGGGCATAATAACAAGGCTAAGTATAGCCTTCAGTTAATTCACCGAATTACACAATAGTTAAAACACTGTATTTCAATACACCCTTACTTTAAAGATACTTTCGGATGTGAATCTTTTCCTTTTTCTTTCTTTCATTCATTATTTTTACCTGTCCTTCCTTCTGCTCTCTTACTTCCTGTCTTCCTCACTCTCTCCCTTCTTCCTTTGTCTCTCCTTTTCTATTTCTTTTTCTTGGTGCCTTGATTCATGACACAGGCTCATTATTGATTTATGCAAGGTCCACTTTCATTTATTAATTTATTCGTTATTTGGTTATTTCGAAGAATGTAATAAGCACCTATGAAAATACTCCCCTTCTCCGAAAAGCTAGGATTTTGGCAAAAAGCTATACTCATACATATATTCCTATCACCAACCTATCACCCTGCCCTTCCTGAACAATTGTTATTTTTACTTTTTAAAACAGATTTGCCTTGCATATGTATGCCCCCAAAACACAAAATTTAAAAAATTTTAATCATTTATGCCTTTGTGAAATGTACTTTTGGTACTTACTTTTTCCACTTAATACTGTTTTGCTAACATCCATCCATATTTATGGCTATCTCTGTAGTTCATTCATTTGACTGCACTATAATATTCCACTGTGTGAAGATTCTATAAATCACAATTCATTTATTCTCTTGCTGGTGTCTGAGATGATTCCAAGTGAGTTCTACAAAACATTCAAGTAAGATATTATTACGATTTTATACAAATTCTTACAGAGAGTGGAGAAAGAGGGAATATTATCCAAGGTCTTCTCTGCTACCAATATAACCCTGAAATTAAACCAAAAAGGACATGCTAAGAAAGAAAAATCACAGATCCACCTCACTCATGAGTATGAATATAAAGATTCTAAACAAAATATTATCTGATCGAATTCAACAGTGCAAACAAACAAACAAACAAAAAATGAAATCAAGTTGGATCTTTACCAAGCTTCCATGAGCTAATACTGAAAATGTATAGATGTAGTTCCTTACAGTAACAAATTAAAAGAAAAAAAGATTATTTCAAAAGATGCATAAAAGACATTGCTAACATTAAAAATGTACTCATGATAAAAAATATTAGTACATTTAGAATGAAATGAACTTTTTAAAAGGATAAGAAGCACCTGTAAAATGCCTAATCAAATATTATCCTAAATGAGGAATGTGAGAAATCTTTAAAACTGAGGGGAAGTACAAGGATGTCCACTATTGCCGCTTCGTGTAAAAATTGTATTGTAGATCTCAGACAGTGCAATAAGGAAAAGGTGGGGAAGATTGGAAGTATAAGAATTGTTAAGGGGAAAATGAAATTGTAACTATTTGTAGATAACATGATTCATTACATAGAAATTTTTTAAAAATTTAGATATAAATCCATAAGTACAACAGAATTTTTTTTGAGGGTTTTTCAACCTTAAATCTATTTTGAACATTTTGAACTGGATTATTCTTTATCATAGGAGGCTGCCCCGTGCATTGTAGGCACCCGTGGCTTCTTCCACCTGTCACCAGGAGAGACTCTCCTCCAACTGCAGCAACCAAAAATGTCTCCAGACATTGCTGAATATCCCTGGGGGATAGAATTACCTCTGGGGTAGATATGAGACTAATACAGAAAAACAAAAAAATGGACGGCATTCTACATACTAGCAGCAAAGTAGTAGATAATATAATTTAAAACACCATTTATGGTAGTATCAGAGAATATTAATTACCCAGGAGTAAATCTACAAAAAATGGTTAAGTGCTATGAAAAGGAAATTCTAAGGCTATATTAAAACTTACAGAGGAAGACCTAAATGACTGAGGCACAACTCACGCTCACAGATAGGAAGATGTTATAAAGATGTTAAATCTTCCCCCATCGATTTCTAGATTCCATATATTTTCCAATAATCTAAACAGGATTGTTCGTGGAACTTAAGACAGTTCTAAATTGTATATGGAAGAGAGGAGTCAGAACACTTCTGAGAAGAAAGAATAGGGAGTGCAGATTTGCCATACCAGTATCAGTCTTATTATGAAACTTTAGGGGCACATGGTGGCTCAGTTGGTTAAGTGTGTAACTCTTGGTTTTGACTCAGGTCATGATCTCAGGGTTGTGAGACTGAGTCTAGAGGCAGGCTCCACATTCAGCAGGGAGTCTGCTTGAAGATCCTTTCTCGCTCTCCCTTTGCCCCTCTCCCCTCCAGTCTCTCTTTCTCTAAAATAAATAAATCTTTAAAAAATACAAATGTCAAAAACAAAATTTTTAAATAGTAACCATTCTTTTTTTTTTTTTTTGAGAGAGAGAGAGAAAGCAAGCATGTGAACTGGGGGAGGGGCAGAGGGAGAGGGAGAGAGAGAATCTGAAGCAGGTTCCACGCCCAGCACCAAGCCTGACATGGGGCTCAATCTCAGGACCCTGAGATCATGACCTGAGCCAAAATCAAGAGTCACACACTTAACTGATTGAGTTAATCCAGGCCCCCCTCTTATTAAGCATTCTGATAAAGATAGATAAATTTGACAATTTTAAACCTAAATGCAAATGTGTCTTTCTTTTCCAGGAACACATTGGACTAGACAGAGAACTCCTAGCACAGCAAATTTGAAAAGGCAGGAACGTGTGTACTCACATACTTCTCTTTCATAAATGTATTAATCACTGTTAGAGATATAATGATTAATTAATAACATAATGGAAGTTATGTGTGTGTGTGTATATATATATATACACACATATTTTTATATATAGGATATTAATTAAATACTCCCCAAAAGAAACAATAAAAGGCTTAAGTTGCTCAAGATAACGAAAGGTTTTCTGCTAGGGAATGAAAATATACTGAATTCAGAGTATTGCAACACCCTTTGGTTTGTTCCCAAATCCCTCTTAAGATGTATTAATCTTAACTAATTATTACATGATCTTTTCCATTTTTTTCCTTTAATCAAACATTTGATATTTTAGTAGTCTCTCTAGTCACTTTTCTTATAAGAGATTTTATTTAAATGTCCTAATTCATCTGCTTCCCTGAGATGAGTATCACTAAATAATAAATCCTTTCTTATATTGAAAGTTCAATCAGCGTATGTGAATACTATCAAAGCAATTATAGGTAGTATTTCTATTTCTGAAATAGTGTTCATTAATGATAATGACACTTTGCATTCTTAAAGCATCTTCAATGCAAAAATCATAAAGACATTTCTACAAGAGAAAGTACTGTTGTCAGTTTAATTTCTTAATGGAAAAATCAAGAAGGAGGGTTTGGCTGAGAGAATTAGAAATGCCATTCAGCCACATTTCTCGTTCTATTTAGTTCATACACCAAAACAATTAGCTAAAGAAAACATTTTCAACACAAAAGAATGTAAAAGTAGGCACGTATTTTTAATACTTTTACATTTAGTTTTTATGAAAAACATCCAATTGAGTGAGTACTTTCGTCAAGGTATATGAGTGAAATTCTGGAGTATGATTATGGTGAAATTCTGGAGTATGGTTACAGATTCTGGATTCCACCTTTATATTACACACGTGGATTGCAATAATCAATATCAACTCTAAAGGAGAATCTGAAAGCAGTTACTGATCCATGACAATAGCTTTGATATTTGGTTGTAAAACCCATATGATTCGTAAAGATTTGTACAGTGCTATGAAATGAAGCGTTTATTTCCACATTTAACATAATTTTAGTTATTCATTTAATAACTATTGATAACCCACTTTTCTAGAATGGTGTTATGCTTGTCTGCTATAAGAAGTAGACTCACCATCTATAATAGCTCAAAAAGGATAGAAATTTGTTTTTGTTTTTTTGTTTATTTTGGGGTTTTTTTTTGAGGTTTATGCTCGTTTTATTATAAAAAAATACAGAATCCAAAGTTGATTGTAACTGAGGGGGGAGTCTGCGCCGCCAGCTCGAGGTGTGGCAACCCCGCCCGCCCACGCTGCCCTACGAAAGCCCACCTGGCTGCTGCACGATATGTACTTATATATAATATATATTAAACACAGATCAGGAAAGGCGGGTAGAAATATGAAATCTGTATAAATGCCGTTTGCTTCTTTAAAGTGTCTGGGGTCTTTTACTGGGGGTGGCCCCCGCATTTTGTTTTGTCCTGCTTCCTTTTCTCTTGTAAACATCATTATTCTTAGTGTAGGGGGAGGGGCTCCGACAGACAATCAAGCTTTTTGCAAAGTGTGGCTTCTACTCTAAAAAGTCCCTCCACCCTCCGCCAAAATTAAGTGCCCCCCCTCCCAGGAATGAAATTGGTTTTTTACTCAGGTAATAGTACCGATGAATGGATGGATGAACCAGTTACTAGCACAGACCTCCTCCAAACACACAGGAATCCAGGTTGATGCGAGCTCCGCCATCTTTAACGTGTAGCTTCTCTGACTACCCAGCATGGTATTTCCATCCTAGCCAGTCAGAGGACAAAATGATCTTGGAAGACCACTCGAGTGGCTTTTAATGAGTGGCCAGAAGTATTACTTGTGTTCACGTTCCATTGAGTGGCACTAATCATTCGGTCACCCCTAACTATAGGGAAAATTGGAAATGTAGCCAAGCTATCTGCCCAAGAAAAAGAGAATGGATTCGGATACTCAGCCAACAGTCTGACTTTGGTGGATCCATATCTTTTTAGGGGAGAAACTAGTGAAGGGGGAAGAGTTTAGTTGAAGTGGAGGCCAAAAGAGTTCAGTCCAGTTGGATTGAATGGAGATCAGCATTCAGCAGTGGACTTCTTCAGTGTGTGAAAGGTTAGACTGATGACTGCTGAAATGGTTTGTTTTTTAGATGCATGTTGTTTGGTGTGGACTGCTATTGAGCTCTTGAAATACTAGTCTGAATTGAAATGATCTGTAGGTGTAGGGTATAAACAGGGTTTTGAAGATTTGGAATGTAAAACAAAATGTAAAGTACCTCATTAATATTCTTTATATTGGTTACATTTTGATGTCATACTATTTTGCATATATTGGGTTACACAAAGTGTATTGCTAAAAATAATTTCACCATTTTTTTTTTAAACTTCTTTAAAGAACAGCTTTAGGGGGGCGCCTGGGTGGCACAGTGGTTAAGCGTCTGCCTTCGGCTCAGGGCGTGATCCTGGCGTTATGGGATCGAGCCCCACATCAGGCTCCTCCGCTATGAGCCTGCTTCTTCCTCTCCCACTCCCCCTGCTTGTGTTCCCTCTCTCGCTGGCTGTCTCTATCTCTGTCAATTAAATAAAATATTAAAAAAAATAATAAAATAAAGAACAGCTTTAGGGGCANTTAAACTTCTTTAAAGAACAGCTTTAGGGGCACCTCGGTGGCACAGTCAAACATCCGACTCTTGGTTTTGGCTCAGGTTCTGATCTCAGGGTCGTGAGATCAAGCCTGGCTTTGGGCTCCATGCTCAACATGGAGTCTGCTTGAGGTTCTCTCTCCCTCTCCCTCTGCCTGTCCCCGACTCATGCTTTCTCTCTCTCTCTCAAATAAATAAACCTTTAAACTTTAGAACAGCTTTAGAGTTCCAGAAACACTGGGCAATTGTACAGATGGTTCTCATCTTTCACCCCCCCCANATTAAAAAAAATAATAAAATAAAGAACAGCTTTAGGGGCACCTCGGTGGCACAGTCAAACATCCGACTCTTGGTTTTGGCTCAGGTTCTGATCTCAGGGTCGTGAGATCAAGCCTGGCTTTGGGCTCCATGCTCAACATGGAGTCTGCTTGAGGTTCTCTCTCCCTCTCCCTCTGCCTGTCCCCGACTCATGCTTTCTCTCTCTCTCTCAAATAAATAAACCTTTAAACTTTAGAACAGCTTTAGAGTTCCAGAAACACTGGGCAATTGTACAGATGGTTCTCATCTTTCACCCCCCCCCATACACAGTTTCTCCAATTATTAACATTTTATATTAGTTTAGTACATTTGTTATAATTAATAAACCAATAATGATACATTGTTATTTAAGTCCATAACTTACATTCATTCTTTCCATTTTATAGTTAGATATGAGGTTTTTTTGTTTTTTTTTTTAAAGATTTTTTTTTAATTTATTTATTCGACAGAGATAGAGACAGCCAGCGAGAGAGGGAAC